>NC_090929.1:1583335385-1583643775 GCF_040938575.1 Ambystoma mexicanum | reverse complement strand
CCTCTATTGCGGAAACTCGGGGCACTTTCTTCGAGACTGTCCGGTGAAACCAGCCAAGAAGGCAGTAGGAGCTGCAGTTTCCAGGGTCACAAACTCTGAGCAGGGAAACGACCTCGCCCGACAAGAATAGAGGTCCTCTTGCCGAGCGTTAAAACCAGTTCCGTGACCTCGCATTTCGTGATACCTATGGTCCTCATTAGCCCTGAACATCCGGATCGATTACATGCGATTGAAGCTTACGTCGACAGCGGTGCCATTGGCAATTATGTGGATCAGGAAATGGTTTTGAGGATGAATCTGACTCTTTGTCCAAAGGCTGTAAAGGACGTCATTACTACGGTGGATGGTACGGAGATAGCCTCCGGACCAGTAACGCATACCACCCAAGAAGTGACGCTAGTAAGTCAAGATGGACACCATGAGAAGATCGTGTTCGATGTGATCAAGGCCCCTCAGCTCCAGATTATTCTAGGAATTCCTTGGTTAGAGAAGCACAATCCTCAGATCGATTGGCGAGCAAGAACGGTTCAGTTTCCAGAATGTGTCTCTACTTGTCACCCTCGACCTGGTGTTGCACTGGCAGCAATTTCCTCGGAGGCTCCCCAGTTACCTCCTGAATACCTAGAATTCCAAGATGTTTTCCGGAAGGATCAGGCTAACTCTCTACCTCCTCATAGGTCTTATGACTGCCAGATAGACCTGATACCTGGATCTACTCCTCCTTGTAGTAGAATTTATGCCCTCACCGAGCCTGAGAATCTTCACCTCCGACAATACCTGGATCAATACCTAGCGAATGGGTTTATTCGTCCTTCCAAGTCCCCTGCTTCCTCAGCTTTGTTCTTCGTTCCAAAAAAAGAAGGGGACCTTAGAACTTGTATAGATTATCGCGCCCTGAACCAGATCACCGTTAAGAATAGATATCCGTTACCTTTGATCCCTGAACTCCTGGACCAAGTCAGAAAAGCATGCATATATACAAAGCTGGATCTTAGAGGAGCCTACCACTTGGTACGAGTAAAAGAGGGCGATGAATGGAAGACGGCCTTCCGCACCAAGTATGGGCTGTTTGAATATCAGGTCATGCCCTTCGGACTTTGCAATGCCCCGGCCGCCTTTCAATATTTTATGAACGATGTCCTCAGAGAGCTCATAGATGTGTGTGTTGTTGTTTACATTGACGACATCCTCGTATATTCTTCATCGGAAACTGAACATCGGAAACACGTGAAAATGGTCCTCGAGAGATTGCGTCAACACAAACTTTTCGCTAAGTTGGAAAAATGTGTTTTCAACGTGACTGAAGTTGAATTCTTGGGATTCATATTATCACCTAGCGGAGTGCGTATGGATTCAAAGAAGGTCGATGCAATTCTCAAATGGCCATCGCCATCCTCCGTAAAAGGTGTTCAAAGCATGTTAGGCTTCACTAACTTTTACCGCAGGTTTATCCCCGAATTCTCTCGAATAGTCCAGCCCATCACCGCCTTGTTAAAGAAAAACAAACGTTTTGAATGATCTACCGAGGCGGAACAAGCTTTCCAGAATTTGAAGACTAGATTTATCTCTGCACCGATCTTAAAACATCCTCGCCCAGAACTCCCCTACATCGTTGAAACTGATGCTTCGAGCCTTGCCATGGGGGCAGTTCTATCACAAAAGGACCCAGTAACCAATCAGTTGCATCCCGTGGCATTTTGGTCCCGCAAATTCTCGCCTCCTGAAATCAATTACACTATTACTGATAAGGAACTTCTAGCTATCAAGTCCGCCTTTAAGGCTTGGCGGCATTATCTTCTGGGGGCCCGACACACCGTTACTGTGATTACAGATCACCGAAACCTGCAATATTTGAAAACCGCAAAAGCTCAATCCTCTAGGCATCTCCGTTGGGCACTATTCTTTGCCGAGTTTGACTTCATAATTACCTATCGACCTGGTACAAAAAACGGTAAAGCTGATGCCCTTTCTCGGATGGGAGTGGAAGAACATTTGATCAATCCTAAACCTGTACCTATCATTCCCGAACAAAGAATTCTAGGTGTAATCGCCACACAATCCATAGAGGAAGTTAAGGATAAAGCCAGGCTACTGGTAACTCCAGCAGACATACAGAATTGGCATCTGCAGGGAAAGGACTTTACGGTGAAGGACAACCTATTATATTTCCAAGAACGGTTATACCTGCCCAGCACCGATTTACAGAAAAAGGTAATCTCTTGTTATCACGATTCTTTAATGGAAGGACATCCCGGTATGACCAAGACCTCGGAAAAGATCAAGCGCTACTTCTGGTGGCCGTCTTGGAAAAAAGATATCAGAGACTTTATAATGTCCTGTGGAGTCTGCGCCCAAAACAAGAGTCAAAAGGAAAAACCAGCCGGCCTCTTACGCCCTATTGACATCCCACCTCGCCCTTGGCATACGCTTTCTATGGACTTCATCACCGATCTACCTCCATGCTCCGGATACAATACGATCCTAGTAATCGTGGACCTATTCTCCAAGATGGCGCATTTCATTCCACTCAAAGGCTTACCAACAGCAGCAACTCTGGCCCGAGAATTTCTCGAAAACATCGTCCGACTGCACGGTTTTCCTTCAGTTCTAATTTCGGATCGAGGTAGTCAATTTATTTCTCATTTTTGGCGAAGTTGCTGTCGGTCGGCTCAAATTGATGTGAGACTTTCGACCAGCCACCACCCTCAAACCGACGGACAAACCGAGAGGACCAATCAAACTCTGGAACAGTATTTGCGCTGCATGCTACAACAAACTGAAAAAACTTGGAAAGATATCCTTTGGATAGCCGAATATGCCTACAATAACTCTGTCCACTCGGGAACTGGGAAGACCCCGTTTTTTCTTTTATACGGTAGTCACCCTCGAACCTCGGAGTTGGATCCACTCCAAGATCTTGGAACACCAGCAGTAGACCACCTGCATTCTACAATCACCCAAGCCTTTAAGGAAGCCGTTTCTCACCTTCAAAGGGCTAAAGAACAATACAAGAAAGGAGCAGACCAACATCGGAAGGAAGCCCCCCAATATCAAGTAGGAGATCAAGTCTGGTTATCCACCAAATATCTACCTCTAAAAGGACCACGCACATTCAACCCAAGATACCTTGGTCCCTATTCCATCACTACCATAGTAAATCCAGTAGCGGTCAAGTTAGACTTGCCCCCTCACATGAAGATACATCCGGTCTTCCACGTCTCTCTATTAAAACACGTGCAACCTCAAACCCGACTAACTACATCTCCAAAACCTATTCTAGTTGATGGAGAACTCGAGTTTGAAGTCAAAAGCATCCTGGATTCCAAGATCTCCAAATCTAAACTATTTTACCTGATTGACTGGAAAGGCTACGGTCCCCAAGAAAGATCCTGGGAACCTGCAGAATATGTCCACGCGCCTCGTCTAATCAAAAGATTTCATCGAACATTTCCTAACAAGCCCAAACCCCCGGAGAAGCCCGGTTTGGGAGGGGCCTTGAGGGGGGGGCTGTCATGATCTCTGCTTCCAAAAGATCAGGACTTGCCCGACTCCCTTGGAAGCAGACCCATAACCCCGGTTCCGAGTGCCTGCCAGTCCCAATTGGGACCTTTTGGACCCTGTCCTGGCGCCAGTGGCACCAGACTCATAAAGATGCCCAGTCCCAGCGCTGGAAGCGCCGGGCTCATAATGCTTGGGTGGACTTACCTGCAGCAGACCATGCTGCTTACTTACCTGCCAGTTGAACCCCGGATCCTCTTCTGTTTGAGACTACTTTTCCTGTTGGGTGGGGCAGGAGCCACTCCCTAGGTTCAGAACACTGGAACTCTTCTGGAAAGCAGGAACTCTTTTCTTACCTAGGCGTAGCTGTGGAAGGAGACACCTAAGCACTACAGGAGGCTATTTAAACCACACCCGATGGATGAATCTTGCTTTGTGTTATTCTGCATTCTCTGCAGCAGAACGCTCATCGTGTCTTCTGCTTCTGATCCTGGGCCTAAGGAAACAAAGGCTTACCATCCTGGAATCCAGTCTTCAGCAGCACCTGTAAAGACAAAGAAACAACAGGTTAGCACTACAGTCTTCAGTGGCAGCGCATCTCTTACCTGGTCCATCGGCTGTCACCAACGCCTCGCGCTGCATCCCGCATCTGAAAGACAAAAGAAGGTGCGTTTAAAGACATTGGGCAACTTTATTACTCACGTGCCATTACTCCTTCCCACGCCGAATCCAGTGGGTATTCCAGCACCCTTCAGCTTCTCTAAAGCTCCGAACTTGTACCTGCAAGATAAAAGGGACAGTTAGTGCGCATCGTGAAGCAGGCTACAAGCGCTTACCTACGTGCTTCCAGGCGCTTCTATTCCTCACGCGGGTTCGATCCTCAACTCTCATCAGCCCGCCATCCGCCATCGCCGGAACTCTGCAAAACAAGAGATATCATTACAAAAGACTTTTAAGACATTTGAAGCGCCCAGAACTTACCGTTCGTGCAGTTAACGACGGACAGCAGTCCTCTGAGGTCAAGAGGCCTGCGCCCTTATCCAGTGAAGGAACTGGTTACGGCACCCTGCCCCGAGGCAGATGGAGAGCTCGGCGTTCACTTACCTAAGGTGAGGGCGTTAACCTTTGGGGTTCTACAGGAGAAGAGAAAGGGAAGAGGAGAGAGGCACCCAATAACCCCAGTTCATTAATCCCATATTTTCTATCTGCAGACATCTTACTCTTCGAGTCAGACATACAGTGCACAGAGGTCCAGCCCAAAGAGCCAACCGTGTGTTACACATCACCTTTGAAGATACGGCATTCACCCAGTCAAGACCGGCGCCTCTGCGGGAATCAGGTGAGCGTTACAGTTGGTGAGCCAATGGCAGTTAGAGAACCTCTATGGAATATTACAACAGGAAAGGAAAAGAAAAAAAGAACCTTCTCCTACCACAGCGATACAGCCACGGCAACCTGCTCCGCCAAGCCACCAAAAGTGGAAAAGCAGCACAGATGCATCCAAGGACCTAGTTCTAGCAAACTACAGAAGAACGCTGAGAATCAAGAGAAGCCCGCATGAAGATAACAATGAACCTAAGGATTACCTGGACAGCACAGCCCATCTTGGAAATAACATATGGTATCAGCACATGAAGGAAGTAGGACGAAGGGGGTCAGAAGGAGAATGCTTTGTCTGTGCACTTCTACCGTACAGCATGGGAAAATCCAAGATCTTCGTGGCTGTAGAAATTGATGTACCCACAGCGCACTGTATGTCAGATGTAGCAATGTGCAACACCAGAGGACAATTTATGGGAAGAGACGCCTCGTTGATATGGGCCAACGAAAAGGATTACCCGGATGAAGATGGCTACATCCAGGACATTAGGACAAGAAACAGGGCACACACAAGGAATCACATGATCAGATACGAGAATCCTGACGTCGAAGGATCAGGAACACGTTGGGAGATAAACCCGAGACTGAACATTCAAGGAAAAACTGCAGAAGAGGCAAAAATTTGGAAGAACGGAGGCCAAATGCAGATCTGGGGGACAGGAGTTTCTCCTGGTGGATGGGAAAAGGAGTAGTAATATGCTGAGCATGGATGGTCCTTGGAGCCTGGAAGGAAACAATAGAAAACTCTCAAAAACTGTGCAAACCCCTTATGGCCAAAGCTAGTAAAGTTACTAACATGGGTCGAAGATAGAGGGGGACCCCTGCAGATAGTGCCACTGGAGAGCCCGAAACTATGCTTCAGAAACAATGGCACGAGGAAGATGGGAGAGAATGTAAACTGCGGACAAATCTTTGAAGCCCCAGGAATGACACAAGGAACCTCAGTTATTATGGACCATTACTGGGCATGTGGATCCAAGGCATACATAAGGCTGTCGAAAAACTGGGGAGGCATATGCACACTGGTGAACGTCCACGTTCCTGCGCTAGTGATCCCTAAGAATGACCAAAATTTGGACAGTTTCCTGAAAGCAGATGCTCATCTAAGGAGAAAGAGGTCTGTGGAAGTGGTATCCAGGATGAAGAGAGAAAATTACTTTTCTACCAAATCAGAAGAGGCATTCCATGCAATCCCATATGAACACAGGCTGTTCAGCATCACCTCAACAGTGTTCACCACGATGCTCTTGCCACACATCCAAATTGGAGTGAATGCTAAATGGTTGCAGATAATCAGATGGGAGTTACTGCAAACCATCAATACCACTATAAAAGGATTTAACGCGATCAAAGAAGAACTGAGAGCAATCAGACTGATGACTCTCTAGAACAGATATGTGCTTGACATGATCACGGCGATGGATGGAGGTGTTTGTGCAAAAATCGCAGAATCATGTTGCACGATGAAGAAAATGGAACCTTAACAGAAGCCATAAGTATGTTGACAAACTTGAAAAACCAGATGATCGATGAAAGTGATGAAAAGAACAATGACAACTCGTTTGGAGACCTATTGTCGTGGGTCCCACAATGGATGGCATATATATTCAAGTTTCTGGGAGCCTTACTAGCAATGGTACTGCTAGGATTCTGTGTTATCAAGATAATCAGTACACAGTGCCAGAAAACTGCAAAGAAAGCCATAGGAATGAAAATAATGGTTGATGTCAACCAAGGGTGGAAGCCCAGAGACCTGACTGACGAAGAAATAAGAGACTTTGTGAAGGCCAGCAAATTTGTGCCAGAAGGAACAAAGTTCACATATCCTAAGAAACGAAGAAGGTATGAAGGAAAATTGACCTACTGTAATCCAAATGGACAATGTCAGCTAATGACATGGAACAAAGACGAACATGTGAAAACAGCAGGGAGTTTGAAAGGGGTGATAAAAATATGGACTCCAAAGACTCACACATTCACACCATCATTTACCAACCCTGAAGAAGATGAACATGACACCAAAGAATCAAAGGAAATAAATGCAAAAGAGATTGCAGAAGTGGGCGATGAACTGACCATAGGGGGGAGTGTAGAGGAGGTCCCAGACATGGCCTGCACCCCTGCCCCTTATTTTGAGGTACCAGGAGCGGACTCGCCAAGGTATGTGATGTATGAGGCGCAGATGAACCATCAAAGAGCTGCACTGGGACTCTGCCCAGTGTACATCAGAAGATCCATACCTGTTGAAGCGCCCATAACCAGAGAACCCTGGGCAGCACAGTACCCTATCAGACAGCCGTACCAGCCGCTGAGACAAAATGAAGAGTACCTACAGTGAAAGGGGCCCCTAGGGCACTAACGTCTATGGAAACAAGGCGAGTCACCACACACGATAGATACGCCAGACACGAGGTTGTATTCCCAAAGCTAGGGTTTATTGCAAAGCAAAAGTCTCAGTTGGCCAACTCGGTCTCACGCCCCGCGACGTGTATCTCTAGACCTCGAGGGACGCAAGAGAGTGAATTACGTACATCAGTTACATATATACAAAATGCATATCAAACAATCAGCTATGACATGTATAACACCCCCCTTTTATTGGGTTTCTTTGCACTTGGTGTGATGATGGACATTGCCGACAACTATGACACCTTCAAACATCTATTCTAGTAACAATTTGCAATTTGTGAGTGCGGAGGCATCTTTCAGTTGTTGAATAGAACACAGTACTTCTGTTCTTGGAAGCGAGCTACATACGGGGGGAAGAATTGCATTTCAAACCTTGCTATCTAGTAGGTGCTATTCGTGTCCTGGGAGCCGACACGCTCTAGCGGGCTCAGCAAAAGGGGGCCATAAGAAAAACATAATTCAAGCCTTTAGCTGTATTATTCTAACATATTCTACCATATAACGAGACTGGCTGGCAGCTGCGAAATTATTAAATGCCCTGCAGCTCTGCTTCAAGGCTACATTCGGGAGGGAGCCGGGCATTCTTCCTGGCGCTGCCTATGTTTGTGTTTCAACAAACTCTTGTTATCCTCATGGCCCTGCGGTCTTGTCCTTTTTACGTGCAGACAACAATGTTTTACAGTCGAGCAGTGTAAGCGGAAAATATACTGCGAAGCAATAGGAACAGAAAGCAATGAGCAATGGTTAGAAAACAAAATGGCGATTCTTGTTACATCAAAATGGCCATTCAGTGGTGTTAGGAAAGATTTCCTAATTGTAGGTAATTTTCCTTCCATGTGGCAACCCCTAAACTTTTTGCTGTTGTTTTTCACCTTGTTCTTGACTTTGCCAGAGAAGTGCAGCCTTCTGCTGCACTCCTCTGGGCTTTCGCTCCTTTTGTTACGGGGAAACTGACATGCCCTTAAGACAGTCAGTACCGGGGAACGCTGTTTCCCGTAGTTTCTTTTATCGTGTTGCGGCTTTAGTGCAACATGACACAAGAGGGCACTGTAAGCTAAATTACAGCTCTCTTGGGTCTCTAGCCTTCTACAGGCCCTAGATACTCTTTTAGGATGGTATTTTGATCGGTGCAAGTCATTCAGGGATTGGAATGGTGGCAGCGATCGTTTTGTGTATTTTGAGCTCCTTTTGGCGTTCTGAGCGCGTTTTTCGCACTGAACCCAAAATGGTGGCCTGGCTCCCAAAATGGCCAGACCACGAGGCTCCTTTGTCCTGTCCACTGACCGTCTTGCTCCCTTCACCTTCCCCAGGTCGAGCGACCCGGGGCCTTCCTTATTTGGGCATGTACTTTCCCGCGAAACGTGGTTGCTTTCGCGGGCTTCTACATGTCTTTTGTGTGCCTCCAGGGTGTGGGCTGGGATGTCTGGTCCCAATACACATCCTGGGTGCCAGAGAGTCTAGGGTAGTGTGAATGCCTGGGACCACCATGGTCCGTGATTGGTCCACGTATGGTGTGTGTGTTGATGAGCGGATCTCCCATTGGCTCCCCTCCGTTTTGGCGCGAAGGGAACCGTGGATAAGAGGGGGCTGGAAACACCACTACCATGTCGATCTCCTGAGTTCTCACGAACGAAGGAATACAGGAGCCAAGTATCCTGCAACCAAGAGGCTGGACCGAGGAATCGCTGGTGACCCGCTGAAGGATTCCTCCTTTGCACTGCTGTCGTCCTGTGAAACCCTTTCCTCCTTTGATCGAACCAGAAGGCCTGTACTGGTGCTTCGACCTTTGGAATAGCAGGAACAGCTATTCCCGGCGACTTCATCATCTCCTGCCAAGTAAGCCTTCGGAAGTGTCTCTGGGCCATCCAGTTGACTGACCAGCTTACAAGGGAGTCCTGCTCTGTAACCGCCGCCAGGTTGTGTTGTATTTCGAGTCCTTGTCACTCTCCCACGCTTCGTACACTTGGCGTTCCCAAGTCTGAAGGGAGGAGTGTACATTTGGCTCGAATACACACGGCCGCTCCGTTGCCCTGCGGTGGTGACAAAACTGTGCAGGTTTCTTCGATTCGGACGTCTTTTTTCTCTACACGACGACGAGGCATTCCCGGCTCTTCTGAACCTGCCAGCTGCTGAAACGAACGTGGAGAAGCCTGGGTCTGCTTGCATCGGGGACCGGTGAGTAGTATAGCTAGGATCTGGTCGCCCTCCTGCAGTAGCCCATTGCTTTTCCCCGCTGTGTAAAAACAGCACCCTTTGGTCCGTACTCGCGCTCTGCTTCTGCTCACTGTGGAGGCTGCGCTTGAGTCGCGGAACCTGTTCTTCTTCTGTTGTGCACTAACCCGAACTGCCTGACTTCCTCCGAAAGAGCTTCTCCTTTTGCCCGTTGGCACCAGCGTGTGCAGGTACTTTGAGCACAAGGCTCCACTCTTCGCAGGGCTCGGACTTCCATCTAGTTAGGTGCCTCTGAAGGCGAACTGAGTCTAAAGCATTATCGCACTGCCTGTTTTCCTTCCCTTTCAGGTGGACTACACATTTCGTGCCTCTAATGCTTGCGACTGTCGTATTTGTATATATATTGTGTTGATATGGTATGTGTTGGCTTAATATTGTGATATTGTGATTTTCTCGCTACGGTCATTATTTTAAAGGCCTTAAAATAAATGTGTATATATTTTTGATATAACAACTGTTTGGAGTAGTTTGTAAGCGCTCTTGCTTTGTGTGCTCATTGCGGGCTTTCAGTCACCCTCACCCCTCTTGAGACCTAGTCTTGACCGCCGCGATCGCTACCTTGATTGGTCTGGCTCGTCCAGAGGTTACCCTGTTCCAAGTAATTAGGTTGGCCTTCTGAACTTCTGCGCCACCAGGACAGAGTTCAGAAATCCATCTTAACAAGTGGCAAACTCGAAAACCTATATTCTGCCATATCGTGCATGAGACGGTTGGTCCACGGCCACCAAAATACGTTTGCGGTCACACAGTAGAGGTATCCATTTTTCTAGACTGACAAACCTTCCTTTGGCCGTATGCCAAACATCTCATCTATATATTGAAACCTCCTCTAGTGATGATGAGTCTGAAGTACTTATGTCTGAATTTTTCATGCTATCGTAAACATCATCGTCTTCCTCAATATCTATTGCAATCAACTCTTTTACTGTTCTCATCTCATTTGGGTCTTGGTCAGTTCGACCATGAGGTTGTTTTTTCTTTGTCATCATATGCATACATCCTTCCGTTCATCCCTCAGTTACCTCAGCGCAAACTATTGGTAGGCAATGTATGCAACAACAGCACATTAGGAATATTCCCAACACCACTACTAATATCGAGATCAACTTCCATCCCCAGGAACGTAGTATTCCCCAAAACCAGGATCCTATTCCCCAGCTCCCTTCTCCAGTAAAGAGTTCAGAGGTTAGGACATGCATTTTCTTTATTGCTTCAAAGATCGTAGGGGAATAGTCATCGACATAAATGCAACACGCTGATCCCACTATTTTGCAAATTCCCCCACGATCAACCAGGATCACATTGAGAGCCATTCTATTTTAGAGCGTCATTAACCTGATTCCTCTTTCTTCCAACGTCATGTTAAATAATATATCTGTTGTTGTGTTTATATTAGGATTCTGGACAGCTGCCTTATATTATAGGAGTTCACTATCTGCCCTACGAATGGAATGAATGATTTTGCTACATCAGTTGCTATTAAAACACCCTTGTCAGTCCTTTTGACTCTAGTTCTGGATAGTCTGGCCATGTCTGCTGTTTCTAAGAGGAATACTCCTGGGAACAGTAGACCTAGGTAACATGTACCTCCCCAGTTTCTGGGCAACCAAGGATATGCTTTCTCTCCACATATAAAATAAACTGGAGCACCTACATATACTTGTTCTATTTCCCATTTTAATACCACTGTATTCATGCATTCAGTATATGTTCCGACTGAAAAAGAGCCTTTCTTTTTTAGACAAAAATGGACAATTCTTGGGCTATAATTCACCGTGTAAAATGGGGGGATTGCGTCTTTGTCCCCTTCTGTTCTTACTTGAAACGTCATTACAGATGTCTTTTCTGGTGGGGACAATCTATCTCGTCTATTTTGTTGCGTTATCTTTCGTTTACTTTTCCTCGTGGGCTCTGGGGCTATTACTTGTGCTTTATGGAAAATGGAACAACCCACAGGCTTCATTATTATCTCCTCAAACTCATTCATGTTAGTTCTGTCTAATTGACCCGTACTACTCTCATTCCATTTCCCATAAAACATTGCACCTAAAGATGCACTACATGCAGAACTTAATGGTAATGGCTGTACATACCACCCTATTCCTTTCCCAGCATGCTGTGGTAAATGGGAACATACCCAGCAATTTGTTTTCTTCAGAATTGCATGTGTCATGTTCATGATCAATAGCAATGTATCATTCCCAAAACCTTCCCTGTGTCTTTCTTCCATTGGGGGCAGGGGATAGGTAATCACCTGAACCGGGCTTTCAGTAGTGGATATATTAATCATTGGTAAAAACATTTCTAATGGGTGTATCGCTTCCACATACCATAATATTAGGGCTGTCGATATTGGTGCTACCACGCTCATAAAGCACAGTATTATTGTCAGTGCCAGCATACAATTCGTTTTACCATGCGTTTTTCTTAAGCTTACAGTCTTTATAATTGACTCATTCTCAGCAGTGGTGGTGCAGGAGGAGGCTGGATCCGGTCCCGGCATGTTTCTCGTCGTCCTTCTTCTTCCTTATTACAGTTTGTCGTGTATATCTCTCTTCGTCGTGCTTGCTCTGGTGTCAATAAGTTCAACGAAATTGCCACAGTTCAGTTCTGCCTGTCCTTATTAGCCTGGATTTGTTTATTCGTTTTTAGGCAAGATCACTTGTCCTTTCTCATACTGCTCAGAGGACCTTTGATCAGTTATATTATTGCCTTAGTACAATGAGCGCCCAGCTTCTCCGCTCTGGTTCCTGACACATGTACTTTTAATCAGTTATCTCATTGCCTTAGTACCATGTGCGCCCAGCTTGTCCGCTCTGGTTCCTGACACATGTACTTTTATGATCGCACAGAGGAGCCGCAAGTCTTGAAATGTCCGACTTGCACAATTCTCACGCTTCTCTCCTCTACACCTCTAGTTCCTTCTCCTTCCATGAGCTGAACCAGAGGTTGACATAAACATCAAAAAAGAACTGCGGATCACTTTGTCTTTCGAGGCCGCAAGTTGTATCGCCTTACTCCTGGTATCGTGTGATCCGTGAACAGTGCCGGTGCACTTCCAGATTCAGGCTCAAAGTCAGCCTGTGGCGCTACTGCAGGTGCTGGTGTGCGCCGCGCCAATGATGCAGGTCCGTTCTTTGGCGTGTTGGCAAGTGCTGGTGGGCGCCAAAGGGGTACACAATTTGTTTCTGCTGGTATTTGCAAGGCAGATTTCGTGTCGGTTAGCAGTGATGTCGATTCTGCTGGGCAACGTTGGGGCACTCTTTGCCCTTCCCCCTCTTTGGCAATCGTCTCAGGCTTTGTTTCGAGTTTCACTTCTCGTTTTGGCAGATTTGGTGGCTGCCTACTGGCAACAGTTACTTCCGTTACTGGGACCGCTGTCTCTTTCCGGTCATCAGTGTCAGGCAAGTCTTTCAGTGAAGTTGGAATCTTCTTGGCATGGGTGGCATGGATCCACAACTTCCTTCCATCCACCCGTATTGTCGTCTGCGTCGCCAAGTGTACTTGATAGGGCCCGTGCCACCTGGGTGCTAACGATGACTTTCTTTCAAAAAATGTTAGCAGCACCCAGTCGCCTGGCACCAGCGCGTGCCCCGGACCGGTGTATCTCACTGGTAATGCCTCCTGCACCTGCTGATGAATCAAACGCAATTTCTGCATTAAAAGGCCACAATAAGTACTAAGCACAGGATGTTCTACCTCACTAAGTCGTTTTGGCTGTGGTGCGCACCATACATTTGCCCGCCTCCCCATTACGATCTCGTACGGGGAGAACCCAGTTTTAGCCTGTACAGACGTATGCAGGCATAATAGTGCTATTGGTAATGCATCCACCCAACTCAACTTGCTCCCCGCACAATTCTTGCTAATCTTTGATTTAAGAATCCCGTTGTGCCTCTTCACAAGACCGGCAGAACTCGGATGCCTTGAACTATAGAATCTCTTATCAATCTGAAGACCAGCACATATCTGTAACACCACTGCGCCCACAAAATGTGGTCCATTATCATACCATAGGACACGGGGCAAACCAAATCTGGTAAAATACTCCTTAAGCATTACTTTTGCCGTGCTCATTGCTGTGCAGTCCTTTAAGGGATATGCCTCCACCCACTTACTGAATGCACAGATCACCACCAAGACGTATTTTAAGTTTTGGCATCTCTCCATCTTTATGAAATCAAAATGGATCACCTCAAATGGCATATAGGGCGGGCCAAAACTGCCTGTTGGTGTCACTGTTCCCTTTCCTACATTGTGTTGCAAACACGTGATACAGTTCTGCACCAACCTCTCTGCATTCTTGTTTATGTTTACATTCTGCCATACTGTAGAAAGGTACTGTATTATCTTTTTTCGCACAGATGTGAGTAGGGCTGTGGGCCATTGTGACCATTCCAGTCACATACGAATTTGGCAACATCCAGTTTCTAGTTCCCTTGTCCACCCAACATCCCTCCAGATCCAACTCAGCAGATCCCTCTGCCCACCCCTGAATTTCATCGGCCGTAGCTTCGGCCAGCATTTCTTTGACAGTGGCAACTCCATTTTCTATCATACAGGGTACTTCCTCTGTCTGAGCCGTCATCATTTTGGTATTTAAATCAGTGGCAGTTTGTTTCGCAATTCTGTCTGCAAACGTGTTTCCCTCTCCTACTTTGCATGTTACCTTTTTGTGTGCCTCACCTTTCACTATTGCTAGGCTCTTTGGAAGCGTGAGTGCAGACAGCAATCGTACACTCAAAGGGCCATGTTGAATTCTGGCGCCAAGTGATGTCAAAAACCCTCTCTCAGCCCAGAGTCGACCAAAGTTATGAACCACTCCAAAAGCATACTGGCTATCAGTATATATATTCACATTCAAATTTTCAGAAATCTCGCAGGCTCTGGTTAATCTTATTATTTCTGCGGCTTGTGCCGAATTGTAGGGAATTCTTTTGCTTTCTACAACGCTCTCTAGGGTAGTGATAGCATATGCGGCAGTTGTCGTGCCATCTGGTAATTTAAAACATGAGCCGTCACAAAATAACTCTCCATCTGGCTTTTTCTGTGGGGTATCACTTAAATCAACTCTCCCCTTGGTTTCTTCCTCAGTGACCATTAAGCAATCGTGGGGGGATGATTCATCCTTCCCAATATCTTTTATGGTTGGTGGCATTAATTCTGAAGGATTCAAAGCGCTACACCTCATAATTTGGATATGGGGCGCGAACATGATAATCTCATATCTTGTCAATCTAGCAGAGGTGAGGTGTTGCGTCTGTGTCCTATTTAATAGAACGTCTATGGCATGTGGCACCATCAAAATTAAAGTGTGCCCCAATACCATCCCTTCCGTTTGTTTCACTGACGCAGCAGCCGGCACGGCAGATCGCAAACATTGTGGTAGTGCGCGCGCTACAGGGTCCAGCGCAGAGGAAAAATAGCCGCACGGCCTATTTCTTCCACCTTGTTCCTGTGTTAAAACTGCCAATGCACATCCTTCACTTTCACACACAAATAGTCTAAATATTTTCTCATAATTCGGCTTACCCAAAACTGGAGCCGAGCATAATGCAGTTTTCAATCCATCAAATGCTTTCTGACATTCCTCATCCCACTGCAAAGGCATAACCGCATCCTTTCTAGTCAAATTCACCAACGGCTTCACAATTAACGCAAAGTTACCAATCCATTGTCGGCAATATGAAGCCATGCCTATTATGGCTCTGACTCCTTTTTGTGCCTTTGGAATAGGCATACAAGAAATACTTTCTATGCGTTCTGGCATTAGTCTTCTCCCTCCTTTCGAAAGTAGGTAGCCCAAATAGGCCACCTCCTTTCGATTATATTGACATTTCTTCAAACTAGCTTTATGGCCATGTGCCGCTAGGTGTGACAGTAGTAATACAGTACTTTCTTTACAAATCTCCTCTGTGTCTGCAGCTACCAATAGATTGTCTATGTATTGCAAGAGTACACAACCCAAGAGTAATTCTAGCATGTCTAGCTGCTGTTTTAATGCTCTACTGTAAATACTTGGACTTTCCGTGTAACCTTGCGGAATCCGTGTAAATGTAAATGATCGTCCTCCGAATGTGAATGCGAACAAATATCTGCTGTCCTTGTCCACTGGAATACTGAAGAACGCGTTTTTCAAATCCACTACACTAAAATATTCTGCTGAAACAGGTATCATTGTCAATATAGTAGTGACATCTGGTACTAGGGGAAATTGTGGATCTACTACCTTGTTCAATGCGCGCAAATCAATTATAAAACGGTATGGTACCTCATTGCCTCCTTTTTTATAAACTGGAAGAACGCGTTTTTCAAATCCACTACACTAAAATATTCTGCTGAAACAGGTATCATTGTCAATATAGTAGTGACATCTGGTACTAGGGGAAATTGTGGATCTACTACCTTGTTCAATGCGCGCAAATCAATTATAAAACGGTATGGTACCGCATTGCCTCCTTTTTTATAAACTGGAAGAATCGGGCTGTTGCATGTACTGCCTGTAATTTCCTCGATTACCCCTAATATCACCAAATCTGTAACAATACTCTTCAATCCTTTCTCACCTTCAGCCAAAATTCTGTATTGGGGTATTCGCGGTAGGGTAACACCTTCTTTCAAAATGATCTTTACTGGCTCTATCTTTAAACATCCTACATCATTGTCATGCATTGCCCATATACAGGTTGGTACTTTACTTAGTTCCCCTGGTAAAGTTTCGGACATGAATTCTGACACAGGGACATCCTGCGGCCAAATCGTTAGGAACACTCCGTCTGCCATGCAATGTATAACGGAACCTAGTTTTTTCAACAAATTTAATCCCAACAAGTTCTCCCCACAATTTTCTGTTAAAAGGAAAGGAAAATGTTCAGTAAATGGTCCTATTGTAACTGGGACTGCTTTGGACACTGGATTTATGACTGGTTTACCTGCGAACCCTACGGAAACATTCTTTTGCCCTGACAGTGGTATATCCGGAACCAATTGGTGGTCTATTGAACACTTCTGCGCTCCTGTATCTACAAGAAAGCGGTGCTCCTCATTCCCGACTCTCATTTCTACGTAGGGTCCTCTCTGATTCACGGGAATAGACACTGGTTCAGACCCCTGTCCTGGGCTGTCCTATTGGGGAAATAACACATTGGCCCTCATTACGACCCTGGCGGAAATCGCGGTGCAAAATGCACCATGGAGCACGGCGGAAAGCTGCCGATAGCGCCATGGGGGTTGGCGGATTTTCCGCCCCATTCCGACCTTGGCGGGGCGGTAAATCCCCATCCCCCATTTTACCCTTCCCCATTCCCATTTCTGCCCCATAGGGTATAATGGGAGTGGGGAAGGCATTAATTACGCCACCGTAAAATACGGTGGCGTAACTAACAACAAGGTCCCGTAGCGCCATGGATTTCTCCGCCCGGAAAAACCAGGCGGAAAACGCTCCATGGCGCTACGGGAACTCGTAGTAGGGCGGACGGGTCCGCCGCGAATAACGCTGGCGTAAACCCACTCCGCCAGGGTCGTAATGAGGCCCATTGTCCGATGTGTAATCATTACTGTTACTGTAATACGTGTTTGGCTGTGTATCGAAAACATTCCCACTCTTTCCTCTATTTCCCCCACTCTGGTTTCCATACGGTTTGGGGCATTTTGGTTTTGGCCTTGGTTTTGATTACCTCCATTATTGTGATGCTGCTGCATACTTTTCCTATTTGGTCCATTCGCTCCTGGGTGTCCTCTATGCTGTCTCCTCTGACCAGACCCATTTCTATTCTGTAGATGCGGACATTGCGCTCGCCAATGTCCTTCCTCCTTACAATACGCACACTGATTTGGTCCCACTGTTCCCCCATGCATATTCAAATTACTCCTTAATTGTGCGTTCCCTCGCCCTACATTATGTCCTGCTACTTACTGCAGTAGTACCTGTGTTCTCAATAGACATTCTTTCAAGTCTGCCCCCACCTGTTTTAGCAGCGATAATTCGTTCACCATCTCCTTCTGCCCCGGTGATGGTAACTGATGCCGTTTATTATGCAACCCCTTTTTCCCCTTCCGATGTCTCCTGATATCCCTACTCCTGTACGCAGGTGTAGTAAACATTTCTACAGGTGTAGTAAACATTTCGACATAATCATTATCTAATTCATCTCTAAGCTCAAAAAGTCTACATACATGTTCTCTCACTTCTTCATCCCTCTCCCTACAGCGTGCTAATGCATTCAAATCTAACAATCGCTGCGGTGGTAATTTCCCAATTAACTGTTTCCATTTCTCCACCAAATATTCACCCATGCATTCCAACACTACCTGTCTTTCGTTGCTTCTTCGGAAGTCATATATCGAAGCCAATGTTGTCGTCCCTTCATTCCCGTCTATATACATCTCTGCCTGTT
Organism: Ambystoma mexicanum; assembly: GCF_040938575.1. Lineage (NCBI taxonomy): Eukaryota > Metazoa > Chordata > Amphibia > Caudata > Ambystomatidae > Ambystoma > Ambystoma mexicanum. The sequence goes on along the minus strand of NC_090929.1, from coordinate 1,583,625,860 downwards.
GCTGCAATTCCACCTTCCTTTCTTTGCTGATCGTGCTGCGAGTTACCCTCGTGCATCCCCGTTGGTCAGTCCTGCCTCTTACCCCCGTGGTTTCAACTTCAACCTCGGGAGGAACGGACGGTACCGAGTCTGTGTCTAAGGTGGGAGGTGCGGATGGGACAGTGGGAACAGGGAGTGTCGGTTGTGGGCCTGGTTGGGTAATAGGAAGTGCTACGTGTGCGGTCTGTGGCTGTGGGAGGGCTTGATCTACCGGAGGGGGAGCTTGGGCTACGGGCGGGGTTTGGCCAATACCTACTGACGTGTCTGGCCTCACTTCTGATCTTAGGCCTTGTTTTGTATGGGTCAATATATTTTCTATGAATTCATCTGCTATGTGTAATACCCGTTGTGGATATATCTTTTCTATATTCAACTGGTCACACCTACCTGCCCTTCTTAGACTCTCAGTCCACTCCTCCTCTTCTTTCTCTTCCGCTACTTCACCTTTAGATTTATGCCTGCGCGCATGCTTCGCTCTGCTTTTACATCGGAGCATTGCTTCCTTTCTCCAGTCTTTAATAGTCTCAAATGCTGCAGGACACGCTTTCTTTCTTATCAACACCCTTTCCAGGTTGTCTATCCTTGCTATCTCAAAATTACCATTAATTGGCCACTGATGGTCTTGTTGCTTTCTGGTGTGCCTATGCCAAGTCTCACAGAATATTATCGCACCCACTCCATACTTCACATACATCTCATATGCCGGCGTTCCCCCAGGTGGTACAATTTGGCCATCTTCCAAAGATTGTCTACCACAGCGGAAAAACCCTGCTAAGGTGGACAATGCCCCAGGCATGTTTAAACCTTCCCCCTGGTTAATCAACCTTACCTAGGGCGTTTGATTTTGCAAAGTCAACTCTCAACCAATATCAGGATTACTTTGAATCGGGGAATGACTCCCCTGATAGCTCAAGTTGTCTGTATACTGACGCACCAAATGATGTCGTGTCTGCGTTTCTTGGCTTCCGCCTCGTTTCGGGACCCTTGCCTCCTTGTTCTCTAGCCAGGCACGTCGATCAGGGATCAGATGTGTGCAGATCTGCAAAGGAGCCTCTCATCACTTTTACAGGGCGCCCCGAACACCTCTTGATCCCGGCTCGATCGTCCCGTCCTCGCCATTCTCCGCCTTACTCAATTACAACGTTATGCGATGGAACAAGTGGGGGAGGGTCCCTATTCGGGCGCCATCTTGAAAGGGGCCCCTGGGGGCCCTAACGTCTATGGAAACAAGGCGAGTCACCACACACGATAGATACGCCAGACACGAGGTTGTATTCCCAAAGCTAGGGTTTATAGCAAAGCAAAAGTCTCAGTTGGCCAACTCGGTCTCACGCCCCGCGACGTGTATCTCTAGACCTCGAGGGACGCAAGAGAGTGAATTACGTACATCAGTTATATATATACAAAATGCATATCAAACAATCAGCTATGACATGTATAACACCCCCCTTTTATTGGGTTTCTTTGAACTTGGTGTGATGATGGACATCTCCGACAACTATGATACCTTCAAACATCTATTCTAGTAACAATTTGCAATTTGTGAGTGCGGAGGCATCTTTCAGTTGTTGAATAGGACACAGCGCTTCTGTTCTTGGAAGCGAGCTCCATATGGGGGGGAAGAGTTGCATTCCAAACCTTGCTATCTATTAGGTGCTATTCGTGTCCTGGGAGCCGACACACTCTAGCGGGCTCAGCAAAGAGAGGCCGTAAGAAAAGCATAATTCAAGCCTTTAGCTGTATTATTCTAACATATTCTACCATATAACGAGACTGGCTGGCAGCTGCGAAATGATTAAATGACCTGCAGTTCTGCTTCAAGGCTACATTCGGGAGGGAGCCGGGCATTCTTCCTGGCGCTGCCTACGTTTGTGTTTCAACGAACTCTTGTTATCCTCACGGCCCTGCTGCCTTGTCCTTTTTACGTGCAGACAACAATGTTTTACAGTCGAGCAGTGTAAGCGGAAAATATACTGCGAAGCAATAGGAACAGAAAGCAATGAGAAATGGTTAGAAAACAAAATGGCAATTCTTGTTACATCAAAATGGCCGTTCAGTGGCAAACTCGAAAACCTATATTCTGTCATATCGTGCATGAGAAGGTTGGCCCACGGCCACCAAAATACGTTTGCGGTCACACAATAGAGGTATCCATTTTTCTAGACTGACAACAGACGGTCCATGAAGAGACCCAAAGAGCCTTAATGGAAGGCCAGTGGAAATGACACAAGGGCATGGACAGACTCGCAAATGAACAAAAACGGCTATCGAAGACAGCACGCCAGTGCAAGCAGTTATGAAAATAGATGTAATGGACACAGGAAAGAGACAATGTTAAAACTGAAGGAAACGTTTCTATGAGACGTGATGGAAGCAACCAACCAGTTAAACGTGTGTAAATAGGCTTGAAACGCAAGAAGCTAAAGAAAACAATACTGCTTGCAATGCTTGGTAGAAGAGTAGAGCGGCAAGCGCCAACCATATATCTACCTCAACAAGGCACATTATAAAAGTGTGACTCTATTTTGTGAAGCAGAAATGTGCCCAGCCTGCCAGAGGCCTAACAGGCCAAGTTTCATAACCAAGCCAGGGTCATGAGAAGGAGCGGAATCGAAACTCAACAAGGAGCTGTTCATGCCGGGAAATCGAGGTCATCCAGAGAAAGGGAGGAAAGCGTCAGCTAACATGAATCAAACTTCAGAGCATACCAGCCTGCCCCGTGAAGGTCAAGATACGGGAGGCCCAGGCAGGTAGCGAGGCTAAAGAAGAGCAAATACATGAAAAGCTGGAAACTGAAGCAGATTCATGGTGAAACTAGCACGTGACCAGCTAGGCGCAAAGAGGTACCACCGCCTGATGTCACCCAGAACCCGAGGATACCATAACTTTTCCTGACAAGAGGCTACAGTTTCGAGGCCATACCCAGCCAACTAATTGACACATAGCCCTAAGATACTGATTGATGGAAGGGAGGCAGGGTGAATCTTGGGACACCCGACACATGGGTGTCGATTCTGCATGCTGCTAATTAAAAGTGGAGATTTATTTCTAGGGGTGTAACCTGCCCAATCACAAAGGACCATGTTATCTAGGGTCCTATAGATCATAGAACCAATGAGACGTCGTACTTGTAGTGACGTCTATCACGCGTGATGTAGAGGGAGGGGTGTAGACGCCCACCCGATAAGAGTTATCCAATCCGCATGCTCCATTATCATATACAGATATAGCACCTATATTTAAGTTACCTTTCCTAACCAATTATATTGCATGACAAGTTTTTTTAGAATTAGACGTCAATGATGATGAATTTTGTGTATAAATGTGCTGTTCAACTGAAGTTCGAGGAAGTCGGAGCGAGACAGGTGGTCGCAACAATGCTGATTCCCAACTGCTTCCCTGTTTGATGTACTTGTCATTAAACAGACTTCCCTTTGCCAAACCACTGAGTCCTCATTATTGAGTCGTGTTGGAGTAAGTGAATCCTGCACCCCCTGTCCTCAACTGGTGCAGCTATCTTGTCTTACAAGTACTAGAAGGTGAGCACTGACCTATGGGCCCGTCAGTGGATATCTTGTCCTCTTTTACACAGGGCAGGGAGTTACGCGAGTCCCGCATACGAGTCCTGGAAGACGCTGATCTGGGACATGTACCACCCATCAGATGATGAACCCCCATAAATTCACACAAAAACTCTGAGCAGTTGTGATACACCAAGAAACATATGACTGAAACAAAGCTAACCGGCTACCCACCCTCATGCCTGAACTACCTATGCCACATGCCATACCTGCACGCTTCTCCGTATAAAGAAAGATTGGATCACAAAATGCAATTCTAAATGTGAAGATGGTTTGTTGTTGTTACAATATTGTTTGTTGTTGAGCATTTATCATATGTATATGAAGTAAAAAGTGGCAAGTTGAGATGCGATAAGTAATTGTAAACCATAAATGCCAATACAAACATTTTAAAATAAATGGAACCACACATAACTTTTCAGATGTCAATGTATGATGTGATCCTTCACATCAGTGATTTAATTTAATTTTCATTAACACGCTTCATACCAGCATTGTGATTTCTAAGCATGGTATCAGGATTCGAACCTCCGTGGTGCTGCAATGCCTTGCTTCCAAGAGGAACGCGTTGCACCTGGGCATCCTTCCTGAGAAATCACATATCACATCACTGATGTCCCTCCACTATCTTGAAGAAGCTGTAGGCACAAAACATAGAATAAATGCGCTGTTGTGTGCCCTGGGAGTTTGGTTAAGTGAATTGGTTAAGTCTATACAATTCACACATTTCATTTCCTATGACTGAGCCCTGCACACACCTCACAATTCAGTTGAAACTACCATGCCATATCTAACAGATCTAACATAGATGCCTACTTGATCTGCAGTAGAAACATGTCATATGCAAAAGCACACAAATTAACTTCCAAACACCAGGATCCTGATTTAGTAAGGGAGAGAAGTGCATGGCACACTTTCAGTCTGTGATGTGCTTCCGGAGATGCCACATGTATTTTAAAAACAGCAACACCTCAGGCAAAGAGCAGCTCACACAATGTAAAAGGCATATACATGAGGTGCATTTCTGTGGCCGGCCAATAGGGGATAGCAGAGAACAATTGATTGAGGCTGGATGAAGCGTAAATGCTCAATGACGTTTAACGCAACCAAGCGCTCTTCTTTTTAAACAAGGAAAACGTGCATTTAAAACTACAGTAAAAGTGTAGACGACTGGACCTGTACAGAGGCCTGTTAGAGCATAATTAAAATATAATTGAAAATAGTTTATTAACTCAAATTTTGAACATTATCTGTTTGTTTTCGTGCAGATGGTACAAGCACCCTTCTTTTTAGTTTTGGCTGTAATGTACAGCTCGGAAGAGATAGCATATGAGGAGGGACACAATGCACGTAGGTGTTCTTTGGTATTTTATACCCATCCATTGACAGCCCATGGCCAGGCTAGTCCCTACGGCCATTCCCACACACTTACTGCCCCACCCCCCCTGCCCAAAACACAACCTCTTGGGATCTCTTTGAGGTACCTTTATCAGGCCTTAAAATATCAAACTTTGCCTGAAGGGTTTTTTCAAGGCATTCTTTTGAGACCTTATGGTTTTTTAATTGGTGCTACAAACCTAGTGAAATAAAATTGTCTTAACCAGGACTGCTTTCAGCAGCTTGAGTTATCAGTAGTATGCATGTCCATCACTGAAGTCTTGTTAAAAACAAGCATTGGCAAAGCCAACAGTTTCAGCTTGTGAATTAGGTATTAGTTAAGCATTTGCCAGGCACTGCTATCATATGCCAAGGTACTCACACCTCTTTGCAGCTTCTACCATTAATGTCCAGTTAGTGCCAATATGGCAATGCCTAGAAAACACCTTCCCCATGTCTACACAAAAGCCGAAACTGTTGGCATTGCCAATGACTGTTTTCCATTCGAGCAGGACTTTTTATATTTTATTTTTAAATTAGCTATGTGATTGATGTCTTTTTCATTGTGTATCACTATTTACGCCATGAAACGAGTGGTGCAGACGTAAATAACCCTGCAGCACTCCTTGAGGTGTACTTTCCTAATAAACATAGAAATTACTATATGTTAATTATTGAAACGTCAGAGCGCATACGAGGAGTGCATGTTTAGCTAAAGGCACGCACTTTACCTTTAATTTGTTGTAATATATGTCAACAAGGTGAGCAACGGTTCACAAAGAGCACATGAGTGTGCTGGTCAGGTGTTCTCCTTTTACTAGATATGTACCAGGGCTTGTGGAAGGTCCTTTTAATACCAGATACTGGGGTAGGTCCATGATTACGGTAGAGCTGTAGTGCCCTTGTAGCCATTTTCAAAACTAAATGTTGTTTTCCCGTGATGTTTGTGTATGTTATATGTGATCTTACATGTGTGCATATATGAAGTACTGAGGACTTTCAGACAGTGACTTGCATTTGTTTATGAACATATTCTTGGTACTCAAAGTCGCAACAGGAAAAATAACACACTAAGGGATGAATAGGGACATGTGAATGTGGCCCTCGTCACTCTTGCCCCTGTCTCATCCCAATTTTACAGATGTCCATATCTGTCCCTGTTTGTGAGATCTCTTAATAAACAGTTGGTTATGTCATATTTCTGGACTTTCCGTTTCTTGGGCATGGGGATTTCCCCTGGACCAGACCTCTTGCTGTTATACTGGGGGCTTTCCCGAAATAAGGTAAGTAGGGGTTGCGGTGGCTGATCAAATAAATAAATAAAGGGACGGAGGGTGGGGAAGATGGCGGCGTGGGTATCTGGCCGTCCGGCGGCATGGAACGCGGGCTTGTACCGGCGGGGCAAACACACGTTCCCAGACATCTGAGTGGCTGGCTCCCCCGCCAGGGTGCTTATCCGCTTTAACGGAGGCAGCACAGTTGCAGCAGTATTGGTACTTTGTTTCTTTTCATCACAGAAGCACATCAGTTGCATTCAACGGCTTGGGGTTCTTAGCACCTTGAATCTTTAAGGAGAGCCTCCCAGCAAGCAATTGTTTGGTATTTGTGAGAAGGAAAAGCTTTTGATGTTCTATATGAAGATGTGTTTTTTTTTAGTCTTAAGATTGCACGTGTTTTTGGCATGCATGAATGTGCATCAAAGGGCACTGTACATAGTTTGATTTCTTTGAGAGAAAAGAATAGCTAGGCATGTGGTGTGAACTTTACTTTAACTCCTGTTCTGATGACCCACTGCAAGCAGGTGTAATGGATACAGGTTGAAGCAGTGCTGTATATATTTTCAATGGCACAGGTTCTACCGTTACCTCTCAACAGGCTGCTATAGATCCAGGAAATGTAGCCTAATTTATCAGCAGAGCTGTAGGTGCCATGGCCCAATTATTCACAGCAGGATTGATTGCATCTTGCCCACATTTTGTTGCAGGACTCATGAGCTGGTGTGATGCACACTGGTGGACAGTATTTCTGTCATATACTTCAATCCCTCCTTCTTGGTCTTGCAGACGTTCTGAAAAGTGCTTCTCCCATGTTCGATTGCTGAGCCCCACTGCCAAATATCTAGCATATTTCAAAACCTTGTTATGAATCTCTTGACTCACATGTAGGATAGTCCAAACAGGCTTAGAGCTTTTGACAAGCCAGTTATGTCAGGCAAGTCTACATTGGAACTGCCAGTGCCCTGACCCTATGTGCCTTTCAGAGTCAACAGCCTGTTCAGAAAGGTAGCTCAGTGGGTCAATAACCCTGCTGCAGAGATTGTTGTGTAACCTCTGAGTTCAACTTGTATTGGTAGGTGAGTGAATGCATTTTCATCAGAGGTATGTTTTTAAGATGCAAGTAACATTCAATTGAAACAGAACTGACTTTGCTTTTGACTTATCAAAAGGACTACTAAATGTTCTGTGATTCAGAACACACACCTCATCGGGGATGCTATGCCAGCAATGGGTTAGAACACATACCTCTTACCAGGGCTGCTATGCTTGTAATGGCTCAGAAAATACACCTCTCATGTGGGCTGGGACAAGGAGAACAGAGAACATACTTGACAATCCACAACAGGAATTCTAGCAGCAGGAAGAGAGACCAATGAGTAACATGAGAGGGTACGAAAGAAAGTGAGAAGTGAAACAGAGGTAAAGTATAGGACAAATCCACACACACACCATAGGAGTAAGAGATAGAAGGAGAGAAAAAGAGACATTTAGCAATAGTAAAATAAGAAAAAACAGACAAACAGCAGGCGAGGGGAACTGGAAAAAGATAAGCAAGACTAGCGAAAGGCAGGCCAATTACATAAGAGGCAGTGCAAGACAGATGATCAAAAAGAGTAGCAACCACAACAGAGAAAATGAAAAAAAAAATGGATTTAGCCTGCGTAATGACATGCAAGAGTAAGGGGAGTTATATCAACCTATACCACATGATATAAGAGGGGAACAGCAATAATAGAATGCAGAGATGGGAAAGACAGTGTGGCAGAGCGACAGACCGCAACACATGGCACAGCAACACTTAAGAGTGAGAGGCAAAGCATCAGAAAGTGAGAGACTGGGGAAACCAAGTAGCAAAGGGAAGGAGAGATGGAGAAGCTGGTAGAGTGAGGGTCTTGATTTATGAAGTAACTAACTGGCATCTGTAGGAGTTCTTAAGAGAGTTTTGTTGTCCAAGTATAAAGAAGATGAAGCTGGGTAGTATGCACCTATGAGTTCATTGTCACTAATGTTTTCAAACGGTTCTATGTGATTTTACCGAAAACATTTTACTAGACATATTATTTACTGAACCAATTTTACCCAAAAAAATACAGATTTTTTTATTGGGTGTGGGCTCACCCCCAAGCCCTTGTTTCTCCATGTTTTAACTCCCCTTCCCCATCCTACCTGTTTTTACCCATTACCCCACCACCTATATATATATATATATATTTAAATACAGTTTTTTCCCATAATATTGTTTTGCCAATGGTGTGGTATGGTATTGTTTATGTATATGATATGATATGATATGATTTGATATGGCATTTAGAACGCACCTTGACAAGTGTTCAAGGCGTGACGAAGCAAGTGGGGGGAACAGTGGGAAGACAGACAACGATCCTACTAGGCCAGGTGTCATTCAGATTGTGTAAGTGCATGGGTAGTGAGAAAGGGAAAAGTGCCTGGGGGATGGGAGAGGGGAAAGTGCAGTACATGGGATAGAAGAATAAATAAGATAAATAAAAACGGCCAGATGCTGGCAAGTGCAAGGTAAGAGCAGACATAAGTGCTGGTAGGGGGACTGTATGGACATAAAACAGTCCCCAAGCAGTGCAGGTGGCCAGGTAACCAGTGCACTTTGAGCCAGGAATTTCAACAAGGGAGAGAGGGAGAGAAAGCAGAAGCAAAGAGGAAGGTTTGAGGTGTTTCCGGAAGTGGAGATGGTTCTCCTCAAGTTTAAGGGAGGCAGGAAGGCTGTTCCAGAGGGAGGCCTCTGCGAAGAGAGAGATTGACCACCAACTCGTTGCTTGGAGAAGTGACTAACCCTGAGGTAGTTGGAGACGGATGAGCGAAGAGCCCGAGAAGGAAGGTATTTGGGAAGAGAGAGTTGAAGGTATTGTGGCCGCAGGCCCCAGAAGGCCTTGTGGACAATGCAGAGGATTTTGAACGTAATACTTGCAGCCACTGGGAGCCAGTGCAGAGATTTCAGTCCTGGAGAGATATGATCCCTGGGCTTGAGACCAAGCACAAGTCTCGCAGTCATGTTTTGGATAAGTTGCAGACAGCGGAGAGTAGAGGCAGGCAGATTTACATGGGGGCTGTTACAATAGTTCAGCCCAGAGAGAACCAGGGCTCTGGAGACAGCTTCTGGGGGAAGGAGAGGAAAGGAAGAATACCTCTTAAGATGTGCAGCTGGTAGTGTGACTTCTTAGAGATGTCAGAGATGTGAGGAGGGAAGAAGAGTGTGGAGTAGAAGATGACCCCAACGTTTTTAGCCTTGCAGGTGGGAGCAGGAAGAGGGCCAAGAGAGGCCGGCCAGAGAGCTACAGGGAAGGAGGAAGTTGGTGTGCTGATGAGTAGAATCTCAGTCTTACTCCCATTAAGGCAGAGGTCATTGGCAGCACACCACTCCTGGATAGCAGACAGACAGTCAGAGATGAGGGACGGAGAGGAGCAGGACGAGGGTAGCCTGAAAATGAGCTGGGTATCATCCGCATAGCACTGAAAATTGGGGCAGAGAGCGGCAATGTAATGGGAAAGGAGTGCCAGGTATTGGTTGAACAGCCAGGGGGAGAGGTTAGATCCCTGGGGGACACCACAGGTAGAGAAAAAGATAACAGAGAGGAAGGATCCAAGCTCCTATACATAGGCAAATGTTTCAAAGCACTCAAGGAGGGTGAGAAAATGAGGAAAAACAAACAATCGCTCAGAGCCCTTGAAATTCGTAGACAATAATATTCTGCACAGGCAGAGTACATTTGTAAAAATACATTTAACAGTTTGGGAGACAGCAAATAGGCCTAATGGTGATTCTGCAGTTTTAACAGTGATATTAAGGGGTGGAGACAAGGGAGACAGACAGTCGATCTTCGGCGCGGTGCGCATGGATAGTGCAAGTGCCAGAGGGTCACAGAGAGGGGGAGGATTATGTGCACCCGGTCGGTTGAGAAAATGCCTCTACAAAAAATGCATCCACTAAAAGGTTTTCACAAAAATCACTGGATACCTTTTCAAACACAGTTTTAATTTTACGCACACATTGGATAGTTGTCAGACATTTTTACTCTCTTGAAATTGGATTTACTCTCTAATTCTAAAAATTGGCAGTTAAATATTCTCAAGCCAAAATCCTATCTGGAGCACTGACTGAGTCAGTCGTCATGATCCCCTTTGGTGCAATGTCTGCTTGCTCCCCATGGGATGCCTATTAGACCAGAAGGCAGAGTGGCAGATTGTGGGAGTGATTGTGTCCGGGTTTGTGGCGGAGCCACAGAGTATAAGCAATCTTACAAATACCGGGGGAAGGGTTTTGTTGTATTGTAACTTGTTATTTTTGTTCTTTATGAGATGAGCCCTGTTTCCAGGTGTTGGTTATGGAAGGCGGCGCCTTGTTGAATATTACAGAAAAAATAAAAAGAAGAAAAAAATCAAAGAAGAAAAGGTTATTCTATGCTACGGAGTAGAAGGAGTGCCACACCCTGAGTGGCCACTTTAAGAGATGATACCCTGTGAGTTGTAAGCAACTTCAATTCAACACTACAGTTAAGTCAATGCCTAGTCTGGGATGCTGATGGAAGCCCTTATTGATGTATTTTTATGTCCAGATAGTTTACTCTGGATGACAACCCTTATATAACACCCCTCTCTTAGAATCCCCCTGACCCCAGTGAGCCAAGAAGTAGGTTTGTTTTGTAAATTAAAAGGTTTATTTGAAAAGTAAACAATATATATATATATATCACACTTTTATAATAACTTAATATTTGATAGCACACTTGTGAAGATGATAGTGATCAACAATGGATAATGTTACAGTGGTACACTCTTTTTGATGGCTTAGAAGTGATATAGAGAGGATAAAGTAGCTGAGAATGCTTTTATGGCTTCAAGGACAATGCGATGATGAATGAAAATGCAGTACAGAAAATAAACTTGATATGACTTCAACAAAAGACAATGTAATCACTTTTCTTTGACAATTCACCCCCCTTTATGCAAGGTAAAGAGATGGGAGGAAGCACACAGTTCTCAGGAATGCAATCAAATATAATTCAGTTCCCCCCTAGCAAGCTTAGAGGAAAACAGGTAGGAGTCTTAAACACAGGCAATATACTTTGATGTGGTTGCAATTAAGTGAAAAATATTCGAAAAATGCTTTTAATTCCCTATAGGAGGTTCAAGGTAGGTGATAGCTACTTTGTATTAGTTCAGGATCACTTTAGCAATGCTCTATGAATGATTGTCAGGTTGCAAACGAATTTCAGCAAAGGAAAGCAAGGACAAATATTTTTACACGTGGCTGAAATTAAGCAAAATGTCAAATCGCGGAAAATTTAGTCGCGTGCGTCGAGCACAATTACGGAGTGAGTATGAGGAGTAGCAAGTCGGTTTAGAGCTTGTTGGAAAGCTTAGAATCTCAGTTTAAAGTTAAATCTCGCTTCTATCACAAACGGTTACGGAGATACGGCCGATTTAGTAAAGGAATGACAGATGACAGTTTTCAGGTTTAAAGATGACAGAATGACACGATTCTAGGAGGCAGTTCTAAATAGGTTAAAATAGTTTGGATTAGATTATTTTAAACTAAGAGATTGGGTTTTGCACAGTTCTGGCGGTACTCGCACTATATTTTGGACAGGAATGCGACTTCGCCACGGATCGGGTCAGGATTGGACTGCGGTTCCCTCGCCACGGACGGTCTCGGCCTGGTTCTGCTCACTGGATAATTCTACCTTCTGGGTCAGCTCTGCTAGCGGCACTGCACAGCGGTCTGGATCTCTGGTCCTGACAAAAGTTCTCGGCACTGCACGGCGGTCTGGTCTCTGGTTCTGACAAAAGTTATTGGCAAAAATTCAAACAGCTGGCCCGGCTGTTGAATAGTTTGCAAATGATTTGGAGGCCTGCTGAAAAAGGATTCAGCTTGTGGATTCAGGCCTCTCTGCTACAAATTCTGGAGTTAATTTATGGTCCCTGGAGATTGATGGATTTGAAGTCTGGATCTCTGGATGTGAAGTCTGAAGTCAAAATGCTCCGCAGAAAGTGAAAAAGAAAAGTCCTATCTGGCTTCCAGTGGCTCTTTTTATGTGTTTAGAAAGTGGGTGGGTCGGCTAATTCTGCATGCCCAACCCACTAAGGGTTCTGATAGGTTGAAGAGTTTTCTGTGCTCTCACTGGAGAACAGAGTTGTGTGTCAGAGTGAGTCATGAGGTGTCATCTTTATGGCATACAGAAAGCACACTCCCCTTTGCTCTTACCTTAGAAAATCATTTTCATAACTAAACACCTTTCCCAGATACACAAGTGGTTGACATTACATACACACATCATATATATCATAAGGTAGTCTCTGTTCCAACTCTGATTTTTCTAAGTGCTTATATTAAGAAATGGCAACTTATTTTCATTTTTAGTGATTTTTGCAACATTCGTTTTTCATCAAAAATTACACAAATGTACTCCCCCCTTCTACACATATTCCAGTACTTTACTAGGTCTCTAGCATAAACCCAGTGTCTGTAACATCAATAAATAGCGGGGTTTGGTCCTAGAACATGGTACAGAGTTGAATCAAGTCTTGAATTGTGGGTACATTTCTTAGATTAAGGTTCTCCAAATTGCACATTTTTGTGAGCTTAATACAATATTTTAGAAGCATTTAACTTAAACATATATTTGCTGCAATATGATTCCACAAAAGTGTCTGAGTCCACCCCTAGAAACCTGGGAGTACCACATGTCTCTCCTCTCCCAGGCAGGGCTCTGTTTACAGTCCACACTGAAAATCAACATACCCCATTCAATTGCAAGAGTCTAATGTGTCGGCTGAGGTCAGCAGGCTAGGGGGCCACTCTGCATTTGGTTAGCATGAACCTGTGATTTCCTGGGCTGTTGTGTGGGTCTCTGAGGTGAGAAGGTTTCCCAGCCTCTTGGCCTGTTAATGCAATCAGATTGTCTCTGGGAACAGCAGGTGGTTGAGAGTTTTAATTAACCAGCGGGCCTTTGAAGTTTCCAGCTGTCTCAGGAGGCTGATTAGCTTCTGAAGTAGCAGTTCTCCTGTCAGAGTTTAGACCGCTAGTGCCAGTCTGTGGACGAAGCTGGTACTGCACCCATTTTTGGGATCTCTCTTGAATTAATGCATTTCAATAGAGTGGTATTTTGCTTGATAGTATAGGATCCTTGCTTAACATTGTTTTGATGGCATCCTTACCATAGAGTGGTGATGTGGGACCCCCCACAAGAAGGTTGTATCTTTAGAGTGGTCTTTTGCCCATGATTTTAGCAACTTTTTGACATCAATAAAAACGTATTTTGAACAGAACCATCTTTCTTTGCACTGGTGGGTGGCAGATTAGGTGACTATTTTGGTGTGCGCAAACTGCGCGGTTCTCCTGTATTCTGGAGTGAATGTAGGTGGCGACAGCTCATCCCCACATCTACCCAGTCTATTGATTTAGTTTTTTCTGGGATAGAATAATGGGCGGCGACAGCTCATCCCCACATCTACCCAGTCTATTGATTCAACATGGGTCAAAACCCTTGACAGAGTAAAAGCAGGAAGATGGTTGTAGGGTATTTATATTTGTTGTAAGTAAGTATTGCATGGGTATAACAGTGCACTCATACGGTTTGCATGTATAGTCGTTGATGACGGTGGAAGGAGGTTGTGAATATGACATAGGCTGGAAGTTGTTGGCCCATAGTAGGGTGCAAATGTAGGTGGCGAAAAGGGAAAAAACGTTGTTTGTAGAGTTGTAAGGTGATGGTTGAAGAGTTAAGTCTCAGCTAGCTCAAGAGGCTAATGGTGTTTAAAATGAAAATATTGTATGACCATTTGGTATAGTTCTGGGAGCACTTGGAGGTTTGGATTGGCCTTTAGGGCAGAAGTTAGAGTGTGAGCAGCTCTTGGTCTGCACACCTATTGATTTTGGTGAAGCCAGAGAGGCTGGTGGGAAAGATCAGACATTGTTGTATTTTGGAACAGTTGATTTATTGTTGAAAAGAACTGTACAAATAAGATTGGCATTGTTTGGAACACACAAAAATCCCACTTTGAGGTCAAGTAAGTATAAGCAGTCAGAAATTGATGTGCCATCATGGAAATTGATGACGCCCCTCATATATGTGTGCAAGTCCCTTCTGTAATATAAGGACATAATATGCAAGTATAGCTCAGAATGTACTTGTGACATAGAGGGAAAGAAGAAGGTATTTTGGAATCTGTGCTGCTGTGGGGTGAAATAGCCCTAAAACGCCATAACTTAAGGCCAGAGTCAGTGTGGGAACATGCCCCGCATTAAAAGGCCTGTTTTGAGTAACATGGAAATCAGGCTCTGCAATGTCAAAACAAAAAGGAACGAATTTAGTCATCAAAGCTTGGAGATGCCTGAACATGTTCCTTGGCTCACACGAGGGAACGACCTAAGAAAACATTTGTAAACGTTCTGGAAAATCTGAGACCATGTTGGCAGGAACGGCAATGCCCAGCATGTAAATAAAAGTGCCAAGATTGTGTGCAACTCTGCGCAACAGAAAGGACATTTCACTGTGACAGTAATAATTACATGAAAAATCAGTTGTTCCCTTTCAATTAAAGATATGTCCTTAAGAATGTGTGAAAAAGGTGCAACAAATGAACTGGAGTTCTGTCCATAAGGAGCCCATCACAGAGGAGAATCCTTTAAGTTACATGAATCTACAAGGAAATGTGAAACTGCAACAGAAGGAATGGTTTCACAGCAGGAATTGACAAAGGACATTTCAAATTTAGCCTTCAAAATCAACACTTTAAGTATTCACATGAACAACAAAAATCTTTAAAAATACATTATGTTGTCCGTCTGTAATCGCTGTCTGCAGGTAACCACTGTGCAAGGGTGTACATGTTCAGATTGTGTGCATTTGCTAAGGCTGGATTAAATGTAAAATGTAAAATGTTGTTCAGCAGTGGAGGGATAAGACCAAGTCGTAGTTTAATTTCCCCAAGTGTGAAACTAGCTTTTCCAAGCCCCATTTTCAGAGGGTGAGATGAGGAATGCTCCCGTTCTCCAGGTTTTATGACCAAAAACCACTTAGGCTATTGTAAAACTGTCCATCAGCCTTTGAAGCATTGGGCTATTCTAAACAAAAGCCTTCCTCTTGACGTCAGAGCTAAAAAACAGATCTCTTCTATTAGAGGAGGCAGAGTGAAGGTGGAGCTTCACACCCATTGGACAGAAAATGAGATATGCTGTTTTGGGGATAACTTGGGAAATATTAATCCTACATTACATTCCATTATTTATTAGGCACAGACAAAGTGGCCCAGAGCAAAAACTATCGGTAGCGATTAATCAAGTTATAGAGGTCTGACCAGCCCTCTTATTTGAATAGATGCGTATCATGTTTATTTTTGAATAGTTCAAGGGTCAGAACATTTCTTAGGACTAAGAAAGGGGAATTCCATTTTGCTGGGGCAGCCGCCCAGAAAGCACCCCTTCCATCCAATCCCAGTGAAGTTTTTGAAATGTTCAGATTATTATCACAATTTGATCGAAGGGTGCATACTACCTGTTTCTTTTTTAGTCTATTGGCAACATAAATAGGAAAAGATTCATTAAGAGACATATAAGTAATGGCAAGCACCTAAACTCTATCCTCTCTGTGATAGATAACCAATGCAGCTTTCTTCTGATTTCCGACACACGCGCAAAACTTTGTAAACCCATGATCTCTCTAATCATGCTGTTCTGTACCACTTGGAGTTTTGTTTTTCCCACTCCTATGAGAAGAGAACCACAATAATCAATTTTTGAGTAGATAATAGCTCGATAAATGGTTTTGCAGCAATTTTGGGATAAAAATGGGTGATTGGTGAAAGAAGCCGAATATAGTAGGCCAATGCTAATACCAGGCTGTTGACATGGGCGAACATACTCAAGATCTGATCTAATGTCACTGCCAACATTTTTTATTTTTTCCTTCGTTGGAATGTCATGGTCCGCATTGCGAAAAGATTCATACACTGGTGCAAGTTTAGCAAGTCTAGGTCTGGATCCAATAATCATAAATTCAGTCTTGGCATGATTCAGTGCCATACCGCTCATGTCCATCCATTCGTGGATGAGGTCATATACCTCTGACACTGCTATGGCGTCCGTCACATAGCACTGTTGACTCACTGCATTTTTTTGGCACCAAGCACTTTCTGTGATTAGCATTCCCATCATGATTCAATGAAATGTATTATTAGATAGATGGTTAGGCATCACTCTAAGTAGCAATAGTGTTTTTTCTAATATATTCTTTCTAAAAAAAAATGTGATAAAATTACTGTGTAATACTATAGAATTGAATGATTTTTAAGGATGTTATTGTGTGAATGCATTATGAACTTTTATGCTATTATGATGTTTTTTGACCAGTATTAAAATATGAAGTTAGAATTGTTTACCTGACTGAGCCTCTCCTCTCTCCACTTTAATTCGAATCCATGAGTACTTAAACAATTTCTGTACTTATCCATGTGACCCTCACCTTTGTTTCCCTTGTCCATCTCATATTTGCCTGTTAAGGGAATGAGCACTGCGAGTCGTCCGCATAGTTTGAAAAGCTGATCTTTTTTCTTCCAACATATGAAAAAAGGGGCTGTTAAAAAGTTATATAAAACCAGGGAAAGGGAGGCCACTTGTAGGCACACCATAACTAACTGAAACAGGGTCCACTTCTGCTTGCTTGCGACAAGCCTGCATGGTCCTCATCCCTAGGAAGGACTGCATCCAGTCCCAGTTCACTAAAATGTGCTACATTCTGCAATCTATCCAGGAGTATAGGTTGATCGACTAAGTCGAATGCAGTCTATAAATTCAATAACATAAACCACTTTGTTGTGCCCTCATTAATGTTGGTCATCATGTCAGAATTCTGTTCCAGCAGCACTGGTTCTGTGCTGAAACCAGGCCGCAAACCGGAATGACCTTCCTTCAGAATTGGATGATCTTTTATGTGGCAGAGAAGTTGTTCATACGCAACTCTATCCATTATCTTGTATGAAGGGCGAGTTGGAGATCGGCCGATAATTAGTGGCATTTTTAGGGTTGAGATCAGATTTCTTCAACAGAGGGATGACCCAGGAATGTTTCAATCTAGTGGGAACCCGGACCTCTTTGAAGGAAGCCCTTACAATCCTGGTGCTGGAGCTAATCAGGAGCTCATAATAGGTCTTAATAGCCGTGGCTGGGAACTGATCTCCTTTGCAGGTGGAAGGTTTAAATTTAACTAAGATGGTACGGAGTTCTTTCAATATGCTCCTGAAGTTTAACTTAGGTGTACATCATACATTATTCCTGGTTGGATTTCTGAAAAGCTTTCCTAGAGATGCATCTGGTGAGCCAAAAACGATTTTGGCAACACCAACAACCAAAAGTTATAGGAAAACAAATGGATTGTGACCTCTGCAGAAACGAGGCAACCATAAAAATGTGTGAGAATGTGTAACAGGTCATAAATATTCCACCCACCGAATGCCAGATTTTTCAGTAATATAGGTTGGGAGTAAATGAGAAATAACAGTAGCTTCATGCCAATAGGTCGCACAGTTCTCAAACAAGGCTTATGCGATCCCGTGAGAAATATAGTATGAAAATGCTGACATATGTGGCACAACATGATGAGAAAGGGCATTTGTAATAATTGTGAGATTTCCATGTGCAAAATCCAGATCCAACCCCCTGTCCCAGTTAGACGCTGCATGGATTATCCTCCCTTGACTTCCCAGAAAACACCAATTTTTCTTTGGACCTATCGGCCCACAGATGGGAGGCAACCCTTGAGTATTGTCCTATCAATTGTGTGAGAAAGATGACATCTCCTGATGTAATTTGCCTTGTAAAAGGGTCACTCCACCTCAAATGGGGACTCTCCCCACCAAATCTTGAGGTCTGCAGCTGCCAAAATCCAGAAACATCCTTGCAGAATTGGGCCTAATCTTGGAGAGAAGCCAGGAGCTGGAGTGGGACCCTTTTGGTGGACAGAGAGAGGCCTTGACTGACCCCTTGATTGTCCCTGCAGTGAAGCCCTGGTGCCCCTTGATGTCCATAAAGCCCTTTCATTGTAAGTATCCCCAGCAATAGATTAAATAAGCATATCTTTAGCATTGCCATAGAGATTCCCGCATGAAAAAAATATATATTCTTTGTGTAATTCAATCATTTTTCCAATTGAAAAATATGTTATTTGTTTGTGCATAGTAGTAGTTGTTCCCATTGACAAATCCTGTGTTTGCCCAAGCATTTAAGTCAGATTTCCATTGAACAAAATTATCTCTTATTTGCCTGTTGCTTGTAGTCCTTTTCTACTTGAAAGTCCTTTGTGTGCCTGTATATTTAATTCATTTTCCTGTTGAAGAATCCTTTGCGTGTCTGTGAATCTCAGTCACTTTCCCAAGAAAGAATCCTCTGTTGTTGTGTAGATCCCTAGTATATTTTGCTCATTAAATCAATTAATTCCAACATTTATTTCACGGATAGGGACATTTGGAATTTAAAACAAACTCTCCCTTCCCAGTGTTTTGTGAGTTATAAAGTCATAATGTGCTTTCCAAAACAAGTAAAATTATTATGCGATAATTTGCCTGTGTGTTTAAATTGTTTGTTACCAAACACATTTCTATTTGCAGCTGTCATTTGCAACGCAAACCGATTTTATTATTGTGAGTAATCCCTTTGCCCAAAGTCTGCCTGTCATGTCCCTCTGTCATTTTAACTGAAAACAGTTTTTTTCTTATGAGAGTTCCCCATTGCTTAAAGCGTGCCTGTCATTTGCAGCCTCAGCAAAAATGAGTGTGATTTACCTTCATGTTTCTCTAAAAGTTTTGCTTAACCTTTTAAAAATCATTTTTCCTAGTCTATCCCTCTTCCCCTACCATATTATGATCACAGATTTCGAATTGTATTTCCTTCCTTTTCCATTGCCTAGACCTTGCCTGCCAGTCACAGCCTTAGAAAAACGAGTGTCATTTGCATTTTTGTTTTTCTGGAAATTTTGCTTAACATGTTTAAAATAATATTTCCTAGTCTATCCCTCTTTCCCTACAGTATTCTGATAATGGATGTACAATTGCATTACTTTTTTATTCGCCCATGTGTTGAATGTACTAAAATCGAGTTTTCTATGGTGTGCTAGCTAGTCTGTTCTGAAGCCCTATTTGTTTCTAGCATAAGCTACATGAAGAACCTTTGTGTGCTGTCCATAGCAGTTGCCCAAATAAAGGGAAAACCCATTTTACCTGGTGCAGAAAACAAATTATCCCATTCTTTGCTGGCTCCATAGTGTTTCTGAAAACTCCATTAAAAATCTGAGTTTAACTTGGTGTTATATGTTTGAGCTGTCTTGATGCGCTAATTGACCAAGAATACTCAGAAGTCTGTGCTAGCACACCTTGGTGGTTCTTGTAACTGTTGATTCAATTTTCCCATTAAATCACAAATTAATAAATATTCATTGATAACACACCAGCCTGATTCCTGGTCTACTGTGACTCGGGGTGCGTGTGGAGGTTAGGTGCAAGACGGGTTGGAGGCCTACTTAAACAAAGAATCTGATTGTAAAAATAAAAAGCGGTTTTGTTGTGCACATTCATTCCAGAGGAAAGATATCCCTGACTTGCTTGTGCTGCATAACAATATATCATGACACTGCAACACATGATCACATAGAAATTGAGCAACAGATTAGCGTATTTGATCTGTGGAAGATGTTTGAGAACAAGGAGGCGGACCCACCGAAGAGAGTGTGGATGCTCAACCAGCATGATCCGGGCGGGGGGGTGAAGTGCCCATGGCTCCTCCTCCTCCTCAGACAATTGGACCACACAGGAGGACAGGGAATTAACCCCTTGAAAGAATTGAAAGCAGCAGCAGGTTACACTAACCCTGTGTATGACCCTCCTTCGTACGGTAGTGAAGACGCACTTAGTGAAGCTAATTTAACAGATCGGAAAGTAGAGACCATGACTGACAAGTGTAGGGAGCGCAGCAAGCTGCAGGCGAAGTTAATGGGGTGTGAAGCGGCGACCCACAGATGTAAAGTGGGCAATGAGATGGCAGTCTCACTTCATTATCTCACAGGCTGTCATTTCTTCCTCCTTTGATGTCATTCATCATTCCTTGCCGCGGCCAAACCATGGAACACCCTCCCCTGCCCACTAAGAGTGGAGCCCTCCTTCTCTGCCTTCAAACGCAAAACAAAAAAATGGCTCATTGAGCAGGATTTAGGGGCATCTCGCTCATAATGCTTGTATTTCTATGATCTGTATGATACCTACTGCATTCATGGAACCTACATTTTTGATGTAACAGCTGTACTAGCTAATATTTGTCACATTTGTACATTGTAAGAAATATGTTGTATGTTGTAACCTTACCCTGCAAGTAATGCACCCAGATGCTTCCGGGTCAGGCGCACAATACAAATAAATAAACTAAACTAAACTAAACTTGCCTTCCTGCTAAATGTAAAATGCAATAAACTACAAACGCCAAAACTACTGGCATTGCCAATGTTTGTTTCAGATGGTGGACAAGTAAGGTTAGCACATTGGTTTGTGATTTCTCCCTTACTCATATTTGTCCTTCCCTCCTCCTCTCTATCATTCTCCCACAATTGTGTTAGGATTTATGTCCACTGATCCCCAACGAAGAGTCTACATGCAACAAAACAAAAGAGGTGATTGCCATCTTAAAATGCTCAAAATTAGTACTAAATAATGAGCAGTTGCTGACAGCTCGATCGGTGATTGTTGACAAATCAAACAGGTCGGCTCACACCCACCTTCTCGTTATTCTGACCTTGTCAGGGTGCGCAGTACTTAGTTCGTGAAAAAAGAAGTGCCAGGGCCCAAATATTTTCTAGCACCCCTGTGACACTGCTGCTGCCGACCTGCAGTATCACAGTAGTGCTAGAAAATATTTGTGCCCTAGCACTTATTATTTTCCCCACCACTGCTGCCATCACCCATAGTTGCTCCCCACAGTGTCGACATGTTTGGGGTTACACTACAGCTCACATCTGCTCATTGTGATTGATGGATGCACTGTCAATCACCACTTCATAGTTAAAGTGAGTCTGAAACAATATGTGGCGGGGCTCAGAAATCAATGCAAAATACACCCTCAAAAAAGCACTGAGGGTGGGTCCCTAGAACCGTGTTCATGCATTCACCTCGCCAATTACCCCATCTTGCCTGTCTTAACAGGGGCATCCTGTTTTTGCGCATTCATCATTGGTTTTCCATTCTATCCCCACCCCTACCCGGCAGGCCCACATTCCTCATTCTTTTCATATCATCTCATCCTAAACCCCCGATCTGCACCCACCTCCCCACCCACTTGTTCCCTGACCACACCTCTCCCTTTCTGTGTTTTACATGTACTTCAATCCCTTATCCTTAATCCATACAATAGCACCCCCCTCCGACCCATTCCCCCATTCGGCTGCATAGCCCTATGTGCCCCTCACAATTGATTGCCCCACCAGCATGATTCTGCCTGGCATTCGAGGCAGACATGTCCTCTCTGCGGTGCCTGCGCACTTATGTAAACATGATGCTGATATGGAGCTATGGACAGGCTAGCAGTGTAGAAGGGTAAGCAAGGAGTGAGGCAGAGGGCCAGAGCCCACGTATACGTAGACGTGCTGACTGCCATGGTTCCAGCCACGCCCAATGCGCGGTCTACCATATATCTTCAGCATTGCCACACCATTCCTCCAAAGGGCACAAGCTCCACCTGGGCGAATAGGCCCATTCACAATGAGTGTAACCTGGAAGGCAATAAGGGCTAGTGACATAAGCGACTTCCAAGAGTGCAAGAGCAGCTGAGGGACGACGTATCCCAGTATCCTTCAGGGTTTACTACAAAATGCAATGGGAAATTGAAATATGAGATTTCATCTTCAGAAGTCAACTTGGGTATATGCCTACATTGCCTCTCTGCTGGAGGAGCAGGAGCCCCTTCGACTGCTGGAGCAGTCCCCCTGCCACCAGGAGGTCCTGGGCATCATCCGGATGCAAGGTAGAGCCATGGGCACTCGGCCCAATATACTGAAGCCGGTCCTGCACTGAATGTGCATCTCAACATGGATCTGCATTTCGTGCTTTACAATTCCGATGTGTGTACCCTGATCTCCGGCACTGAGTCGGACTGCAGCTTTGCCCTGCCTTTACTTAATTATGATCATCTAGAATTGGGCCACCATTGAAAGCCACGAGGTCTTGCCGCTCCAAGATGGCCGCCAGTGCTTTCTACCCTGCCTTATTGTTCTAACTGGCTCCAGGACTTGGCTAGGATCAGCCCCCACATTTGATTGGCTACCAGTTCCTTTAATCCTGCCAATCCCGTGCCAGCAGGCAACAAGCCGGCCCACCCCTAAGGCACACACCATAAGGCACTTCCTGTCCCAAGCCTGTCCAGAGCTGACAGAGCCCAGGGCCAGGATTGCTGCCTGTCCATCCCACCATCCATACAGATCCATGCATCTATTGGACACACTGTATTAGGTAAGCGTTCTTGGCTCAATACTCCAACCTCCACTTGCTGCGTCTATATGGTAGATGCAGATGACCGGATGACTCATTCACGTGAAGGTGCTCCAGGAGCTACTGCCTAAAGAGCACTCCGCCTTCTTGCCATATGCCATGCTGCATTTCATGACTAATCTAGCTGGCCAGATATGAGTATATGCGCTCACACAATTCATCTGACTTTGGTTCATCATGGTAGCATTGGCCTGTATGTTCTTGCACCAACATTACTGCCCTATCACGGCTGTGCACTGTTTTGAATCCTTGTTTATGCTGCTTGCCGTCGACTATGCATCCTGATTATTGCTACTGCAGCGCTCTGCTTCTCATTTGATATTGTGTGCATTCAGAATTGCATTTGATCACTGCTGCCTCGCAGCGCTTTGCTTCTCATTTGATATTGTGTGCATTCAGAATTGCATTTGATCACTGCTGCCTCGCAGCGCCCTGCTTCTCATTTGATATTGTGTGCATTCAGAATTGCATTTGATCACTGCTGCCTCGCAGCGCTCTGCTTCTCATTTGATATTGTGTGCATTCAGAATTGCATTTGATCGCTGCTGCCTCGCAGCGCTTTTCTTCTCATTTGATATTGTGTGCATTCAGAATTCCATTTGATCGCTGCTGCCTCGCAGCGCTTTGCTTCTCATTTGATATTGTGTGCATTCAGAATTGCATTTGATCGCTGCTGCCTCGCAGCGCTTTGCTTCTCATTTGATATTGTGTGCATTCAGAATTGCATTTGATCACTGCTGCCTCGCAGCTCTCTGCTTCTCATTTGATATTGTGTGCTCTCAGAACTGCATCATAGTCAGATATACCCACTCTATACCTGATTGCATAGACAAGTATTGACATTTATGAGCTAATTCGACCTATTTCTGAATCTGCCTTAGATTGTTGCCTTCAACATATATATCTAGCCCTAACTCGAAAATCGGTCAATATCATTGACACCTACATCAATTATACCTCTATTTTTCAGGATGAAACCCTGGCCTAGAAGTGGTATGCACCCTAACTTGACCCACATGCTAACCTGGTGCTTGCTGATTGTATACTGTACTAGCCCCTCCCAACTAACCTGAAAGCAGGCCTTGCACAGCATTTCTGATTCTGCCTGCGCAATCGGACCCGTGCATATAGAGGGATGTCACTTATCTGTGACTGCGTTTCCTACTACACTCACCGAAACTCGAATCTAGGTGTGTCTACAGCTAGTTAAAAGTCATTGCCTAAGGCAACTGTGGACTCTACTTTAGTATATGATTTGAACCTAGGTGCTCCCACAGCCTTAACTCAAGTAACAGCTTAATTTAACAGGGCGTATTGTACATCACATCATGCACCTGATACTGTCCAACCTAGTACACCTGTGCACCTTACTCACACTAGTGATACTCTACACAATGTCTTCATCAGGAGGCATAACAAACACCTTCAAAAACTACCTACCACGTTCTAAACCAGACAGCCATCAACATATTCTACCATACCAAACTACACCTTGTAACATAGCTCTATGAGACTAATACCTTCCGAACAAAAATTGCCCCTGAACCTACACCTAAATCCAACAACTATAATCACAACAGCCACAATAACCCACAGGTAAAAAGAGGTAGAACTAGCAGCCACCCAATAGGCCCACCTCCACCATCCAAATCCATACCTAAACTGAAAGGCGCCCTAATAAATTCCAGATCATTAGTCGCCCACGCTATAGAAATATCCAAAGTCATATCTATGGAAGATTACGACTTCTTAGCTATTATTGAATCCTGGCTCCATGAGGCATCAGGCCCAGCATTGTCCTTAGCTGTTCCAAACAACTACACTATCCTCAGAGTGGATAGATGTGAAGCTCGAGGTGGTGGCCTAGCCATTATTGCCAAAACTGAGCTCGGCATGAGACTGTCTTCTACACCTATCACTGAATCCTGTGAAATAATGTCTATTAAAATACCCACAGCCAACTCTCAAACACTGAACATTCACTTGATATATAGACCTCCTTGTCCCATTAAGACCTTCATAGAAGACGTATCCACTATTCTTTCAGAAAACCTAAAAGATACATCCCAAACACTATTGCTTGGCGACCTTAATATTGGTTTCAATGACATCAATGACCAGCAAGCCACAGCAGCATCTAATATACTAACAGAACTGAACTTCACACAAAGAGTGAATGTGCCAACTCACAACAAAGGGAGAATCCTAGATTGGGTTGCCGACCATAACTGCAACATCTCTACCCTAAATATCTCACCCCAAATTTGGACAGACCACCACCTGATATCCTTTTCATTAGATACTAAAACTCCTACCCCACAAAAACCCTCTGCGCCTCCAAAACGTACCAGAAAAATAAATGACAATAGACAAATTAATCCCTGGTATCTTGCCCACCCTTAACGCTTTACCTGATAATTTAGATCCAAACCTCCTAGTTGAAGAATACAACATAATTATGAACAAAACTCTTAATAACATTGCCACTTTAAAACTCAGAAATAGTAAACCTCATAATCATCGTAACAACTGGTTTACCCCCCATTAAAAGAAAAACTCAGACTAGAAAAAAGAAAATGCGAAAATACTTGGAAACTTCACCCTACTCCAGAAAATAAACTGAAACTAACTAACATTTCATCTCAATATAAGAAAGAGATCCTCCTAGCTAAACAAGAGCCCTATAACAATAGAATCACTCAAGCTAACTCTATCATGAAAGAGTTGTTCTCCATACTCAGAGAACTTGAAAACCCCATAACAGTTCAAGATAATTGTGTCAAAGATAAAACATGGTGTTCTGAAATCCAGCATGTGCTAACAAACAAAGCCCTAAACCTCCAAAAGAAAATAGAATTAAAGAAAGAGTCATCAGCCAGTGCCTCACCGCCCAAAACTACAGCACCTTCCAAAACTAAACCTCTCATCCAAATTCACTTCCCTAAAGTCTCCATATTAGAGGATTCAAAAGTAATACTTGGTCTCAAACCTTCCAATTGCAAAGGTGATCTATGCCCAACAAAATTGATTAAAGATACTGCTAGGGATCTAGCTCCATTTATTACTAAGCTGATCAATGCCTCCTTCACCACTGGCACTATTCCTAGAAAACTAAAGGAATCATCCGGACTCCCACTCCTCGAAAAGCAAACCTTAGACCTGGCTCTACCTACCAATTATAGACCGATTACAACTGTACCATTGTTGCTGAAGATTCTGGATAAGGTAGCATACATCCAAATCAAGAACTTCTTAGAATCTAACCAGCTATTAGGCTCCTGTCAATCCAGCTTCCGTCCCTTACCTGGCACTGAAACCTCACTTATTAACCTCAAAGCCCAAATAAACTTAGAGACAATGGAAAACCTGCATTACTTCTCCTACTAGACTTATCTGCGGTGTTCGATCTAGTGGATCATAAAGTTGTATGCAACCAGTTGGATTCAGCAGCCCACTTCTCCAGTGAGGCTATAGTGTGGATTCAATCATTTCTCAGTGATCACACCATGAGGGTTTTTTCACCTTCTGCATCTGCTGACCCTATCCCCATCACTTGTGTAGTGCCACAGGGCTCATGTGTTTCATCAACACTATATAATATCTTCACTAAACCTTTGTTTGATGACTTGGACCATCTGGGTATCACCTACACCAATTATGCAGATGATACCCAGATCCTCCTGCCACTCACCGGGGACTACAGTGACGACTTAGCAATGGTGAACAGAATCTACAGCATCGTGCAGGCATGGATGGCCACTCATGGTCTCTGCCTGAACGATGAGAAAACAGAGCTTCTCATCCTGGGTACTACACCCCTTCTCAACAAACTAGGCACAAGTAACTCTTCCTTCACCATTGATGAGAACCTTATTCAAGTAGCTAAGGAAGTAAAAACGCTAGATCTATACTTAGACTCTACTTTATCATTCACCAGACAGGTAAATACTCTAGCCTCATCAACGGCTTATACATGCAAACTTATCAGCGCAGGGAAACATTTCTTATCCCCAAACAGCTGCATGACCTTAGCCAGAGCCTTGATTATCTCCAAACTAGATTACTGCAATGCCCTTTACATTGGAGCGACCAAATCTACTATCAATAAAATAAAGATACAGCAAAATAATGCTCTTCGAGCCGCACTGAATATCCCTAAGAGAGAACATATCTCAGAAACAAGAAGGAAGCACAAACGGCTCTCCACCCTCGAGAGAATTTGACTTAAAACTGCTTCCCTCACATACAAAAGTCTAAACAATAAAGCCCCACAACACTTAGCAGACAGCTTCTCTAGAGCTGCATCTTCCAGACTGTTACGCTCACCTGACTCCTACGGAGGCGCTGGCCTGGTTCGCGCTGCTGTGACCTCTTCTAAGGTGATGCGGAGGGTTCGGAAGACGGACTGGACCGGGCCCCCAAATCTGGCTTGTCTGGCTCGCAGAAGTATCCTTCTTAGGGTCTGGAAGGACGAGCTCTCCATCCTGCTTCTGATGCAGGGGCGCGTTGGTGTCCAGTTACTTCACTGCATTTTCGGATTGGTGAGAACCAAACTTGCTTGGCTTCCAGGTAAATTTTTTTTTTGATAAGAGATTCCCCTTGTGTCCATGCATTAATGTACTAATGCTAGTGTCTTTTTCCCCATAGGGGCCGGGGTACGGAATGCCAGGGAACAGGCACCAACCCGAGATGAGAGGTGAAATCCTTGTAGAAATCAGGTAAGTCTTTAATGAGCGTTTTTTGGTAATGTCTTTTCATTAGCTCATTAACACTGATGTCTCTTTTTCCCCTTAAGGGCCGGGGTCCGGAAATGCCAGGATGCGGTGCAGACCCGAAATGAAGAGGGAATGAATCAACAGGTAAGTCTTAACATGGAGATTTAGCTTTCCTTATTCCCTTCTCTCTCTCACCTTTTGTTCTGGTCTTTTTCTCCCTAGGCGTTGGGGCGTGATTGCGAATCCGGATGATCGCTGCTGAACATGGAGGCGCCCTGTAAAGGTGAGTGGAATGCGGCGCTGCAGCGATCAACGCGATGAGCTTTTAAATAAAAGTCTTCCTTTTCAGGATTGTCGGCGAGATGTCTCCGGGATGCGGATTTAGCAGGTAAGGACTTTTCCTTCTTCTGTTCTCTTCTTCTCTTCCTTTGCAGGTGATCCAGGATGCTGGCAGGCGTGTCAGAAGTCAGGATGCAGGAGCAGACACGGTGAGCGTCCAGCTGCTAGATGCAGAACAACGCGAAGCACGTGTGGCTGTTCGGGTGGGGTTTAAATAGCCTTGGAAGAAGTTCCAGGTATGTATCCTTCCTCCAATCAGGTATGTATCCTTCCCTGACCACGCCCGGATGGTAAATTAGTCCCACAGGTAAAGTAGTTCCTTTCAGGCCTCAAGGTGGCCGGGATCCTGCAGCATGGTCTGCATCAGGTAAGTGCACCCAAGCATTCCCATAATGAGCCTGGCGCCTATGACGCCAGGACTGATGTCTTTTATGAGCCTGGTGCCATAGGCGCCAGGACACTGTCCAAAGGGCCCCTATATGGGGTTGCTGGGTCCTTCCTTGGGGACTGGATGTCCGCTTTTGGGGACGCCGGGCTTGAACCGGCTCCCCGGGAGCGGGCATCATGACAGCACTCCCCCCCAAGGCCCCTCCCAAGGTTGTTCCCTCTGGGGGTTTTGGTTTGTCTGGGAAGAGTCGGTGGAATTTCCTGACTAATCGAGGTGCATGCACATGGTCGCTGGGTTTCCACGACCTCTCCTGAGGTCCGTACCCCTTCCAATCAATTAGGTAGAACAGTTTTGACCTAAACATTTTTGAGTCTAAAATGTTCTTCACTTCGAATTCGGGCTCCCCATCTATTAGAATAGGTTCTGGAGGTTTGAGTAGTCGGGTTCCGGGTACCACTGGTTTCAGAAGTGACACATGAAAAACAGGGTGAATTCACATACTAGCTGGTAAATCAAGTTTAACAGCCACTGGGTTAATTATTGCCATAATAGAATAAGGTCCCAGATATTTTGGGTTAAAAGTTCGAGGCCCTTTGAGTGGTAAATGTCTGGTAGCTAACCACACTTGATCCCCAATCTGATACGGAGGTGCTTCACTCCGATGTAGATCAGCATTCTCCTTGTACTTTCTCTTGGCTTGTTGTAAATGCGTAGTTGCCTCTTTGAAGGCTTGGGTAATTATAGAATGCAGATGTTCTACTGCAGGCATTCCGAGGTTCTGAGGTGAGTCAAGGTTTGAGGTTCGAGGGTGATGCCCAAACAAAGTATAAAAAGGACTGTGGCCAGTTCCAGAGTGTACCGAATTATTATATGCGTATTCGGCTATCCAAAGAATGTCTTTCCAGTTGCTTTCTGATTGCTGTAACACACACCGTAAGTACTGTTCAAGGGTCTGATTTGTCCTCTCGGTCTGACCATCGGTCTGAGGGTGGTGACTGGTCGATAATCTCACGTCGATCTGCGCCATTTGACAACATTTGCGCCAGAAGTGGGAAATGAATTGGCTTCCCCGGTCAGAGATTAGTATAGATGGGAATCCATGTAGCCGAACAATATTCTCGAGGAATTCTTTGGCTAGGACAGAAGCTGAAGGTAAACCTTTCAAAGGAATAAAGTGGGCCATTTTGGAAAAAAAAATCCACAATTACCAGAATAGTATTGTACCCCGAACAAGGAGGCAGGTCCGTAATAAAATCCATTGATAGGGTGTGCCAGGGTGCTGGTGGTATGTCTAGAGGTTGAAGGAGACCGGCTGGTCTTTTCTTTTGACTTTTATTTTGGGCGCAAACACCACAGGACATCACAAAAGGTTTAACATCTTTTCGCCAAGAGGGCCACCAAAATTGTCGTTTCACCTTTTCCTCTATCTTGGCAATACCGGGGTGTCCCTCTATTAATGTATCATGATAACCGGAAATAACTAGTTCGTGTAATTCCTTATGTGGCAGGAATAAGCATCCTTGGAAATAAGGTAAACCATTATCTATGGTAAAGTCTGATCCCTTTTGTATCCATTCCTGTAAGGTTGTAGGGTCCAGGAGTTGTTTCACTCTGGCTTGAATGTGTTCAAGCGTCTGTAACAACGTCATGCCTAGAATCCTCTGTTCGGGAATTATTGGTACTGGTTCTGAGTTTGTATCAGATTCTCCCATTCCAATTCGGGATAAGGCGTCTGCTTTGCCATTCTTGCAGCCAGGTCGATAGGTAATCACGAAATCAAATTCAGCGAAAAACAAAGCCCATCGGGGCTGCCGTGATGACTGAGCCTTGGCGGTTTTCAAATACTGTAAATTTCGGTGATCAGTGATCACTGTGATGCTATGTCGAGCGCCAAGCAGATAATGCCGCCAGGCTTTAAAGGCGGACTTAATGGCTAACAGTTCTTTGTCCGTGATTGCATAATTAACCTCGGGTGCCAAAAATTTTCTGGACCAAAATGCTACAGGATGCAGTTGGTTGGTTTCGGGATCTCTTTGGGAAAGGACAGCTCCCATGGCTAGGCTGGATGCGTCAGTCTCGACGACATAAGGGAGATCTGGACGCGGGTGTTTCAAAATAGGTGCAGAGGTAAACTTAGCTTTTAAATCCTGAAAGGCCTGCTCGGCTTCTTCAGACCATTCAAAATGTTTATTTTTCCTCAAGAGTGCAGTAATGGGTTGTACCACGCGTGAAAATTCCGGGATAAACCTGCGATAGAAATTGGCAAAGCCGAGCATGCTTTGAACCCCTTTTACAGAGCTAGGTGATGGCCATTTGAGGATGGCATCCACTTTTCTTGAGTCCATTCGGACTCCTTTGGGTGTCAGGATGAAACCTAGAAACTCGACTTCTGTGGTATGGAAAACACATTTCTCCAATTTAGCAAATAGTTTGTGTTGGCGCAGTTTTTCAAGTACTGCCCTGACGTGTTTTCTGTGATCAGATTCCGAAGAGGAGTACACCAGAATGTCATCGATATATACGACAACACAAACATCGATGAGTTCCCGAAGGACATCATTCATGAAGTATTGGAAGGCAGCCGGCGTGTTACACAATCCGAAAGGCATCACCTGGTACTCGAATAATCCGTATTTAGTACGGAAGGCAGTTTTCCATTCGTCGCCTTCTTTAACTCGTACCAGATGATAAGCCCCCCGAAGATCTAACTTGGTGTATATGCAAGCGTCCTTCACCTGGTCAAGGAGTTCAGGGATCAGAGGCAGAGGTTACAGATGCTAGATTAATCTTCAAGTTTTCTGGGTAGCAGGTCTGTGTACAATCCGGGAAGGTTATTCTCTTAGCTCGCCAATCAATTCGAGGATTATGTGTCTCTAACCAAGGGATTCCAAGAATAACCTGAAACTGTGGAGCCTTGATAACAGCAAACACAACACCCTCCCGATGGCCGTCGGGACCAATAAGAGTCACCTCATTAGTGGAATGTGTTACCGGTCCAGAGGCAATTTCAGTTCCATCGACTGTGGTGATGACATCTTTGCTGGTTTTAGGACGGAGAGGGAGGTTAATTCTAGAGACCAATTCACGATCCACATAGTTTCCAATAGCCCCACTATCGATGTATACCTTTATTGCATGCAACCGCTTAGGCTGTTCTGGATCTACGAGAACCATTGGCACAATGAAATGCGAGGTCTGAGAGTTAGTTTTCAAGCTTGGCAAGCGGACCCCTACACTTGTCGGGCGGAGTCGTTTCCCGAAACAGAGTCTTCATGGTTTTTATCAGCGGCTCCTACCGCCTTTCGGGGCGGTTTTGCCAGGCAATCTCGTAGAAAGTGTCCAGAATTCCCACAATAAAGACATCATTTTAACTGCTGCCTCCTTTCACGTTCCTTTTGAGTTAAGGGTCCTTTAACCCCTCCAATTTGCATAGGCTCAGAGACATCAACTCCCTTGGGATTAGCATGGGTCTTGACCAACACCCGGGTCTCAAACCTGGACCGATCTGCTTTTCTGTTTTGAAGTCTGTGATCCAATTGGACCACTAAGTCTATATACTCTGTGCATTCTTGGGGCGGATTTACAACTTGGGCCAAGACATCTTTAAGTTCTCCGCGAAGGCCTCGATAAAATAACGTGACTCTTTTATCCTCTGGCCATCCCGTTTCCACAATTAGTCTACTAAAGGTTGCAATATAGGATATGAGGTCCTGATTGCCCTGTCGCAGGGATAGAAGTTCGTCATCCAGAGCCTGCCCCTGAGAGTGTCGAGCAAATAACCTTTCCATGCTTGCTTGATACCTTTGAAAATCACGGAGAATCGGGTCATCTTGAGTAACCATTGGAACTGACCAATCGGCAGCGCAGCCGTTGAGATATGACAATACAAAGGCTACCTTGGTCTGATCATTAGGGAAGGCACCAGGTCTGCATAGGAAGTGCAAACGACACTGATTCATGAATACGGCGAATCGTTTGGGGTCCCCAGCAATGCGTTCGGGTGGGGCCAGCGGCATGTTTCCAGGTAGATTAATCTGCACAGGGCTACTGGAAACCACAGGAGCGGGGTTCCCTCCGGAATCGGGTAGAGGAGTTTGCCTAGCTTGACCTTGCAAAAGCTGTTTGGCCAGGTCATCAGTTCTTTCCTTTGATATTATTAATTCCCTCCTGAGGGCATTAGTCTCTTGACGAGCGGCATGTACTTCAGCCCGTAATTCCCCCAGTAATTGGGCCAACTGATCAGTCTCAGAACTTTCCATAGCGCCTGGGTGGGAATTTGTAGGAAGGCTTCGCGTTCTGTTACGCTCACCTGACTCCCACGGAGGCGCTGGCCTGGTTTGCACTGCTGTGACCTCTTCTAAGGTGATGTGCAGGGTTCGGAAGACGGACTGGACCGGGCCCCCAAATCTGGCTTGTCTGGCTCACAGAGGTATCCTTCTTAGGGTCTGGAAGGACGAGCTCTCCATCCTGCTTCTGATGCAGGGGCGCGTTGGTGTCCAGTTACTTCACTGGATTTTCGGATTGGTGAGAACCAAACTTGCTTGGCTTCCAGGTAAGTTTTTTTTTATAAGAGATTCCCCTTGTGTCCATGCATTAATGTACTAATGCTAGTTTCTTTTTCCCCATAGGGGCCGGGGTACGGAATGCCGGGGAACAGGCACCGACCTGAGATGAGAGGTGAAATCCTTGTAGAAATCAGGTAAGTCTTTAATGAGCGTTTTTTGGTAATGTCTTTTCATTCGCTCATTAACACTGATGTCTCTTTTTCCCCTTAGGGGCCGGGGTCCGGAAATGCCAGGATGCGGCGCAGACCCGAAATGAAGAGGGAATGAATCAACAGGTAAGTCTTAACATGGAGATTTAGCTTTCCTTATTCCCTTCTCTCTCTCACCTTTTGTTCTGGTCTTTTTCTCCCTAGGCGCTGGGGTGTGATTGCGAATCCGGATGATCTCTGCTGAACATGGAGGCGCCCTGTAAAGGTGAGTGGAATGCGGCGCTGCAGCGATCGACGCGATGAGCTTTTAAATTAAAGTCTTCCTTTTCAGGATTGTCGGCGAGATGTCTCCAGGATGCGGATTTAGCAGGTAAGGACTTTTCCTTCTTCTGTTCTCTTCTTCTCTTCCTTTGCAGGTGATCCAGGATGCTGGCAGGCGTGGCAGAAGTCAGGATGCAGAAGCAGACACGGTGAGCGTCCAGCTGCTAGATGCAGAACAATGCGAAGCACGTGTGGCTGTTCGGGTGGGGTTTAAATAGCCTTGGAAGAAGTTCCAGGTATGTATCCTTCCTCCAATCAGGTATGTATCCTTCCCCGACCACGCCCGGATGGTAAATTAGTCCCACAGGTAAAGTAGTTCCTTTCAGGCCTCAAGGAGGCTGGGATCCTGCAGCATGGTCTGCATCAGGTAAGTGCACCCAAGCATTCCCATAATGAGCCTGGCGCCTATGACGCCAGGACTGATGTCTTTTATGAGCCTGGCGCCATAGGCGCCATGACACTGTCCAAAGGCCCCCTATATGGGGTTGCTGGGTCCTTCCTTGGGGACTGGATTTCCGCTTTCGGGGACGCCGGGCTTGAACCGGCTCCCCGGGAGCGGGCATCATGACACAGACTAGCAGATCATCAAATACTAATCGCCTTCAGGTACCCCAATTCAAACTCTCCACTATTGGAGGCTCCAGCTTCCCTGTCAAAGCAGCCCAATTGTGGAACGAGTTACCCACATCACTGAGAATGGAACAATCCTTCACTAAATTCAGGCAAAACTTGATCAGTTGGTTAATAGAGACAAACGACAAATGGATGCACAAAGTCTTACTGTATATATCTCCTGCATATATTTCTGATCCTGCTTACAACTGTTATTTCCATGATCTGCAAAGTGTTCACTCTTGTGTAAAAGGTTTATTGTCAGGTTGTGCAGCTGTTTTTGCACTCCAACGGATTTTCAACATTTATGCAGATAGAACGAGGGCATGGAAATGGATATACGTTCCCACCATGAATTCTGGCTTCATCTCCCAACACATTTCACCTGCTAAAAGCATGTACATATAATGTGAATTAATTGTAAAGACTTTCTGCCCTCCAAAAAAAGGCATGCAACATCTACCCCTTTTGCAAAACACAGGTCAAGCAAAGTGGTAACGTGATTTCAACTATTTTGCCAGTTTTTATTTGCACTAAATCTTGGAAATGTGGCGAAATGTATGCAGTCAACCCAAATGCATGCGTCTACAACCATTTGTCGCCATCCCCGTGCAATTTCAACTTTTAAGACAATACCTGTGCAATTTCAACTTTTAAGACAATAAACCCCTACTAACCTTGACTCGATTGCACTTTTTTGCAGCAGTGTTACACTATTAGACACAGAGAACCCCGATCTGGTTTCTGTGCTAGGGCAGTGTGTGTCCTAGAGATAATATTGTGCAACATTACACTTTCACCGGTGCAAAGATTCCCTACAGGTATTGTAACAGAGGGATAATGTCATGCCTCAGCGATGGCGCTTATGGAATAAATTGAAGTGTCCCCGCTGGGTCCTGCCTTGGAATTGGACATTATGTTATCTGAGAGAACTGCGTGTCACGGTCTAGTCCTCTAACAACATGGCCGCCGCTGATGGGGGCTTGACTATAACTAGGATCTGAGACAAACGCTCTGCATGTTGTATCCGTCTTTGGTGCCCGCTTCAGTGACAGCAGCTTCCTGGACTCCTTTCTTGTCCTTGTTCATGCCTCGCCTTGTCTTCTCCTGCTGCTTGGCTTTGCTCTCGCTCCGTAGTCTTTTCCACTCCTTTCTACGACTGTTGTTCCTGTTTTCTTGCGTGTTCACGCAGCCATTTCCAATCCTCTTCTGGGTTGGTAGGCTACCTTTCTTTCACCGTCTTACCGCTGTTCTGCTCTGACTGTATTTCTCACGTTTCCGCTCGGATCCGCTCATTTTTAACTTTCCGTTCCTATCCCGTCTCCCGCTCTTGGATTCACTCTGTACACTTACCTGTCTCTTGTTAGGGTCTTCTCTCCTCCTCCCCGTCTTCTTTCATTCCGGATCCTCCGGGTTTCCGCACTTGCAGACGTCCATGTTTCAGTGCTGGCTGTTTCTCTCTAAAACCGTCAGGAAGGATCCTTCAAAGCTCTGAAGAACAACATTGTGACTTTGTGGACTTCCAACTCGAACAACGTTCAGGGTTTTTTGTGCCTTAGGCTTTTTCCCTGATTTGGAGTTGGCTCCCTGGGGTTCCCTTTGGCATGGGTTTCCATCCATGTCAAGGTGGCCAAGCTAGTCCCTATCTTCACGAAAAGAAACTTAAGAAACCTAAAGAAAGAACCAAATAAGGGGAATCGTCTGAGAACCTATAGTGCTCATCAGACACAGAAGGTGAGGAGGGGTCTCGGGCGGGTACACCAGATCCTCCTAAACAGGACAGATGATCACTAGCAAATGGCTTCGGAAAGAGGAAGGCCAATATCTAAGCTCCCAAAAGCATCACTGCGCCTCGTTAACCACTACATCTGGAAGCGGTGATGTATTGCTCACTTTGGAAACAGACGTAAATCATCACAAGTGACAGGTCATTTGATTTGTTTTTCAGCAATTTCGAAATAACCTTCCTAAATTCTAATAATAGTAGAAACTGTTGAGGGAACTTTTTCAGTGATATCACTTTGGAACCTCAGCGACCTCTTAATTGCACAATTGCACTGTCACATTGGTGTGTCAGAGAGAACGGAGATGTTGAGTTCCCCTACTCTGTTTGTCAAACTGAAAATGAATTGCTTTGATCACACCTTATTACTGCGTCAAAGAAATGCAGCTGATTCCCAGAGTATTTAATGATTGGTGAGTTTCATTAGGTAACCCTTAAAGATAAAACGTGTTTCGGCAAAGTGCCTTTCTCAAATCAGGGCATATCTTTGTGTGTAACACATATTTTAACAAAACAATTGTTGACATACAATTGTCAGTAAAAGTAAAATAAAAAAACAAAGAAGTGAATGAAAGTAAAACACGTGCACATTCAATTTGTTGTAGAAAATAATGAATAATGGACAACGTCATATTCAAAGAATGTTCAACCATATAACCAAGAACAAAATCAAGAAAAAAATCACATGGCAATACAATGTCATAGCTTGTCAAGAGTTAGAGAGCACCTCTCAGCAATTGGCAGCCAAGACAAGAACCTACCATTATCCGATCATTGACAGAAGTCACATCAACTAAATGATAAACAGGATAGCAGGTTTATCGGTCTGTAAATGGCCCTTTTGGGACCAAGGGGCGGCAAACAAGAACCGCTTCTGCGCCGAGTTGAGGCAAGACTTATCTGCCACTTCAGAAGTGTGGAAACAGGCCTCAACATGGACAATGAAAGGGCACATTTTTTATGAGCCGGCTTTAAGTTACTTAGCTTTTTCAGGAGAATCATGAGAATTATCCTGATTATCCAGCCAACGAAAAGTATTATACATTACCCAACAGGGTTGGCATTATAGCTATTGGCAAACACGTTCATTTTTTACATCTACGTAACATTATCCTCTTCGTAACACTAGTAAGCCCATCATTATGTGCACGGTGCATATCTCTAGACTCATCATCTGTGGGAATTCATACGTTCATTTTTTACATCTACATAACATTAGCCTCTTCGTAACCCTAGTAAGCCCATCACTATGTGCACTCTGCATATCTCCAGACACATTCTTGGAGTTCATCTTCTGTGGGAAACTACATTTCCCATAAGGCACCAGCACAGAACTTAATTGGACTCAGTTACACGTATTCAGACACTCTCTTTGAGGCCATCATCCGCAATTATCCACATTTCCCACAAGACACCAGTGCAGATATATTTTTTAGCTTTGTGACCCACAATTTTAAGGGTCAGTGCTTACTGGCATGAAGAATAATTAATTCAGTCGGTCAGTAAATATGTCTATTATTCAAAAATTAAGACATCCGATGTTGCGAGATTCGTTAATACAAACACTGATTACCATTACGCTAATTGGGACTCGGGTCTCGTAACATAGCTCTTTTGCAAACACTAGTTCCCAAAACATGGCCGACAGCTTTTGACAGCCGCCACAGACATAGACATAGGTCATAGGTTTCCATGACAATGATATACACACTGCTTCAAACAGGGAACTCACCACCATTACTGAATCGATGCGGGACGCAAGACAAACTCTTTGCAGGTAAACCCTTAGGAGCCTCGGCAGCCCACCCACCTCTAGGACCAATCTCATTGAGTCCCGCCCGTTACTCTACACGGGCGCATGCTAGAGACAATTTAGATCGCTACTTTTACTCATGATAGCATGAATCGAGAGCAGACAAATATATGTACTAGCTTTGTATCAATACAGCATGGATTAGATTTAACCATGTCCCACAAGGGGCCATTTTTAAAGCATGCGTTGACAAACGCTTTATACCTCAATGCCTTAATGAATACGCGACACCGACCATAGGTTAACTATGATCATGGCCATAAGAATCTGAACCATTACGAGTGCCAGTAATGTCTATTGTACCTTTTAACATACAGATACTATCAGATTAGGTACAGTAATAATGTAATTATTACAATAAGGCACAGGCATAACAAGAAAATGACTCACCACTCCATTTCTCCCCACCCCTCCCTCATTTCCACCCCCAGTTGGGATTTATCCCAGTAATATACTACAATACAATACTACCCTAACGGTGAAGAGTGACACCACTGTTTAAGAACCAAAACCTTTTTTGTTTTCTCTTCTCTGCAACTTGTACAATAACTACATAGGTATCAATCATTGAAATCCACTAACTTTTTCATGTGCAACCTTTGTATCCCACATTTTCACCTAACCATCCTTCCCTTATGCCCCACCCTACATCTCTGTCTTTTTACTATGCAAATGGTTTTGTTTCCATGCATGTTGTATATTTCCTGATGAACATATTTCTACACTGATATCACTTCGTGGCTTGCAAACTGTGGGGGTCAGTTAGGACCTAGGCGGTAAGGGATACTGGGCACCGGTAAGGAGACCGGTACAGGTAATCCCATACTACCCTATTCCAAGGTCCCTTGGCGGGGACCGTAAGGAACGTGTGGTCTGACCACACATCCCTTACGGGTCCCGCTAAGGGACCAGGGCGTTAATAACGGGCTTGCAAGTCGCGAGCCCGTTATTAGCACCCTCCCCATTCCCATTGAGCCCTATGGGAGCTCAAATGGGAATGGGGAATGGTTTGTTCAATGGGGACTTACCGTTCCTGCCAGGCTCGGACTACACCGGTAAATCCTCATTGAACGAGACCGGACACAGGCACGGTATGGGAGGCAGCCATGGAGCTAGCAGCTCCATGGCTACACCCATCTCGTAATGAGGCCCAATGACATTGTATTTCCATGTGATTCTTTTCTTGATTTTGTTCTTGGTTATATGGTTGAACATTCTTTGAATATGACGTTGTCCATTATTCATTATTTTCTATGTCAAATTGAATGTGCGCATTTTTTACTTTTATTCACTTCTTTGGTTTTCTAATTTTACTTTTACTGACATTTGTATGTCAACAATTGTTTTGTTAAAATATGCGTTACACACAAAGATATGCCCTGATTTGAGAATGGCACGTGTTATCTTTAAGGGCTACCTAATGAAACTCACAATCATTAAATACTCTGGGAATCAGCAGCATTTCTTTGGTGCAGTAATAAGGTGTGATCAAAGCAATTCATTGTTACTAATAATAGTAGGCAACAGTTTGTCATCACAAATTAAGAACCAGAAATGGCATATGCAACCAGCACAGTTTCTAGTACGAAATGGACACAGAGTGTGAGTGATACTAGCGGATTAGCACACTGAATGATAACCATGTTTTAATAAAATATCCCATCATCGGTCCATGTTGCACCTCAGTGGATCTCGTGCATTGCACTGCATGCCCCTAGCTCAAATACTTGTATGCAGAAGGACAGCCGATTGGCGAGAGCCGCTGTCTTGTAGCTCTCCCCATTGCACAGCTAAGTTTGAGGGGAGCGCCCCACGCCTATCTACGCCTTAGACCCATTTCTGTGAAGAACTGGCATCAAACATCCAACAATGTGGGTCCAGGGAACCTATTGCAAGCATTGGATCTTGAAGTGTTAATGGGATTTGGACTGTACTCCTAGTGATAACGTTGCTGGCAGTAGCACCACTACAACTGTTACTACTACTGCTATATCTGAAAGTACTGATAATACTGGAAGTAATACTATTAGGAGTAGTGATACTATCAGTAATAGTATCATACTCTAACCACCACCGTCGCCACTGCCACTAGTATTATAACTACTACTACTACTGATATTATTGCTTTTGTCATCACTATTACTACTTTTAGTAGTACTGGTAGTAGTTATTATATGCCAGCAAACTGGAGTACTATTTATTTATTTATTTATTTTTAATATGCTCATAGCCAAATAATGGCTTTACATATACAAACAATTTACACACACAGACAATTTAACATACAAAAATCACACAATCCATAAAAGTTAAAAACAAATTTCATACAAAAATACTCTCAGATAAATCCTTTAAAATTATTAAGACTAGTTTATAAAATTTCATCATATGATATATTAAATTAATATCATTTCCTTCTAGTAGTTTTTTCCAAATAATTTCAACATCCTCAGTGATACTGGTGTTATTATAGCGAGAGAGAAATTTTCCACGAATAACTGTAAGACTTTCACAGTAACATATTAAGTGCTTCGCATTTTCGATTTCTAGGGTTCCACATAATCGACAGAACCTTATATTTCTCTCGAGCTTGAGTTTAGCTCCTAAAATTTCCAGAGTATCACAACGGTTGAACTTAAACAAAAAGTACTGTCTTATAGTGGCTGCGGTCGGAAACGCAAATTGATATTTAGGTTTCACAGTTTTTGGCGTCCAGTATTCTAGGAATAAGCCACTAGTGGATTTTGTGGACAGAGTAATCATATCACGTTCTTTTGCATGGCTATATATAGTTCCTTGTAATACGTTTTTAATCTTAGTTTGCTTGAGGAGTA
Source organism: Ambystoma mexicanum (assembly GCF_040938575.1). Classification (NCBI taxonomy): domain Eukaryota; kingdom Metazoa; phylum Chordata; class Amphibia; order Caudata; family Ambystomatidae; genus Ambystoma; species Ambystoma mexicanum. The sequence continues at coordinate 1,583,585,516 of NC_090929.1, read as the reverse complement.
GCCAACTCTTTGAATTAACTGTCGCCCATTTCTCATATATCGTATGTAATCTGCTTGTACTATTATTACTGCCAGTGATTTTATTGGTATTACTATTACTTGTAATAGCAGTACTAGTACTGTAGGAGGGCTTAATATTAGTGTTGTTAACATCAGTGGTGTAATTAGTACTTGGTTTGGTGGTAGTATTACTACTACTATTAGAAAGTCTGGCAGCACTTTGCCACTACTATTGACTGGCACTGCTGCTGCTGCTGCTGCTACTAGTAGGAGCACACCTGCTGCAGCTGCTCTGCTGATAGAATATGCTCATTTGTTTGCTGTCATGATAGGCCGGCACACTGCACTTCCTCTACTTTTGCGATGTCACTTCCTATTTCAGGGATTGAAAAATGTTGACAACGTAAGTAAGCGCAAAAAAGGGGGGCCCTGGGAGTGCCTGTCTACCGTCTTATATCCTGGGTTAGCGTCTCCACCAGAGTTTTTAGTTAGCTCACCATCCTTTCACAGAAGATAATTTTCCACTAAGAGTATTCTTGTTCCTGCCCAATGGCAGTACAGCACCGAAATGCCAGGCAATTGTATTCCAAACAACAACCCCAGACACGTGTTTCGGCCTGGTTGGGCCTTGTCAGTGAGGTGGAGCTTTGCCTCTCTAAGAACAGTGAACAAGGGTTCAATGTATGGACTACCCTATTAATTTAGGGGGAAACACAAAGCCACTTAACATGCACAAACAAGAGGGGTCCTGGGAGTGTCTCTCTGACCTATAATCCCGAGTTAGAGTCTCAACCAAAGTTTTTAGCTCACCATCCTTTCACAGAAGTGAATTGTCCACTACATATCAGTCTTTGTCCTGCCCAAGGGCAGTCCAGCAACGAAATGCCATGCAATTCTATTCCGAACAGCAACCCCAGACACGTGTTTCGGCCTGGTTGGGCCTCGTCAGTGAGGTGGAGCTGTGCTTCTCTAAGAACAGTGAGCAAGAGTCACATGTTATGAACATACTAAACAACAAGGTAGATAAAATCGTTTTTGAATTGGAAAATCGTCAGAAGGTTGAAGATTAATAGCAAAGGACAATATATTCCATGTTTCCAAATTATTTATAGTCCCTTTAAGTGGATGATAGTGGCGGAAATTCCCAGCACTGTGTGGGCCAGCGATGATAGTGGACTATGCTAGCGCCGCCTGTAGGTGGTTAAGGGACGGTGCAAACGGTTTTACCCCCGAATAGAAGCAGATTGCCAGGAACGTCACCAGAGACACTCATTGCAGAACACGTGGGAGCACTCCAGAAAACACGAGAACGAGGGCGAATGCAATTCACGAGGAAGTCTTGTCATTTTAAACGCTGCTTGGAGGGTAAAAGTACTCTGGGCGGAAATAGATGATATTAATGCACTGAAACACTTGCACGTGTGTGGGCTGTAATTCATAAAAGTCTGACAGCATTGGTGCATGATGGCATCGTGAGACATTAATAACATCCTGCAAGGTAATAACTTTACACTAAGTACCCCTGCAGCGTCGTGAGCGAGAGTCAGCCTGCGACAGCAGAACGTTCCCTGTGGGGGTACACCAGGCAGCCCCATCTTGCAGAGAGGAGAGAACTCAAGCGGGCTGAAAGTTTCAGGGATGTGCGCGGGACAGCAGAATTACCTGAACGATTGCAGTGCAAGGCGTGTGTGAAGCGACACGAGTCCAGCGCACCAATTTAGCCAAAGAGGGCCCATCTTGAAGTTAGCAAAGAGGATTGTACGCGCATAGAGGCCCTCTTCTGTGATAGTGATGTGCCAGAACCGACTGTCTCAGCAGAGAAGGACACATTATGCCAACACAATAAGAAATTCACCACTGAGAAATAGAAAACTCTAAAATAAGTCTTTGTTACGGGCTGCAACCCACTCAGCTAGAACCCCGATAATGTTTTAGGTCCATGTGCCTTGAAATAGGAGAATATCAGTTTGCATGTCGGTCTGAACCCCACCCCACTCCCCGCAAAGGCACCCCAGACTGGAGTGTGCTGGGTCAATCTCCTCTGAGCAAGAGTACACACATAAACACAGACTTGCGTTTCTGCCTCACTGAGTATTATGAGTGAGGCGTGGCTGGGGTGCCAATGTGTCTCGGACCCTGACTCCACGAGCACCATGCGTTATTTTGGAATTACTTTGCCAGTAGAAAATCCGAGCCAGTCAGCACTCCCCGAAATTGGGCCAGTGCCTAGCTGGTCTACTTCTAGGAGGTAGTAAGAGGGTCACAATGGGCCTCATTACGAGGTATGCCGGTAGCCATGCTGCTATTGGCGGCATGGCTGCCGGCAAAACCGCATCCGTGTCCGTGTCCTCGGAATGAGGACTTACCGGACCATTCTGAGTTCGGATGGCCCGGTAATTCCTCACTCGTGGACACGGACACGGTTCATCCCCATTCCCATTCAGCCCCTATAGGGCTGAATGGGAATGGGAGAGGGAGTAAACAACGGGCCTTTACGAGATGGCCCGTTGTTTGCTCCCTCTTCCCCTCGCGGGACCCGGTATGCACGCCTAGTTTTCCCAGGCGTGCTTAACGTGTCCCGCGAGGGGACCTCGTAATGTGGCGGAACGGGTTGAACGGCGCCGCAGCCTTTTACGGCGCCCTTTAACCTGTTCCGCCAGGGTCGTAATGAGACCCAATGTGTGTCTAAACCGGCAAGCACCACCACTGTCTGTTAAATGAATGGACTGTATGTTGGCCCACATGTTTGGGATCTGCACATTTAAGTTACTAGGACAGTGCCCTGCAATCTTCAGATGACAGAAATCCAATGCATTATTTTCCATCTGCCCTTGCTGTGTATATATATTTGCATTTTTCATCTGCAGCATGCAGAATGCTGCAAGCTGGGAATACGCCCCCATGTGGACACTGTTTGGCATGATGGAGAAGTATAGACAAGCCTTCAGTCACCTCTGAATTCAATGATATGTCTCCATTTTAATGAGGGCGTGTGGTGGTATTACTCCACCGTCTAATTAGACAGGCTTGTTTGTGACCATCACACTGTGAAATTGATGGCCTGGGTCTGATGATGTGTTTCCTAAAACAGCTGCCAAGATGTTTGCAATTTTGCAAAAGCATAAGAAAACATGTAATGCCTTTCATCAGACATGGAAATGCACTAGAGGAAATTATTGTTATTTAAACCCGTGTCAATCATTTCCAGGTGGGCATTTTTTCAGCTCACTTTTCGATGGGACATTTGGAGGAAATTGACACCAGGCACTACTGTGTGTCGTGTCTATTGAACGTCGGATCACTGTGCCACTGCTCTGGTTGCAGAATAGTGGAAGCAGGACTCGAGATCATGACAGTAGTCGCGTCCATGCCTCACTGCAGCCTGTCCCTAGAACTGAGGAAGGATAGCAGAAACATTGTCTGGGGTGACACTAGGGACCTAAGGAGGCATGTTAACTGGATACTGGTGCTGGGAAGGCTGCATTATAGCTCTTCTGGTGCATCTGACTCCTACACATGGTGTCAGATAATATGGTACTGCAAATATGTGGTTCCAATCTTGGTCCCAGAAATTCCCTGGCACACAGCTGTAATCCCGGGAGGATAGCTCAGCGACAATGTGCTTGCCTTGGAAACAAGACGACATGAAGCAACACAGGTTTGATCCCTGTGTCCGTGCTTAGAAACCTCTGGGCATTTAAGCACGTTATAAATATGCAACTAAGACAAAAACGATTACGCAACTAAAAAAACAAACAATTCCGGTAACAGCGCCTCGATGCCGCGGGCTGTGTGACCGCTTTAAAAATGCAAAAATAAAAAAATGTGCAAAGTTCATATGGTGAGATGTTCTCATTATTAGTCCTGTTATATCAAGAACATTTACAAGGTGCATTTCCTTGCTGGAGCAATAAGACATGTTCCGCTGCACTCTTCCAGTCGCAAAGTTGGAAGTCAAGTTTGAGGAGTTGGTTCTGTGACTGTCACATGCTGACATGCACTTTTAGATCAGACAGGCTCTGTGGAAAGACTCTTTACGAAAGAGGAGGGGTAGAATTGTTCTTCTCTTCTATATATGTAACTGTGCTATTATGGAAGATTTTCAAAATTGTGTGTTGCAGGAGCCTGACTGAGACATGTCACCATTGCAAAACAGAAAAGTGATGGCTGGAAGGTTTTGAATAAATTGGAACCACTGGCAATTTCTGGGGCAACCCTACAGGCAAAGTCGTTCAGACTCTTATGCCATTGAAGGACACATCCTTTATACTAGACCACAAGCAAACACATAGGTGGTTTGCCCTTATTGGGCCTCATAATTGTGGTGTAGCTTGGGTTTGCAGGCACAGTGTGCTTGGGGCCCACATGTGGGAATAACCTTTTAACTCATGATGCAAAATAGAAAACCTATAGTTGGACAGTTTTGTTTGAATAGTACCCACCAGTATTTCACTAATTGTCAGCCTCCCAGGCAATTGAAAACTGATTAAGATTATCTGTAAATCAGGCTTGGTCCCATCCCAGAAGAGTCTGTCAGGCTGGAACTGCTAGGTCACATTCCTTCTGCATAAAAAGTCAAACAACTCCAGACATGCTTCGACCACAGAAGCATCATCAGTGAGGTGTAGTTTGGGTCTCAAGCAACAACAAGCTAGGGACCCACATCTGGGAATGAATTTTATGGTGATACAGGCAGCCTTGAGCTTTATGTGTGCTTGAAGGCAGAGCAGTGCAGCTCCTTTAGAATAATATAACAATTCAGTATGATTCTTATCCTCACACAGAAATGTCACAAATGCTTATCATGCATGGTGGCCACTGGGGTGTAGTAAGTCAGTGCTAGTCACTAAACGCCGGCCTATCCTCTTTCAATGTCCTTCCTCTACCTCAACTAATTCAATGTTCAGTTGTCTAGTCTGTCCATCAATTAAATACAATTTAAATTGTCTGCTTGTCCCTCAAATAAGGCCCATTTGTCACGGTGTATCCCTCCCTCTACTTAATCCTTTAAATGTTCTACCTATTCATCATCTAAAGCCTATGCCCTCAGCTACTCTAGCCAACTCTCGCTTCACCCTTGCTCTTACTACACTGTTTTTGAACCATGCAGGCCCAATTTATACTGTTTTCGCACAAACCAGACACTATTTCTTTCCCAAAACACTGACATGTTTCAGTTGGTACAACCTGTTTGCCGAAAACATGCATCATTGTTGGGTGCTGGAATGTCCAAAATGCACCTGCTAGGGTTAACTTTGAGTGCTAAGGTCCTAAAGAGTTATTTGGGACCAAAATGAAAAATAAATGATGCTTTCACATCCCACACTTTTTTCCCCCATATTTCAAATTGTTGAGTTGCATAATATTGAATTTTGTTGAGGATTATTCAGAAGGACATACATTAAACAACTCACATTGAAGTTAATTCCCATTCCAATTGTTTATTGTACTTTGCTGACTGATAATAAAGGCCTAACTGGGGAAGAGAAATAACCAAAGATGATTACAGGAAGCCATAAAAAGAGATTACTCTGCAGGGAGAAATTATTTGAGACAGAAGAGTAGGAGGCAAAGTACACAGTTGTAGTAAAAACACACAAATAGAGAGATGGGGATTAAGCTCGAGGCACACCATGACATGAAGCAGGAAGTGACATCAAGAAAAGGGATGAAGGGAAACCCCCGGCAGGAAGTGAGCCAGAAGACTACCCTAGCCATGTTGACTTGCCATTGCTGCTATTTGTAAGATGTTCTGGTGAACAGTTCAAAGTTGATGCCTATGGAGGTGTTATGGTTGTGGTGGGTATATTAGAAACATGGAACACATCTCTCTTGCTAGAGTTCCTTCAGAAAACACATCACCTTCACCTGATTACAATGAATATTATTGTATAGGATGTGGGAGAGTCTGTTAAACAATAGTCTCACAATGATTTTGTGGATTTCTTTAGGAAGAAGGGAAAGAGGGATGCTGAGTGGTACCATGAATAGATTGAGCGATTAGCAAGAATTATTTGAAATATGTAATAATGGCACTCTTTAGCAGACAAGGGCAGTTTATGTAAGAGCTATGGTAGTTTGCTCTATGGGAGTTCGGATGACTGTACCATCTGTCTTGTGGTGTGCCAGAATGACACCCACTAAAATATTATTTAGGTTAAAAAAACAAGGGTACCCTCAAACAGAAGCTTAGGTTCCATCGGGCAAACTCAAGAAGACATCTATCCAAAGAAACCTCTCAAGAGTGCGTGGAATAGAGCATGTAACAAAGACCAAAGCAAGAATGCAGAACACAGAAAGAACATGATGAGATTCAAGTTCATGTGAGCACTTTCCCCAATTTGCCCTCCAAAACAAAATGAATAATCTTGAAAAACGGTTGCATTATGGTCAATTTACCTAACCCACTAACATGACCAAGGTTCAGGTACAAGGAAAGCAGAAGTATCATTAATAACTGCATACATCCATAAAGCATGACTTGTGTGCCAGTTATATTTTCTAAGAGCACTCCTTCTCTTTATGTTAACTCTTTTAAATGTTAAGATAAATAAGGGGGTGCAAAGGAGATAAACCAGCCCTGACACTAGGTGGTAACAACAATGAAACACAGCAGATGTCCACACAATTGTGATACTTTCCCTTCCCTCGCACACCCGATGGATGTTGCAAAAAAACACAAAGCATTTACTGTTTACTGTATCTTTTTTTAATAATGTCACTGCGAACATATCCTGTAATAAAAGTAATTTTACTGTTCCTGTGTATTGGTTCCCATATGAACAATGTTTCACCATATTCTATACACAGAGTTCATTTTGTTTTCGTAAGGCAAATTCAATGCAAAATTCAATTGCAAAAGGAAGAGAAATGTGTTGGGTAATTATATAGTTACTCCCGTTATTATGTCTCCAGAATGTATAACACAGTTATTAGTCCAATTGTACCCAATCAAATCCTACACAAATGTACAAATTGATGGAATTGTGGTAATGGTAGTGTCCTCATTCCTTGAATGTCTGCTCTATGCGTTTCGGGGCACCTTTCCCTTCATCAGCAGCTGTTAGTACAATTTGATGCTATTTTTTTTCTTTTCTGGAATTAATGATATATGATCATTATATATTAGAATTCAACTTATCATTTTGTTATCATCAATAGTTTTATCTGTCATGTATCCCATTAACAATAAGCCCCTGGATAATACTGTGTTTGCCAGAAAATGTTTCAAAACTTAATTCTATCAGGATTTCCTTAAGTAAACTCATTTCCTCCTGTGGATAGGAGAGGTGTAGTCAATCAAATGAAGATGCTATGTCTTGCCACATAAAAATCTTAGCGCTAAAAAGACATTGGGCATCATTCCGAGATTGGAGGCAGCCATGGCGCTATTTGCGCCATGGCTGCCTCCAATACCGGGTCCGGCACCGGTCTGGTTCAATGGGAACTTACCAGTGCATTTCGACCCTGGAGGGACCGGTAAATCCCCACTGAACCAACCATTCCCCATTCCCATTTGAGACCCCATAGGGCTCAATAGCAATGGGGAGGGCGCTAATAACGGGCTCGTGAATAGCAGGCCCTTAATTAGCGCCTTGGTCCCTTAGCGGGACCCCTAAAGGACGTGTGGTCAGGCCACGTCCTTTACGGGTCATGCTAAGGGCCCTCGAATTGGCCGCTAAGGGATTCCCAGCACCGGTCTCCTTACCGGTGCCCGGTATCCCTTACCACCCAACTTGTAATGACCCCCATTGTGTGTGCTAATATCTAGTCAAATTCCATCAATTAGCTAAAAACTGGATTTAATATCTGATCTAGTTTAGAATAGAGCATGCAACAAAGCAACAAACCAAAGCCAGAAAGCAAAACAGAGAAAGATCATGATGGGATTCAAGTTCATGTGAGCACTTTCCCCAACTTGCCCTCCAAAACAAAATGAATAATCTTGAAAAACGGTTGCATTATGGTTCAGGTCCCTTAGCGGGTTGGGGGATTTAATGCCTGCTTTTTGCAGGCGTTAAAATCCAACCCGCTAAGGGACCTCGGAGCTAATTACGGCACCGCAAAATTGCGGTGCCGTAATTAGCGCCTTCCCCATTCCCATAGAGCCCTATGGGGCAGAAATGGGAATGGGGAAGGGCAATGGTGGAAGGGGGATTTACCGCCCCTCCAACCTTGGAATGGGGCGGTAAATCCCCTTTCCCCCAAGGCGGTGCCAGTATTTTACCAGCATGAGCCATGGCGCTAATAGCGCCATGGCTCACCACCTTCCGTGTAATGAGGCCCATAGTGTCCAATTTTTCAATCCAATAGATCTCTCTCTGCTGTAACAGTTTTATGAGGTTACCACCCCTTCTGGGATGTTTGACAGATTCAAGAATGACAAATTTAATTTGTGCAATAGTGTGTCTTTCTGCAATAAAATGTTGCACAACAGGTGATTTTGTGGAGAGATTCCTGATATTTGACTTATGTTCCCCCCATCTAACTTTGGCTTTCCTGCTGGTAAGTCCCACATAATATATGCCACAAGGGCATGTTATGCCATATATCACAAGATTATTTTGCCATTGTGTGGATGGTATATAAAGTCTCCTTTCAATACATTATTGCAACAATTGCAATTGTTACATGTAAGTGTTCCTTTATGTATCTTTTTCATCTGTGTTTTTTTTTGTAAAGTCAGATTTGATTAGGAAATCTTTCAACGACCTGCTTTTGCTGTAAGCAAACAGTGGAGGGTTTGGAAATAGTTTCTCCAATGTCGGGTCCAATGCTAATACTTCCCAGTTTTTCTTAATGGTAAACCCAGGGCACCAAGTGGTGCTAACGGTAGCCGATTTTGGCAATAATTCAGCAGAATTACCACTAAATTACCACCAAAATCTAAATGAGGGTCCTTCTGTACAGCACACCCATGCACACTGCATACATATATTGCCATGTATTAGCTCACATATACCTGATGAAAGGTGTTTAAGGAAGATAAAAGACATCTAATAGAACATATAAGCTGCATTCGCACATTCACACATGGGCAATGATCATACAACTGGTGACCATTATCTTGAGAAACATCACTCTAAGCACGAAGAAAAATATGCTTTCCTTATGCAGTTCAAGAAAGAGATTTGGGATTAATTTAACTTATAAAAGAGCAGAAGTCATTCTTTAAAATCATCAGCTAACTATGTCATTACATACAACATGCGTCACCAGGCTGAGCCCTTCCTCCATTGCCATGGTAAGGAAAGGTGGAGCTGATGAAGGGACAATGGACTGCAATAAGATGAGAGCTGCAGGGGCAAGAAAGTTCCTTCCTGCCCCACCCCCCCCCAAGTAAATGCTGCAGACGAGAGGTATGGAGGAGGACTTGGCTGTGGGTGCACATCGGGACAGCAGTGTGGCTAAGCAGCCTAATCATGTATTTCCATATATAATAGAGGGTATAGCTTAGTACCCTACTACTCCCCGCAAATAATAAAGCCCACGTTTGGCCTGCGCTAAAATTATCTAGGGGGTGATGGATGGTAAGACATCCTTTGTTATATATTTCCCTAAGTGTCTAGACGTCTCAACCTCGGCATTGCATAGGCCGCCTAATCTTTCCGGGTACGGTGTGTCAGTCCATGCTCCCAACCTGTACATTGTAGGGAACAGGCCAAACCGTAACCGGGTGATAAACCGTCTGACCTTTCCGTTAGTTATATTTATTATATACATATTTGGTTGTATTCATTGGAAAGGCCTGGCACACATGCAATGAAGATTAAGATCTACTGGTTAGCCAGGTTACATCAGTATCCCTGTACAAAGTACAGGTTTTCTTTAAAATCTCAAATTGTGCACTGGCCAAGGCAACCTGCTGATTACAGTATGCGAGAAACGCTGCTTCAGACACTGCCCTGCAAATCACGCCTATTGTCATAGTGCCATAGCCAGCACAACAAAATCAGCAATTACAAGGCCCTGAAGATCAGAGATCACCCTAGCCTGACAGGAATTCCCCAGCTAAGGAGACCTGCACACCCCTAGGCGCAATGCTATGCCATATTAGGAACTAGCAACTTCAAATTGAAGACCATTACAACATTTTGCAACGCCTGGATCATGGGGAAATAGTGCTCCTAATGCTGTTAGATCTTTGTGCTGCAAGTGGTTGGCTAAGAACGCTTAGTTCCCATTATCACCATTTCGTTATTGCAAGCTGCCACCCTACCAAAGGTGAATACTTTGGGGGTCTACCTCGATTAACAAATGAATGAGACCGCAGGTCAATGATCTTCTCTCTACCACGGCCTACTATATATTATTGTCACTAATACAAATTTGACACCTTTACTAGGGCCATCATGGACACCAAGTTAGATTATTGTGGCAGTGTTCTATATGGCATTGGTAAGGGGGCCATTGTCAAACTTCAGGTCATTCAAAATAGCGTGTTACAGGCAGTGGGAGGGTTAGGCAGTAGTGAACACGCGTCGTAAACCAGAAGGGAATTGCCCTAGCTTCCAATCGAATCCAGGATCAATTATCGCCTGTTGACTACCACCCATAAATGCCTGTTTTGCTCAAGTCTTGAGTATCTGTCTGAAAGCCTCACTAAACCTCCCAAATGCAGGACTCTGCGATCAAATAATTCCTAACCCAATAACGGTTCCCAGGACTAAACTGGCCCTGGTCCGTCGAGGTGTGTTCTATGCTGCAGCACCGATTTGTGGAACACATTGGGCCTCATTACGACCCAGGCGGTAAGTTACCGCCTGGGTCGTACCTTTACCACCATGGCGTAAACTACATTTACGCCATGGTGGTTGGCGGACTTACCGCCCCATTCCGAGGTGAGTGGGGCGGTAAGTCCCCATTAACCCATTTACCCTTCCCCATTCCCATTTTTGCCCCATAGGGCATAATGGGAGTGGGGAAGGCGCTAATTACGCCACCGTAAATTACGGTGGCATAATTAGCATCATGGCGAATTAGCGCCATAGATTTTAACGGCTGCTAAAAGCAGGCGTTAAAATCAGAATCAGGCGTTAAGAGTTAACAGTGGCGTTAACCCTTAACGCCTGAGTTGTAATGAGGGCCATTGGCCCTCATTACAAGTCAGGCGGTGGAACATGGTGCTATTAGCACCATGGTCCATGCCGGATTCCGCCATGGTGGATGGCGGAATTACCGCCCCATTCCAAGGTGAGTGGGGCGGTAATTCCCCATTTGCCCTTCCCCATTCCCATTTTTGCCCCATAGGGCATAATGGGGGTGGGGAAGGCGCTAATTACGGCACCGTAAATTACGGTGCCGTAATTAGCACCAAGGTCGCTTAGCGCCTTGGACTTTAACGGCTGCAAAAAGCAGGCGTTAAAGTGTGAATCAGGCGTTAAGGGTTAACAGCGCCGGCGGCGCCGTTAAACCCTTAACGCCTGACTTGTAATGAGGGCCATTGCCTCCTAATCTTAGGATTGTTGTTTCACTGGACATTTTTATATGGACCCTGAAAACCTTTGTTTTTTCTTAGCTTCTGACTTCTGACACCCTCATTTTTCTATACCGGTATTGTCCTTTAGAGTCTAAGTCTGTTTGTTTTGTCACTTTGTTTTTGTTTGTCTTAGCGCCTTTATACATATTAAATGAAATAGTTACATAAATAAATAAATACATGTAGTCAGCATTTGCCTGCTAGAGTCCTACAGTTTGGAAGACTATAACCACTCACTTGAGCTGCTTCCCTTTCATCCAGCACTTCAGGAACTGGATTAAAACCCTTCTCTCCATGCAACAATTGACAGACCATTGACTATTGAAGAACTGACTGTGCTTCACCCACAAGCAGCCTAATCACCTCTGGTGTACCAGCCCAATGTGCAGTGCACTGCAGCTTCCAAAGTAGGCTTCCTCTATATAAATCCCCAGCTTGACATTTAGGTAGCGGTCATCGAGAATAACTCCTTTTATATTGAAAGATGTTGGAGGATAAATAATTCCATAAAGGATGACTAGTATGGCAATTATTACAGACATCTAGGGGGTAACCAGCAATTGCAGGACATGATCCATTTGGCAAATGTGCCGTCTGGAAGCGCACCGACTATAGCACTAGAGGACATGTGTGTTTGAAAAGACCATGGGCCTCAATCCAAGTTTGGTGGAATGGTAAAAAGTGGTGGCAATTCCATTACTGCCTATTTTTTGGGCAATAACGGATTACCATTGTTTTGACTGCTCCGCCAAAGCCTGAGTGTGGCGTTGATGGCATGATGCTGAATGGAAATATTCCACTTTAATGCCAAAAATCATTAAATCACTAGTTAAGTGGTTCATGATATGCAGAGTTGCAGAAGTCTACAACAGATTGAGAAATGTTCAATTTGCGGTCAATGAAAAGGAGAAATTAATTTTGAACAACATAATCACCCCTACCAGATCTACCCTCAGACAGTAAAAAGCAGGCCAAAGGCAAACTGAGATAAACAAGAGCTTAATTCAGAAAGGGGCTTATGCCTATTGTTGAGAAAGAAATGAACCTCTCCCACCCCCCTCGGCACTTTAGATTGATTGATTGATTGATATTGATTGATATTTTATTTCTATCGCGCTCATACACAAGTGTTTCAGAGCGTGACAAGGCAAGGGAGGGGAACAGGGGAGAACAAAACAGCGATCTTAGTAGGCCCAGTGACATTGAGAATGCGCAAGTACATGGGAGAGGGGGGAGAGGAAAAGTGCATGGAAGGGGGAGAGGTGGAAAGTACGAAGCAGAGGAGAAACAGATAAATAACAATAAATGAATAATAAAGGCAACACACAGTGGTAATGCAGCCAGCAATTTGCAACTGCTAGGTTTAAGGCAGCAGACAGGGTAGGTCTGATAAGTGCAGGAAGAAAAAGGGGGGGCTGTATGGGTACAGATACAGACCCCAGTGCAAGGGGTGGCCTGGAGGCAGTGCGGGAGGGTGGCAGGATGAGCAGGTACCTGGGCCCAAAGGACAGAGGGTGGCCAGGTGCATGGTGCCAAGAGAGAACCGATCAGCAGGGGAGAGGGGGAGCGAAGGCAGAAGAAAAGAGGCGGGTCTTGAGGTGCTTCCGGAACCAGAGATGGTTCTCCTCAAGTTTTAGAGTGGCAGGGAGGCTGTTCCAGAGGGAGGCCCCAGCTGAAGACAGAGATCTACCCCCAGCTCATTTCTTAGAAAAAACGACTGACCCTGAGGGAGTTGAAGGTAGAGGAGTGAAGAGCAAAAGAGGGGAGGTATTTGCGGAGGGATAGTTGAAGGTATTTTGGACCCAGGCCCCAGAAAGCCTTGTGGACAATGCAGAGGGTTTTGAATGTAATCCTTGCATCCACTGGGAGCCAGTGGAGAGATTTCAGAGCTGGAGAAATAGGATCCCAGGGCTTGAGGCCAAGGACAAGTCTCGCAGTCCAGTTCTGGATTAGTTGCAGAGGGCGGAGAGTAGAGGCAGGTAGATTTAGAAAGAAGCTGTTACAATAGTCCAAGCTAGAGAGAACCAGAGCTTGGGATACCATGAGCTTCTGGGGGAAGGAGAGGAAAGGCAGAGTACCTCTGAGGAGGTGCAGTCGGAAATTTGACTTTTTAGAGACCTCAGAGATGTGGGCGGAGAAGTAAAGGGAGGAGTCAAAGATGACCCCGAGGTTCTTAGCCTCGCAGGTGGGGGTATGAGGGGGGCCAAGGGAGGCCGGCCAGAGAGTGAGGTGAGTTCCCTAGATGCACTTGCGATGTACCAAGCGGGAGGTAGCCATGCTAAGAATCCCTCCACAAACACAATATTACATATAAATTCATAGATCTAGTGTGCAGCTATGAGGAGGCGTCATTTTTGTAGTTATGGTAGATCCATTTGTCCCTGCATGGCCGTGCGGTAAATACAGGCCTGACGAAGAAACCTGAACAGGCCCAAGCACTGATGATAGGAAGACCCGCCCTGCCAATTCCCAAAGAAACTTTCCTTTGTTCCATAACTGTTGTGAATACTTGTTATCCCAAGAAGGAATGTGCCCTGCAAAGCCATGAATGAAGCACCAGGCGCCTCACTGTCCCCATTCATCACAGCCAGGCCAAAAGCAGACCTCCAACCCCCACTCAGCCCACCAGGAGTTATGACACCCGCAAGTGACTCACTCCAAGGCCCCTGAATTCCACAATAGTAGATGACCTCATGCCACCAACCATAAACCCAGGGTTCATAAAAGATCTGAAAGAGCAAGAACATTTCACCTCATTTCATAATGGCACACTTTGTAATACAAGGTACAGGGAGGAATACATTATAGTCCAGAGTGAGGGTTGAAACCTTGGGTGCAGAGAGTGCGATATGAACTAAGTGAAGAATGTGTGAAGAATGTGTGGGTCACCATAATCTTGAGCCTCCCCCTGTGCCAGTCCCAGAGTTTCCCAGGTGCACGTCACAATGATAGAGTAGCATTGTCTTACAATAGTAACTAATGGGGAATATGACCTTCATTCCATGGAGAGATGAGCCCAGCTGACCCCACGTGATGGAAAACTGACCAAGGAACAGTCCACATCGATTTGTTTGAAACCAAACTAAAAGCCTACCTCCTCACCTCTGAGTTACCATCTTAACCTACTTCTCATCTGCCTGCTAGCTAACATTGTTCCCTCGCCTCTAACCTGCTTTTGTCCCTCACTTTATCCTCCTTCACTCTAGCACTTCATCCATCATGGTCTGACCCTGAGCACAGCTGCCCATACCACCACCTGCACTTAAAAAGGTCTAATGTTGTTTGTCCTTAATCTATGTATGTACACGCATGTATTGTCCCCGGTGACTGGTTCATTTCCTCCCCTACACTACCTGGCCAGAATGTCCCTAAAACTCCCCATTAGAAGAAGCTCACTGCTTCCCGTCAAAATTGATTTCTTATGTACCGTACAAAAGAGCATTGTTCCTCCCTGTAAATAAATAAATAAATATTGGGCATCTTGTTTTAAGTTTGCTTTACTCTTGATACCCATTTATTTATTATTTGTACGACTGGCCTACCTTGTTGGGCCAGTCTGGATCTTCTTTTTAATGTGGCTCAGTAAACAATTATATTGAAACTGGCCCAACAACATAGGCCAATCTTTCCACGTAATAACACAATTGGCATCAAGGTTAAAGGAAACATACATCATATTTGCCTTGTATTGCTTTACTCTTGAAGCCCATTAAAACATGACACGCCAATGTGCATCAAAAGTCAAGCAATTCATGATTGATTTACTCTTGATGGGCATTGTGTTATTAGTGGCAAGGCTGGAGTATGTTGGTGGGCCAGGCCACTCTGGATATATGTTTTACTGCAAAATACATATATATTCAGAGTGGTCCACCAACATAGGCCAGCCTTGCCACTTATAACACTATGGGCATCAAGAGTAAAGCAGCAACAAGCAAACATGATTTATGTTTACTTTTCATGCCCAGTTGTTTTTATTAGGTGACAAGACTGTCTCGAGTTGGTGGGCCAGTATGGCTATATTGTGTAATGCTCCTGTGCACTGTTCGTTATTTGAATCTATTAAAAAGCAAGTGCAAACTGTGTGACGTTTTACCCAATTTCTCAAAAAAAGTGTGCTGTAAAATGCACAATTTCAACCCATTGTTTTAAAAATGTCTAGGAGAGAAAACTCCACTGTCCCCCGAACGCACTTTGTTGGTTCCACCACTGCTAGTTCATCCTGTTTTTTAAAACTTTTTGTGTGTGTTTATGCTCAATGGAGTGATACTCGAGTTTCTGTGCATCACGCTTGTGCGTGCTTCTTCATTACAAGGTATTTCCCTTTTATGGTAAATGTATTGGTATATAATTAAAGATACAAAAAAAATCCATGGCCTAATACCGTCATACCCCACTAATAGGATACCTTTGGAGCATTGATTGCACTGGGCCAGATGCACGAGCTGTTTCGTATTATGATCAGCTTGGAAGGAATGTGAATTTCATATGTGGTGAACCCATATAATCAATCGTGCTTGAGGCAAAACACAGAAAAAATGAATTTAATTGTATTTCGGACCAAAGCTGGGAGTAACTTCAAAGATTCACAAACTATTTCCAAAGCATCGACTCCAAATGAAACTGGTCATGAGGTACAATGATGGTCGTAGGCAGAGATTGCCCAAGAAAATGTTTAATATGCATTTTTTTTTAAAAAAATGTGTATGAATTAGTATATTCCCTATTTCTTAAAAAGGCATTTTTTGCAAGAGTTCTAATTATATCACCTGCCTAAACAATGTAATAATAGGTGGTACTGGTCTGCATAATTCACTGAGCTATTTCACTGTCTGTTTGTACATTGATGGGTTTTTTTAACTTTATTTTGGAGTTTTCAAAGCTTTAACAAACAAATTAACATGCAGTGGGTACAAAAATACAAATAGCGCCTCTGGATTCCTCTGACTGGTCCATTCCCGCCTCCTCCCCCATTGTCCCATACTTGTGCTAGTTTACTGGCACTACGTAGAGGATGATGCGGTGCTCTTAGTTCGCGCTGATGATGTTCATTCAGTGCCCCATGGACTCCGCTATGTAGGTGATTGTGGGTTGGAGTTAGCTGACATTGACATCAGGTATGTAACATACGGTCCCCATATGTCGGGAGTGTGTGCGTGCAACGGAAGGGTTTTTATCAATTCTGATTCTACATCTTGGCAGTAGAGGATGTCTTTTTTCCAGGCTGCCAGGGTGCGAGCCGGTCCCCGTCCCCATGACATAGCTACCCTCCTGCGTGCGAGCACAAGCAAGATAGACGCACGTTTCCTTATCACTGGTGATAGATGTTTTGTCAGCCCTAGAGGGGCCACGGCTGGAATGGGTGATGGATCTTCCCCGATGATCATGGCTGCTGTCTGTAGCACTTGGGTTGAGAAACGCGCTACCGCGGGTCAGCTCCAGGAGAGGTGGAGAAAGTCAGCCGCTGGTTCATCTCATCTTTCACAAATGGCTTGGGATTCAAGTTGCTGTCGGCATTTCTTGGCTGGTGTATAGTAGGTTTGGTGCAGAAAATTGAAGAGGATTTGCTTAAGACGTGCGTCCAGTGCCACTTTTTGTGTTGCCGAAGGATGTTTGCCCAGTCGTCCTCCGGTATTGCGGTCTGCAGTGAACTCTCCCTACATGTTTTCGTGCGAACCTCTGTATTCATGGTGTCTGTCAGTAGGGATTTGTATATTAAGGAGACCAGTCTGCCTTCCCCTTTTGCCTGGATCACACCATGTAGAAGGGGCCATGTGGGTGGTTGTTGGAGAAATGTTGGGAACATTGTTTGCAGGGTATGACGAAGCCTGAAGTATATGAATGTGTCAAGGGAAGTATTGCCTCCTTTCACCCAGGCTATCTGGGGCGTCATGAACACATTTTCACGCAATAGGTCCTCTATGGATTGTATGTGTAGTTTGTCTACCCACTGGTGAAAGACTTTTTCTGTGGTAAGGGGGACACCATATATGAATTTGATTGGCAGGAGGGGGGAGAATCTGGTCTGTATGTCACATTTCCGCGCTATCTTCAACAAGATAGCATATGTGGATAGTACCACATTCATTGTGTTGTGTGGAACCGTCAGGTGGCGATAATCACTGCTCTCAACAGATTGGGCGATGCGAGGGCGCGTTCTACTTGTACATGGGGTTGAATGAAGTGAGTGGCATACCAGTGGCTGAATTATGTGCCTATGCCACCCAGTAATATCGCTCTAGATCTGGAAGCGCGAGGCCTCCTTGTGATGTCGTCAATATGAGAATCGTGTATGCTACCCGTGCCGGTTTACCTTTCCACAGGAGTTCTAGGATTAAACTCTTCACTTTTTTGAAAAAGGATAGCGGTAATAGCCTGGGTATATTGGCGAACAGGTAGAGAAGTTTCGAGAGAATCACCATTTTGACCAACGAGGCTCTACCCCATAATGTCAGTGGAAGGGTTTTCCATCTATGTATACGATCTTGGAGTGATCCCAGTGTACTTTGGTAAATGTCTCTGTATATATCTTGGTGGTTGAGGGACATGAAAATACCAAGATATCGTACGTGGGAGTGTTTGGTGTCTCGCATCAGGGGGAATATTACAGATTTGGATTGGTTAATCCTTAAACCCCATATGGGCCTGAATGTAATGGCCTCGCGCATAATGGGATTCAGGTTCTCCTGGGGATCGCGGATATAGAGTATTACGTCATCGGTGTACAGTGAGACCACCAATTTGTGGGGTCCTAGTGTAATGTCTCTGTGGAGTTGTCGGGAGCGCAGCCCGGAAGCTAGTGGTTCTATGGCCAATGCAAATATTAATGCTGAACGTGAGCATCCTTGCCTTGTTCCCCGTTGTAAATGTATGTATACCGATTTTGAGGTGCCTACGATGATAGAGGATTGGGGGTTATTGTATAGTAGGGAGATTAGTTTATTAAAATAGTTCCCTAGGCCCAGACATTGCAATACTGCAAATAGGTAATGCCACTCCACTGAATCGAATGCCTTTTCTGCGTCGAGCAGAACCGCCGTTGCTTGACATGTTGGACCAAGAGCTTCCATTACTCAGAATAGTCTTCTAATGCTGAAAGACGTGTTCCGTCCCAGGCACAAAACCTGATTGGTCCCTAACACCAATTGGGGTATGAGGGGTAGTAATCGCGCTGTTAGTATTTTCGCTAGTATTTTATTGTCGAGGTTGATTAATGAGATTGGCCTGTAAGAGGCACACTCCTCGGGGGGTTTGCCGTCTTTGTATAGAAGGATAATATTTGCTTCGCGTAGAGTTGGTGGTAATACCCAATGTTCTAGCACTTCTTCGTATACGCGAAGGAGGAGCGGGCCCACCATGGCCGCAAAGGCTTTATAGAATTCGCCCGTGAGGCCATCGGGCCCAGAGCTTTGGTGTTGGGGAGTTTTTTTATGGCATCTAGGATCTCTTCCAGTGAAATGGGCGTGTTCAGAGGTTCACGGAGATCACGCTCTACCCAGTAGAGTTCTATGTCGTTCAGATAGCTTTGCAAAGTTTCAGGGCATGTGGTGAGTTGAGAGCTATATAGGTTCTGGTAGAATGAGTGAAAGGTGTCGACAATAATAATAATAATAATAATTTAGCATTTATATATTGCTATGAACCCTCAGGTATCTGATCGCTGCTTATTATTACCCACGGTGTGTGGTGCTCATTTACCGACCTCGGAAGGATGAAAGGCTGAGTTTGGACCTGCTGGGATTAGAACCTGTGTTATCAAGCTCTGCACGGATGTCAAAGCGAGTGCTCTACTCGCTGTGCCACTTGACCGGCTGAAGCGCCTCTATTGTGTGTACCTGTGTACCTGTAGCATTGCATACTCTTTCTACGCAGGTGGGCTTCTTGTCCAGGGCTATCAGTTGAGCCAGGAGGGCCCCTGGCTTCTGGCCCTCTCCATATTGGCGGATCCGGTGTCTGTGACCAAGGAATTTAAGTTCACGTTCAGCCGTGGCCTCGAATTTTAGAAGCACTTCTTTGAGTTCTGCCTGGATGCGGGGGTCGTCCGAGGAGGCTCGCTCAAGTTCGAGTTCTTTCAGTCGGGTTTCACTGGTGGTCAGTTTGCGTCTGATCAGTTTAAGGATCCCATTCTCTTTTGCTATACACAATCTTCTAATGTAACATTTCAGCGTTTCCCAAAGTGAACCAGCTGAGTCGACCGAGTTTTCATTAATCTCCAAGAAGTTGGTGATCTCCTGCTGGAGTTCAGTCGCGAACACCAGGTCTGACATTAAACCCAGTTTGAATCTCCAGTGGGGTGGGTTTCGTTTGTTGTTAGGGAGTTCAAATTCGAGCGTCACCATGGAATGATCGGATAGGGTTCTCAGAAGGATTTGACTTGTCCCCTACTGGAAAGGGCTATCTGTGGACACACAGAGATAGTCACTGCGTGTGCTCGTGTTGTGGACTGAGGAGTGAAAAGTGTAATCCCTGGCTTCCCAGTTGGCGTGTCTCCATATGTCTATCAGATCAACCGCTTGACAGATTTTGGTGACCTGGAGGCTTGCTTTAGACGGTTTTAGGTTTGCATTGTGTGATTTGTCCAATTGGGGATTCAGTGTTGTGTTCAGATCGGCTCCCCAGATGATTGTCACCGGGCCTGACCTTCCAAGATGTGATTGAATCCAGGAGAAGTGTCCGAGCTGTCGACATTGGGGCTGTAGGAATACTCAAAGATCACCTCCTTGCCTGCCAGGATCCCTCTCACCAGGAGTGCTCTGCCCTCTGAGTCTTTTTCAAACTTTAATAAACTGAATTTGGCTCTTTTATCTATTAGGATGGCTACCCCTCTGGCATATGAGGAGTATGAGGAAAAGTATCTATGACACCCCCATTCACGAGTCCAGCGGTGTTCCGACTCTGGGAGGAGGGGAGTTTCTTGTATTAGAGCCATGTCAATTCTGTGCCTCTTTAGGTGCTGGAGGATTTTGCAGGTTTTTGTTGGTATGTTACCCCCCTCTGATATTCCACGTGGCTACCTTGAATTTGCAGAGTTAGTGCTGTGGTATCAATAATGTCAGATCGTGGTGCTTGCAAGAATTGGTGACATTGATCTGGCGGAGCGCGATGAGAGCTTTATTGGGTCTTGGCTTGTAGTGCGCATAGTCGTAACTGTGAAAGTTGGAGTTTAGGAGTTGGGGGGACCTGGTCCCAGAGGCATCTTCCCACTGCAGTTGCAAAAAACGTTCTCATACTATGGCAACCCCCAACTAGCCCCAAGTGATTCCCTTCCCACCAACTAAAAACATTAACAGGGCTGCGCTTGGGGCGCTGGTGGCTTTCCAAGGAAATATGTTCCCTTCACAGTGCAGAATGATGTTCCTTTGGTGTTAGTGCTAGTGTTGGGAGCAGATTGCTCTGCATCAAATTATGGTTTCATGGTGGATTTCTTCTAGCTTGTTCTCCTGGCGGTAGTCGTGGATTATTATTGGGGGGTCTACAGCCAATTGTGTCGAGAAAGGTGCTTGCCTCCACGAGAGAATTAAAGAATTGAGTCTTCCCGTCGTGTTGGATGTGGAGTGTTGCTGGTAAAATCATCGAATATGTCAATTGGTTATCCAGCAGCCGTCGCTTGATTCCTGCGAAGGACCTCCTCTGTGCCTGGACAGCCGGGGAAAAGTCGGTATATATTTGGATGCTATCGCCGTCGAACTGAAGGTCTCCTTTTTCTCTCGCGAGTCTTAAGATTGTGTCCTGGTCCTTATAATTAAGTAGTTTGGCAATAATGGGTCATGGGGCTGTTCCCGGGATGGGTTTAGTGGTTGGTATTCCATGAGCCCTATCCACCACAAACTTTTGAGACAGCGCCTCGATTCCAAAGAGTTTGGTGCCTCTGGGCTGCGAGTTTTCAGGTGTCAGTGCCAGTGGGTTGGCTGAGGGAGAAAAGGAGCATTCGCTGTGCACTGTTCCGGATGAAAGTAGCGTGCCGCGCCCGGCCTGCGCTGCAGGGCTTTTGGGGCCAGTTGTGAACTGCGCTTGCCTGGTCTGTCTGGGCCTCAGTCTCGTGGGCCAGCCTTGGCCGTGTCTGGGGGGCGAGTAAGGTGAGTGAGGAGACCCCCATCCCACTGCACTCCCCCACTGCCGCTCTTATCGTCTGGCCAATGGATGGGCTGCGGCGCATTCCGCCTTCCTCTGCCCGGCATCGGTACCAGCGGTACCAGTGAGGCGTGGGCTACACTCCTGTTGTCTGCTGGGCTCCTCTCTCTCCCGCAATCTTGGGAAGCCTCGCCGCTGGTCTGGCCGCGTGGCCCTGCTGCTCCTCCCTTGAATGATGCACCCCCAGCCACGGGTGTTAGTCGATTGCTTGAGGGGTCTGGCTCTTCGCCGCCCGCTCGCTCCTTGTGTGTGGGGGTCACCGGTCGGTGTTGTCGGGCAGCTGCTCGCAGCCAAAACGCCCAGATGCCACCTCTCCCGGTCTCTGCTGCCGCCGCCGTCCGGGTCGGAGGGGCCAATTCAGGAGCTGTGCAAGGTGTCGTCTTCCTGCAGTGTTTATGGTATATTATGCGAGTCGGTTACTATCCATTGGAGCCGCAACTTAACAGGATTCATTTGGTGCTTCACGGAGTTCAGTGGGGAGCCGCCATTTTGGTCGGCCCTATAGAGCCCTCACCGTACATTGATGTTTGAAATCATACGTTTTTTAGATGTTACTGTTGCATCATTCATGCTTAATCCTCATATAACATAGAAGGGGTCGTGTTGACGTACCTAGAGGCTTATCATAACTGCAGTGGTAGTGCAATGAAACACATGAAACACATCTAGAGGAACAAGGTAATAACAAAGATGTCATTTGAACAGATGGCTGTGTTTATATAATCTTAGAGGCTACTGATGCACTGCGGACTGTCTTCACCGTTACATGTTTAATGCGCACATCAAATGCCTTCAACTCATTGCTAGTCATTGATGTTGCTAGGGAGGGTGCTGAGGGTGCTATAGGCCCGGGTCTTTTCGTTTGAAGCCCGGATAGAAGCTCAAGGGCTACAACCAAAAGGCTAGCTAGCCCCGAGTCCTGACAGTTCTGACATTAGTGTAGCCCCAAATCTTTCCCAGACCTAGCAACAAACCTGTTTTTAAACTTACAAAATCCACCTCTTGAAAATAAAAAAAACTCAACAACTCAGCAATCTTTACAAACGGGCCTTGGAAAAGTGCATGTGTTTGCTCAAACATGCAGTGGAGTAACTTTGCTAAAAATGTTGGGGGGGGGCACGACATCTGGAGAAAAGGTGCCCCAACCAAATGAATGGGGACAAAATGGTGTGCCATGAAAGTTGGGGGTGACAAACACCCCTGTCCCCCCTAAAATTACGCCCATGCAAACATGTCCCTGCATCCAATGGCAAACTGCACAAGATCATCCGGTGTAATGCAGACGAGAACGATGAGCACTTCAACAACGCCTCCCCATCAATCCCATTGATGTTTTAACCACTTAAGTGGAAGACGGATAAACCATATAAGGCAGCATATGTACCAAGAACCTTCTCAGTTCCCATAGCAACAGTGCAAGTGACCCTGATTATGAAAATACCCTTTGGAGTCCAAAGCAAGCACCAACCGTACTAATTAATTAATTGATATTTTATAACACGCTTAATACTAGAACAGTCTCTAAGTGCAGGAGCAGGGTTCAAACCTGTGTCGCTCTGTGTTGTCTTGTTATCTTGTTTCCGAGACAAATGTGCTGCCCCGGAGATATCCTCCTGGCCCTAATACAAATTATTTAGTGTCAGTTTTTAGATTTTGTTTTTTTCCAGATGGTGCCACAGTTTCCAAGAAGTTTTACCAAGCTGGTGTGTGACAGGGTTGACAAGTTGGCGTTTGACAGGGTTGGCAAGCTGGTGTGTGACAGGGTTGACAAGCTGGTGTGTGACAAGGTTGACAAGTTGGCGTTTGACAGGGTTGACAAGCTGGTGTGTGACAGGGTTGACAAGTTAGGGTTTGACAGGGTTGACAAGCTGGTGTGTGACAGGGTTGACAAGCTGGTGTGTGACAAGGTTGATTCGTTTTTGTTCCTTCAAAATAGTGTCAATGTTTCCATGAAAATATGCAAATCTGATGAGCACGAATTACAGTGGTTTGTGCTAGGTGAGGGTTGTATTGTGGATATCTTAAGAAAAATAATCTTAAGACATCACCTGTCAGTGCATTGTGTTGAATAGGAGTTCTAAAAGTAGAGAAGTTGGTAAATACAGCACAATTTCTTCGAAATGTCAGCGTTTATATGTTCATGATTAGCCTCTGATCTCATCACAGCTACAATGTTTGTAGTCCGTCCTGTCTGGCGGTAACCCTGCTGGTGATACTGGCAGGTTGCTGCCAGACCCGTAAATAGTTACTGGCACCTGACTTCCCAGTGCCAACGGGGGATTACAACCCCAGCGGCCCGGAAAGTCAGGCGCCGGTAAATTGTAAGTCCCCATTCCCATAGAGTCTGGGAGTGAGGACCACGGAAGCACCGGCACTGTTGCTAACGGTGCCGTTGCTTCTGTGATGGACTGCCTACCATGGCCGCTGCACCCGGCAGCGTCAGGCCTGTCAGGCACGGCTGCTCCGGCAGGCAGACCTGAAGTATGACGGTCAGGAAATAACGGTGCTGCTGAGTTTACCAGCACCGTTGTTTCTGGACCAGCATACTTGTAATGAGCCCCAATGTGTGAAAATGTAACATGATTTTCAGGAAGAGAGCAGCCATGTCTCATCCAAGCAACCGAGCTTGACATGTATGCAAATAAGGCCTGTCTGATTTCAGGAGCATGCTTTTTCGGTGCTGATCTCAGCAATTAAAATACAGGATAGCAAACAGGGAGCTTGGCAATCTGTCAGGCATTCTGCATTGGAAGCAATGTTCATTCTCTTCAATGGCAAACTCAATAATACACAGCACTATCAGAGCTCATAGGATTGGCTTTTCAAGTATAGAAGGTAAACAGTTCCTTTTTTGTATTGTGGGGACATTGCTTTAGCAGGAAAACTGGCCTCTACATTTACAAAGCCAGGCATATTGGCATTGTCAATGCTTGTTTTCAATAACATATGTTGTATGAGTTCTGAAATTGCTGTTGAAAAAACGTGGTTTGCATCAAATGCCGCTCATTGTGATTGTGCTTTTGCAAGCCTAGCACAACACTATATAAATGCCTTATAGAATTGTTCTTGTGGCTTTTTAGCATAGTTGAAAAGATCGATGTACCAAATTGTGTGGATTCAAAGCTTTCACATATAGATAAGTAATAGCTCTTGGAGGCATTCCAAATGAATCAATTTATTATATTGGAATGATTGTCAATTTTGATATGATTTCTGTACATTTTGAATACTAAGCGATATAGAATATATGAACTAAACTAAACTGGCCCACCACTCTCCTACCTTAACTTCTCCACCACCCAATAGCTTGAAGCATGCATGTTCCTATCCCTTTTGGCAACTGTTAACCCCATATATATTCACTAAGCTGTCCACTGTGTTGCCTAGATATCTCTCACATCGAGGAGAACTGGTGGTCACATCAAGACAGGATTATGAATATTATCTTGCATCACATCTAGATAGGATTGGGAATATTAGCTTGCGTCACCTCTAGACAGTATTGTGAATATTAGCTTGCGTCACCTCTAGACAGGATTGTGAATATTAGCTTGCATCACATCTGGACAGAAATGTGGAGATATTCACGTGCCACACCTAGATAGAATCTGGAAATTGGCAGGCACCAGATCGGGAAAGAATTGTGAAGATTAGCATGTGTCACATCTAGATAGCAAGGCCACTAACCAAACAACAACAAAAGATCTCACCCCTCTCCATACACCTCCCAAACTCTAACCAAACACAACCACACCTTTAAAGGACACCAAACCACACCTACTTCACTACACTGCAACAAAACAAATCACACATAGCAGCCTTGCACAGCAGAACACAATGGCTGCCTACCGAAAAGCACACCTAAGCTCAGCGAACATTGTTAAATAAACTGAAGCTGCAAACAGCACTTCACAGCTCTCTTGCTCTTTTCCTGCTCGGTCCTACTAACTCATCCCACCTCTTTTTCCTTTTCAGATCTGCTAGAGCTGGTGGTGAAAGTGCACGGTACAAATGTCCTTTAACATTAACATAACATAAACATAAGGGGGTCACACCTGAAAGCATTTAGGTAGAAACAAATGCAACGAATATCTTCTGTTGCAAGTGCTGTCAAGCTTTGGTTGAAACTGACACATTTTCAGGAAAAAAAAATATCAGGTTGCAACAGGGACAACTTGCTGCGGATGTCTGTTGTTTTGAGCAAAGTATACATGAACAGTCATCATTACTTACTCAGTGAGCCGGATACAATTCAGTGATGGGAAAGTCAACATGATTTCCCCACAGCTTTGTGATTCTAGGCAAGTGACTGACATTGTACCCATTTTACTCTCCCATCCAAATTCTGAGGATGACCCAACTCACTTCAGTTTCAATGTTATAAACATTTGAATGTTATATTTGGTGTTGTGAAAAATGAAATGAACACCAAGCCCAGTGTACTTTGCTTACTTTGGGATTCTAATATCCAACTCTTTGATAACAGGTATATATGTCAAATATGAAGATCTGTGGTCATTCTTATGTTGCCAAAATGTTCTTTGTGTTTATGCAAAGCAGCAAGAACCCTCACTCTTGCTATTTCTCCCCATTCCCTTGTCCATAGGGGTATTTCGAAAGGGCACAGTAGGAATGTACCGGACTGTCCAGCTTTTAAGATGCATAAACCGCTAACAGAAAATACGTATTATGTTCATTCTAGGTGTTGAAAATGTGCTTTGCTCAGAAGACACATGCATTATGACTACAACATATATTGGAGTGATTGTTCAAAATAAACACTATAACATTTTATAACCTGCACCTTAGAAGGTGCATCCAGTGTTGATATGTTTACTCAATGGGGCAGGACCTCTTTTGAATGGCAAAACCAAAGGGAGTGTGTTCTTATATGGTAATACTGGCATATATTGGTGTAGGCCACATAAACATGTATGGTCACAACGATCATGAATATTCTTTTCTCTGGCATATATTATCTGAAAAAGCATTATGAAAATTAAATGAGTTTCAAAAAGCTCCTGCGCACTCTTAGTGACTGTTGGATTTCTTCATGTGTTACCCTAGAAAACTGTTTGCAAACTGTGTGGCTTTTTGCCTAATGTTTCACTGAAAGTGTGCTGTAAAATGTTCAGTTTCAGCCCATTATTATAAAAATGATCTGGGTAGGGAAACACTTCAAACCCCAATTGTTTGGTCCAGGCTCCTTTTATTGCACTTGGTCACTCCCGCATATTCATGGGATACATTTACACCTCTCCAATTAAACAATTCCCCAGTTGCCACTGATCTGTGCCAACTCTATCAAATGCATACCTGTCTATGGGCCTCATCACTAGTTGGACGGGAAAATGCAAATATTTGGCGCAAATACCGCCAGAGGTATTACATCGTGGTAATTGCACCAAAAATTCCCCATTGGGTACAATGGACCTAATGGGGAATGGGGAGTGATGGTTAGACCCAACCCATGCTCCGGCGGTAATACTGGTGGACGGGTGGGCGCTAACACAAATAAAGTTGGCCAGTATCCCAGGCCCTATGTGTTAGCCCTCAATGATGAGCATGAGACGTGTAGGTAGGTTCATCATCTTTATTGGTTATGAGGTAAAATCCCCTGCTCCACACATGAGAACTCCATTTCCTCAACTGACCTAGTTGGAACCCACACTCCTACATTGCACCTAACGTATCTCTCCTTCACCATAGAACAAGAACACTTTCAAATGAGTACAACACATCCCCTTTCCTCGTATGGACATGATCACAATACATTATTTCTTTAAGATTAGATCTAAGATATACATATAAAACTTATGTTTCACATGTTATAATTGCTTCATAATATTTTTCTGCACTTATCACCCCACATTCGCCACTCTTCTCAATTCCATACTTGTACATTTTCCAATCTTACTGCCCCACTAAACTCTTTTTTCCATTGGTCCATACATTGGTCCATACTTCTTAGCCCTTATGACATCCTCGTCTTCAGCTTCCACTCTTTTCACACATTTGACACTATGATGTTTATCTTTGTCACACTTCTTATTATATGCCACCTTCTCCCTTATATCCTCTTCCCTCACTACAACTCCTTTTGATTTTGGCAACCACGGGAGACACACACGTGGGTGGCATTTCATGCCCCTCATCACATCAAAAGGTCTTGCTCCAGTTACAGCATGATGTGTCAAACAGGGATGTATGAGTCCTTCCCACATGGCTTCCTTCTAATCACACCCACTTGACTCTGCAATTCACACTGCTTCCATCAGTAATCTATTTACTCTCTCTCCACCACACCGTTACTCTGGGGATGGTACAATGCTGTCCTCTTGTGTTTGATTCCAACTTTATTGCAAAACCTTCTAATTTCTTTGCTTGCAAATTAAGGACCAGTGTCTGTCAAGATACTACAGGGCATCCCTTCCCTAGCAAATATTTTTTCCAAAAATGTCTCTACTGTGTTCTCTGTGGTTTCTCTCACCACCTTCATTTGTATTGTTGGGGTCTACATTCAGACCATAGCCCCTCCCAAATGATTCCGTTTGCGGAAAATATACTAATATGTGGGAAATGCACATGAGCGGGTACAGGGGAAAGGAGGGGAGTCTTCTGAGGTATAGGTGAATGGCGTAGGGCATGCTGAATGTATGATTTTACATAAATCTAAGGTAATCTAATAACAAGCTTCATAGAGTACTGGTTGAATGCATTGCATGATCTCAATGATAGTAAACATAGAAGTGGTACCATATTCGAAGTTAGGCCTAAATCCATGCAGGCCGTATTGGAAACGCAGAACAATAAGGCCCTGTGGTTTAACATTCCACCGCCACCACAGGCGAGGTAGGGAACACACAAACTCAAATGTATTGTGTTAGAAGCTTGCAAAATTAGAAAAGAATGTGAACGTCCTGACACGAGTAAGGGCTGAGGCCTGTTGTGATGGACAAACCCATGGGAGCCAGAGCAGAGGTTTTGAGCTGGACCAGCACCTCCCAGGAAAATGGCCATGCTATTTGAACACTGCCTGTGTGTCTGGGGTGAAAAGAGTTGCTTTATTTGCAAGCACCAGACTGGACTCAAAATTATCCACTGAGCTCATGTTGATGGCCAGATGCACATCACATGATTAGGTCTTAGGGCAGGGCAGTGCTCTAGTAACTTCACCAATCACCTAACAGCAACCCAAGATAAAGAGATTGAAACACATGTGTGAAGAAGATGGAGGCAACGCTGATGCAGCCAATGAAATGGGGGTCTATATGTGATTATTAGCATGTAAATCGGTGACAGCCAATGAGGGTGTGGGATGAAAACTGTATATAGTAGGCGTCACAGATGACAATTTTCACAGTTATAACATGCCTTTTGCTTGGAAGAAGAGATAGAGCTCTGCGGCAGTGGACTTATAAGGCCCTCTCGGCATTTCATTTTTGTGTGCAAATACAGCTCTTGTCCTTCTCACAAAAGGGTTCACCTTGCCTTTTTCCCTAGTGGATTGTTATTTTTTGGTCTGGTTGTCGAGAGGTTACACTACAAAAATGGTGACCGCAACGTGATCCCAGACTCCCCGATGAGGATGGAAGATTCCTGGCTGTACATCCAGAGGGGCAGTGCTCGCCTGCAGTGACCAGTCCCCTTGCGTGCACCTTGGAAAGTTTTACAGGAGCCGTGTTATAAGAATTCCTGTCTCTTCTTTGGAGCGGGGTGCTGCCCCTGGATTGTGCAGGCCATTGATGGGACCCCAAAACAGAGGACTTCGAGGTAGCACCTGGATGTAAGTGCACCTTTTATGGAGAAAAGCAAGTTGGGTAAGGGAGGGAAGTACGAGAGTTTGAGGATATGAAGAATGGTGTGAGTGTAGTATGAGAGGAACGAGTGGAAAGTGTGGAACATCACGTGGCATGTACATGGGTTGGTTTGATTATAATATGACAGATTTTTGTGTAACAGGACCCTTTCCTATGTTACAGGGGAAGAAAACAGCGCTGTGTAATGAAGAAATAGGCACACATACAGGATCCATATAATTAGCGGGCCGGGAATCTCTCCGCCCAGTATAAGGAGGGTGTAATAAAGAGAAGTAGTTTTGGTACAAGCCATTGTGGACCTGGGATCTCCTCATCTGATATACAGGGGGTGTTTGAATGAAAAAGTAGTTTTTTATTGTGATTTTGTTGTTAGTTGATATATTATGTCAAAGAGAGGGAGGGCCTGATTCTGTTGTGTGAAAAGAGCTTTATGGGTGGTGTGAAGATGTGATTGGGAGAGTGTGAGAGATTTTGAGTGGGGGAACTGTGGGCGATTGAGGGAGGGGGTAACGGGTGAGAACAGCCATGCTGGTATGGGGTGGGGTTAGTAGAAATATTGCATAACAGTGGTAGTGGGGCGGCTACGATGGAGTCGAAAAACCTGTTGGAGTATATGTTCAAAGCTCTTCCCTTGTACCGAGAAAACATTCTTAAATAGCGCAAAGAATGGCTAGTAGAGATAAAGAAGGAATATATTAGCCCTGGCCAGAACAGGGAACAAATAATAAAGACATGATGAGCCATATGTATACCTTTTTGGCAGCTAAGTACAGAGCAAAGAAGTTGAAAACAGAAAGAAAGTGTTAGAATTGTGGAAAATGGAGGAAGACTTTTAAGATGTCCCTTTTGATCTCTACAAAGAATGTGATTGTGTCACCTACAGCTTGTGTCCAGCCCATTACCACGCCTACCGCTCCGAGAGTTCCAGTATCCCTTGCCCCATTGTCTCCTGCAGAAACAGACCAGTCTCCTTCTCTGCTAGGGTGTTACCCCACCCAAACTGAGTCAGGATACACAGATCCCACTTATGTCCCTTTGCCCGCTACTGCTCCTACCAACCCACACTGGCTCAGTACCATAACCTCCCCAACCCTATAGTGCCCACGGCTGCAAGATATAGAACGCTGTAAGAGACGGATAGGAAACCACAGAAGGAGTTGGAAGAAGCATTGAGGAAGGCAGAAAGAAAAACTAGCCACAATAATGTTAGATAGGAGAGACAGGCAACAAGCACTTGTAAGGGCTTATGAATGGAGAGCAGGAGACATTTTGCTTCGAACAGACAGCACTGCTATTTAGAATCTGCATATATATAAAGAGAGGGAAGACAGAAGGAGAAGGCATGCAGACAGTTTAGATTATGGGACGGTATGATCAGACGAGGAGTATTGCTGTATGCGAGCAGGGCATCAGGAGTGGGATACTGTGGATGAGTTAGAGGAAATGGAATGGTCACCCACAATTTCCCCACGAGTGGAGAGTTTGTGGGGACCTAGGTTAAGAAATAGGTGTGGGCACATGGCAGTGGTGAAAAGACCATTGGAAGGGAAGAGGAGAGTTAATAATACCGTGGGGGCACAGTTTCCATTGTTCCATAAGGGCCCAGGAGGGCCCAGTATATGCCATTGGCCCAAATGGACAAAAAACCTCCTGTCTCTCACTGCTGGAGTGGGTAAGGGCATAAATTCCTTGAGAAGCAAGCAGACAGCGGGCACAATCATGACATTTGGGTTAAGGCTGGATATCTGGTAGTGAAGTTAGGGGATGATAACCATGATGGAGCACATTTCAATGACATCAGGCCCCATGTATAGGCAGCATTGTGGCTTACGTATCTGGATAGGTTTGAATTTCAATCAATAATGCAGCCAACAATATGGGATGATGAAGATTACCCTCACTACATTCTGCAAATACAGGAGATGTGAAGGGCAGAGATGGGGATTCTTGGTATTGAGCGATTCCATTCTTTTATTTTGTAGCGAGAAGAGGGCTCCCAAAGGAGGTACAGAAGACTCTTGATAAGATAGTGGCAATTGAAGCTTAGTGCTGTGCAGAAATATAGTCTATTATTGTACATCTTTGTAAACGGCTGAAAGAATAAGAGAAGGAAAAGGCTCAGCGAGCACAAACAAGGAAGCACAATTGGTTTAGAAGAAACTAGTGAAAGTTGTGTTGGAAGGGGCAGTGATGGCTGTGTAGACAGAGGACTGGTAGGACGTAGAGCAGTCCAGGTGGAAATAAGAGCAGCACATGGTCGGGGAGGCAAATACGATTAGAATGGTGGGTACCAGCCGCAGACCAAGGGGAGTTTCCAGTGAGTACCAGCGAGGAAGAGGGGGATTTTCAGTGGGCTGGGGTGGGCGAGAGGGGTTTGAAAGAATGGGGCCATGAGGAGGAGGCCAGGACAATGTTCGACATGTGGGCAGATGGGCCATTTTTTCCAGGGAGTGCAGAAGCAGACAAGTAGCTGCATGCCCACAACAGTAGCCATAGCCATACTGCCAGGGTGGCCCCTTGCCATACCCCCAGCCTTATGTGCAAGAACCCCCGGCAGTTACATATGATGCACCACGGCCTACAGCCCTGCCTGCTCCTCCACCATAATTTCTGCAGCTGCCAGCCTCAGGCCCTGGTGGTGCATCAACATACGCAGTGCACCCAGGGCAGCAGAAGGGTCCCCAAGTGCAGATTAATAACTCAACAGTGACACTACGATGAGTCAAGGGTGAAGGCTCACTGCGATGATTCATCTCAGCGGCTGTCTCATTTTGACTTGAATCCACAGGTGAGGGGTGAAGGCTCAAGGCAATGATTAGTTTGAGTGCATAGCACAACCTTTATCCCAGCACCCCGGCCCACTGTGCATGTGAAGAGCAGTGAAAGGGGCGGAGATGAGAGAGTGAAAAACAGGTGAGAGGCATTCCCCCACCGGTTAGTTGAATCTGGCCCACAGAATTCACTGTGCGTGCTTGCCCAGTGACATTCCGGTGGATTGGTGGAGCAAGCTGCAGGCACAAAGCAGAGAATAGTGAGCAATTTAGAGGAAAGGACCTCTCTATATGGAGACGTGCAGTGCCCATCTTGGTTAGCATGGATACCAAGATTGACAAAGGCCTGCAATGACCCACTCGCAACGCGGAGTGTAAACAATGAAGCACAATCTGTGATAGTATCCTACAAGCAGCACCTAGCTGCATAATTGGAGACACCTGTCTCGCAGTTGACTTGACATGCATAGCAATATAAAAAAATTTAAAAAGGGAAAAGAGAGCAGGATTAGACATGATCTCTATTGGACAGAGATCACCACACAAACTGGCAATGGCAAACATACCAGGTCTGGCAATATATCTTCCCCAAGGTTGTGGCGAAACAAGGATCAAATGGAGAGAATGGAAGAGGATTTTTTTAAATTCACCCTAGCAGTGTATGGTCCGAATTTGCTATTGATAGGAAAAATCCCTTACTGTTCCATTGTCTGGGTCATGGTGAACAAGAAGTGCTAAAAGGGCTTCCTGAACAATCAGAAGAGCAAGGTCATGGTTTAAATGAGTTTGATATTAGTATGTTGAAACTTGAAAAACATTTCAAAGTTAAAGAAAATAAGATACTGGCAAGGTGTAGATTTGCCACAAGGGAACAGACAAAAGGTGAGACCATAGAGGAATGTATTACACTATTGAGGGGTTTAGCTGTAAAATGTCAATTAAAGCCTTGCTGCGGAGAAGAGCATCTGTGGGATCAACTCATGATAAAATACGAGGGGAACTTTGGAAGGAGAAAGATCCAGATTTGTATAGAGCTGTGGAAATACAAAGAAGGTCGAAAATACCACCACCGGAATCAATGAATTGGCCAAGCAAGGGAAACCACTGATAACAAAAAGAAGAGCCCAGAAAGGTCAGAGACTAGTCACGTAAAAAGGGATAAATCGAGCAACGTGGTCACAGAAAGAGGAACATCGAGCAAAAACATTGACTATGAATGTTGATTTCAAATAAGAGGGATAAGCTTTCAAGTACATAATAGAGGAACAACTGGTGGCCCCATCCCCAGAGTATCCAGTGGGTAATGCAAATGTGACAATATCAACCATTTTGCCAGGGACAAAGATTTTGGGACGGTGACGTAGGGAATGTTTAGGTTGATTGTGAGGATGATATTGAAGTGTTTGAGGGATTCAACATTGTACAAGTAGTAGATTCTGTCAATGCAGTTGACAAGGTAAAAGTCAAGAAACCCAGAACAGTTATTAGAGTAAATGGAACTGACATTGAGATGTTGGTGGATAGTGGTGCGGACTACACACTTATCAGTAAGAAGTCACAGCAGGAATGCTTGAAATGTTGTATATTAAATTAAAGAAAGCGAAAGTCAAAGCAAATGCATATGGCGAAAATCCCATTGTCATAATAGGAGAACTGGATGCACAGATAACCTTTAAAAGGAAGACTGTCAAATCT
The DNA here is from genome assembly GCF_040938575.1 of Ambystoma mexicanum. Classification (NCBI taxonomy): domain Eukaryota; kingdom Metazoa; phylum Chordata; class Amphibia; order Caudata; family Ambystomatidae; genus Ambystoma; species Ambystoma mexicanum. The sequence goes on along the minus strand of NC_090929.1, from coordinate 1,583,551,620 downwards.
AAAGTGTATATAACAAATGTGGGTGGAAATCAAGTGAGTCTAGGGATAAAATTGGAACCTAATTGTGATGAACTCGTTTATAATTAATGTAATGTGATAGATAAGGCCTTCAAACAGTATGCACCTAGAAATGGTGAAGAGTGTGATGAAAGTGAAATTCAGGAGTGGGCACCCAAGGTGTTTCAGAGTGGTATATTAGATGCTTGGACACATGTGTGCATACGATGAGGTTAAAAAAGAAGGTAGTACTTTGGCATGTAAAAAAGAAGTCGAATCAGCAATTGAGAGAATGTTGAAGGATGGCATAATTGAGAAAGCAGAGGCTTCAGTGTGGGTTAGCCCCATTGTCATTGTTAAGAAGGCCAGTGGTACAATTTGGTTTTGCATAGAGGTTAATAGAAATGATATTACAGAGAGATACCCGTTACCAAAGATAAATGAGTTGTTTACCGATCTTAATGGTTCCAAAATATATTCATTATAAGACCTACACTCTGCATACCATCAAGTAAGAATGCATCCCCCATCTTATGATATTCTCACGCTTATTACCCACTTAGGTCTGTTTAGGTATGTTAGAATGCCTTTTGGACAAATCTGAGTGGCCAGTGTTTTTCCGTGTGCTATGCATAGCACATCATTTCGGGTGAAGGCGTGAAACCGAAAAGTAGCACAGTGAAAGCAATCACGGATATGCCTACTAGAACAAATAAGAATGGGTGTCTTCTTTCCTTGGTTTGATTGAATATTATGGAAAGTGTGTTAGAGGTTTAGTGAACAAGACAATGAACATGAGAAAATTGATGAGAAAAGGTGTAACATTTGAGTGGAGTGAAAAGTGTGAGAAAGTTTGTGGTGATAAAGGTGGATATCACAAGGGCTCCAATTGTGCAGGACTCAAAGATGACACCAACACTGTTGTTTACACAGATGCATCAGAGTGTGGGCTTGGTGGAGCTTTGATGCAGGGGGTGGGGTCTGTGCAGTATACGGTGGTGTATGCCTCGAGGTCTCTTATAGAGGCTGAAAGCCACTATTCAGTTACCGAACAGGAGGCCTTAGCCATTCTATGTGCAATCATGAAATTCAGAGTATACTTATATGGAAGTTAGTTTGTGGTACACACCGATCATAAACCTCGTGTAGCGATATTTAACAAGAAATGTGTGGGTGGCGTATCTAGGTGGATTTCGAAGTAGATCACGAGACTACAAGGGTTGGAGTTTGTGGTGGAACATGTGAATGGTAAAAACAATGTAGTGACGGAGGCCTTATCCAGGAGACCAGTGTTGCAGAGTGATGATGTAGAAGTCCTGGTTGATGAGAAAATCAAATAAATGTTTATTGCTGAGGAGTATCTTCAGGAGAAGGAGAGGCTTGGGACATGTGAGGAGGATACAGTCCCAGGAAGGTACGCTCAGTGGAAAAGTGCTTGCCTTGGAAGCAAGATGACATGAAGCAACACAGGTTCGATCCCCGGGTCCGTGCTTAGTGCGTTATAAATATGCAACTAAGACAACAACACATTCTGTAACAGCCCTCGATGCCCCCGGGCTGGGTGAGTGCTTTAAAAATGCAAATAAATAAATAAATACAGTGTATCAAGAAGCAAGGAGGAAGACACTCATGTGATGGGATGGTATGGTGGTATAGGAGAAAAGATTAAAGAGTATGAGAGAGTCAAGGACTAACTGTGTGTTATGGACTGGATGTTGTGCAGAGGACAGCCTCTGGCAGTGCCAGAGGGCATGTGTGAGAAAGTTGTGAATCTTGAGCATAAGTTCCATATGGGGATTAGTAGAACCAAATCACTCATTGAAATGGATTTCTGGTGGCCGGGTATGGACACATTTATTGAGATGATGATAAAGCAGTTCGGAAAATGTAAGGACTGTGACAATGTTTTGGGTATAAGAGTGCCCCCCATGATAATACCAGAGAGTCCAGAGATGGTGTGGGACACAGTAGCCATTGGAATGTTGGGTCCATTGCATCTTTGTGGCATGCAAGATGCATATGTTGTGGTGGTGATGGACTTACTCACAAAGTGGCTGGAGTTTGGGGTAGTGAGAGACATTGCCTCAAAGAATGTTATTGCATTTCTTGATAACATATTTTGGAGGGAAGGTTGGCCAGCTGTGGTTGTGTTGGACAATGGTCGCCAATTTATTTCAGGCGAGTTTCAAAGGTGCATGATCAAAAATTGTATCAAACACAAAAGGACAGCACTTTATCATCCGGAGAGCAATGTGTGTGTAGACATATTCAATAGGATGCCTATGGATGGAATACGCATGGCTGTACAATTTGGAGATGACTGGAAAAATTAGATGAGCTAAAGAGTGTTTCAGTATACACTCCATCCAGTGAGTAGTGTCTCTCCATTTGAGTTGATGCAGGGTTGCAAACCTAATACCATGCTAGTTCCTGTGTGGATGGGTTGAGCAAAAACAGTGGGAGTGGATCTTCAATTTGTGAAAGGGAAGGTGGATTAAAGGGTGAGTAATGCAAACAATGGTATGATAGGAGCCATGGATGCAGTTTGATGTAGTTTGGCGAGTGTCAGAAAGGGAGATGAGGTGAAGATAACATTTCCGAGGTGGATTAGGACAACTGATAATACATTCTCTGGAGCCAGGATAGTGAGGGATGATCTCACCAATGCTATCAGGTTGGAGGGTGGAGAAATTTGAAGATGTTCTTCCATCTCTTCATTGTAGAAGGGAAGAAGGTGTCTTATATTGTAAATAGGTCATCTTGTATATAGTCCATGCTTGACTAAAGTGACAGTGATGTAACACTATTCCAAATGGAACACTGCCATTGGATGTCATAGGAAGGTGGAGGCTTAAGAATGTTATGTTAGAATATGTTGTTAGTTATGTGCCTCACCAGAGAAGGGAGCTGCAACCAATCCTGAGCTCTTAATAAAGACTATGTTACCTTGCTCCAAAGAGTGTATTATTTTACTACAGTACACATCACATTATTAGGCATTAGGGCAGGGCAGTTTTCTAGTAACTTAACAAATCACCGAACAGCAACCCAAGGTGAAGAGATTGAAACCCATGTGTGAAGGAGTTGGAGGTGAAGACTATGGGTCCAATGAAATGGTGGTCTACATGGGACTATTAGCATGTAAATAGGCAGCAGCCAATGAGGGTGGGGGATGAACACTGTATATTATATGTGTCACAGATGGCGATTTTCACAGTTATAACATGCTATTTGCTTTGAAGGACAGGGAGAGCTCTGCGGCAGTGGACCTATAATACCCTTTCACCATTTCCCTTTTGTATACAAACAAATCTGTTAGTCTTCTCATAAAAGGATGAACCTAGCCTTTTTTCCTAGTGGGTTGTTATTTTTCGGTGTGGTTGTCTAGAGGATACACTACACTACCCATCTTAAAAATAAGTCAACTGATATGTTATATACTTCTTTTACTGGGGTCCCCTTGCAATGGGCCCAGGGGTGTGTCTGTAGCTATTTCTTCACATACACCTTCCAGCATTTCCGAATGACCAAAGGCTGATCCCTCGCACAAATCCTCTTCCCTGACTCCTTGCAAGGACAACACTCACTGAACCTAAGCTCTACATATCTGCTCAGACCAGTCCACCAATAATCAGCTTGAAAGAGACTTTTTGCCCTAAATACCCCCACCTGCCTCTCATATGCAATGTTGACCAACCTGTCTCTCAAACCACACAGTGTAACTACTCTCCCTGCTCGATACAATATTCCATTTCCCACACTGCATTCCTCACAAACATCCCAAAACTTCTTAAGCCCTTCCCAAAAGACTGCTTTTCTGGGCCACCTACCATTCACATCTCTCAACATCAGTATCATCATATCAGCTACCCATTCACTCTTTCCTGTAATGCCATCATGTGTTGCAAAGACCTGCTGGTGCCACACTTCCTCCACATCCTCACTTCTCATCCAGCATGTATCCTGGATGGGTGATCAGCAATCACATTTTGTTTTCCTCATACTACCTCCACCTCAAAATCATGAAGTTGTATATGAGTAACTCATCCTGACAGACGTCTTGAAACTGTTTGGACCTATTTGTTCAAACAACCCTTGAGCAACGTGTGGTCCATTCTTATGCTGAACTTTGCTTCCAATCCGATATGTATGAAACCTCTCCACTACCCACACATAGGGATTCTTTTTCAATAATGGAGTACTTCAATTCCGCTCCCTCCAGTTCTCTTGAAGCATGTGCAATCACAACTTCATTCCCATCCTTCCTTTTTGCAATAGCACCACAACCAAAACCACTTCACTGGCATCCGTTGTAAGAACAGTTTCATTGCTAGGTCAATCTCCACTTTAATTCTTGGAAATTCTTGTTCACATTTTAATTTCACACACATTCTTCTCAATCCCTGAATACAGTTCTCATTCTTTCCACTTTCTCTGAAAGGTTGCTCATGAATTTCTAGTAGAATTCCATCAAACCCAGGAATGATCTCAGCTCTGCCCTACCCCTAGTAGATTTAATTGTTTTGATTGCATTCACCAGTTCCAATTTGGGCCTCGGATCCTCATAAAAATACTTTGCCCTCGATATTCCACTGCTTCCCATCTGAATACGCACTTCTTCCTTTCTCAGTATGAGTCTCCTCTCAGACAGGATAGTGACTACCTCACCTAAAGCATTGTCATGCTCCTGCTCATCCTTCCCACAGATTAGGATGTCATCCTGAAAGCAATAAACGTTTTTGAGCCCTTTGAATAGCTTATGCATCATGTTCTGGAAAAGGGATGCGGCAGATACTAACCCAAAGGGCATTCTTCCTAACTGGACTCAGAATGTCGATCAACCTGATGGTACACTGATTTCAAGTCAAGTTTTGTAAATGACTTGCTGTCCCCCATCATGCTCAACATCTCACATTTGTTGGGTAAGGGATATTGCTCCACAACAACACATTTAGTCAATTGGTGTGGGTCCACTTGTAACTTCACGTCCTCGCTTGGATTACGAGCCACAGTAGCAGTGAATCCCATTCAACATGCCCCAGCACTTTCAATAATCCTCATTTTGGACAGTTTTTCCATATTGGTCTTCACCATCTCCCTCAACACCAAGGGTATGGGCCTCAACTTCACAATAACCGGCTTCTCACCATGCTTCAAAGTTGCTTTATGTACAATTCAGTTTTTTCTGCTTCTTCAACCTCAGAAAGGTGGTGCCTTGCTTTGTCACAAATATCATCCTTACTGCTTCCCTCTCCTTGATCCACAACATTGCAATAAAGTACCCTAGTAGCTCTATCTTTGACATATTTACACCCCCTAACCTATTCCAGGCAGTAGTATATCTTCTTCCTTGCCTTTTAATAGAGTCTCCCCCACATCCAGGGATATCAAGGAGATGTTAGCCCCGAATCATGTGAGTGCTCCATTCATGCTTATGGCTGTCATGAGACTCTCATCAACACTCTCATCTTCTCCGCTCACGAGACTTGTGACACATCTGCTCCCCCAACACATTCACTGTTCTCCGAATCCTCCATCGTATACACTTTTCTCGCACACCGAAAACAAGTTTTATCCCCCACCATCCCTTTCCCTCCTTTTCCTCTCCCTTGCGTAACAAGTTTTGCTTGTCCTTCTTTTGTCCTCCTCTGCATTTGGCTCGACTTCATCTCTCAGTCTTCATTACTTCCTTAATGACATCTTTCCCCTGTACCTTCCCTTTGGAAAATTGTACTAAGCACTTCATTGAATGTTCCACCCTTTAGCAATAGCGATAATTTCATCCAATGAGGGTTCATCTTTGGGCTCCTCTCATTTTATTTTCTCTACAATTGACCATGACCTGCTATTGTTTATGCTCATGGAGTTGATCTCCGGACTTACACAAACTAGCTAAAACTCATATTGTTACTACATACTCCTCCACAGTTTCTCCTACTTACTGCTCCCGCATGGCGAATTCATACCTCTCCAGCATGGTGATCACTTTAGGGTTGAAATCTCTATCTAACTGTAACATGGCACATTCCAATTCAGAGATTTCCTCACTGGCTCTTTCACTCTCCTCCAACTATGGCAACATTGCATAGATGTGCTGTCCCTCAAAATCTCAAACAAAGCATTTGTAAAGATGTCTTTCTATCTACACATGCTCCACAACAGAATGTGGCTCTGAGGTAGTGCATGAAGCTCTTTTTCCATGCGCCCCATTTCAACTAGGGTGGTCCAAGATGGTCAGTAAATACTGCTGGACCTCAAATGTTTGCATAGTCTTCCTTCTATCTTGTCGGCCTTACACTTTGTAGTGAAACACAGAAACCATTAATTGGGCTCACTTGACCTGTGTGCTGGGTGTCTGTTGGCCCCAGTTCCTTACACCTTGTTGTGTCTATTGCATGGTCCCCACCACTAATGCACTTGCACACAGTCCATTCAGCCAACGGACAAAGCTGTTGCAGTCACTGAAGCGGGGGTGGGTACTTTGATTGTGGTGTCTCTTAGTGACTGGCTTCTCCTTGAAGCAGGACCAGTCTGCACGTGCACCTCACATCGTAGAGTCCTTTGCTCTAACATCACACACTCTCAGCGAGTATCTTCCCATGCTGACCACAGATCGCGGTAAGCTCTGGTACTCCTGTGCCGCAGCCTTGCACCCCGCACCTTAGTGAAGAGGGACGCTTGCGGAAATATCTTCCTCTCTTCCCAGCACTGGACTCTGTCGAGCTTCTTCACTGTGATGGACGTCATCACACCTCCTTCAGGGATGCCACTCTCTTCAGTACACAAGACAAGTCAGCTGTGGGTGCTCGTGGTGGCTCACTGGGTCTCTCCTCTGACTCATAGCCAATGGGTTCAGCTCTCACTGATGAACAGGAGACCTGGAGGTGGGTTCACCATCTTTATTATTTACAAGTTAAGAGCCCCCCCTCCACACATGGCAAGGCCATCTCTTCAACTGGCCTAGTTGGGACCCACACTCCTGCATTCCATCTAAAGTTATTTGGATCACCATGGAGACAGAACTCATAACACCTTCAGATAATTGCAACACTCTGCAATGAGGCAGATCATTGTAAGATATATCAGGCACAGCTAGTGTTTTACAATTCCTTTATTGGAGACTATTGGTGTTATCAGTTGTAACTTGTCAACATTTTTACCTGTTGCCGTTATTGACTTCCTCAACACTCACTTCATTTTTAGGAGGTCTTATGTGAACAAACTTGTTCCATTGCAATTCTTATCTATATCTTTTTAACTTGATGGGCCGATGAACTTCAATTCATAACTGGAGAGGATTGTCGGAATGGCAGAACATTTTTGATTGAAACACACTCTTGGAAGTACTAATCCTTTCCAGTTTCAGACCCTGTTCTAGAGCCCTGCAAATGCATTTAAATTATTTATCGCCGGAGGAGCAGAATAAGTTAGTGTATGCTTGCTCTGCACAGATAACGCGTATTTCTTTAAGACCCAGAGCCACCATGACTTAATCAGAAGCAGAAGTACCTCATGCATTTGAAAAATAGTCAAAAGTCAAAATGAATTGTGCACGGATTTGGGAAAAGTCTGGAGTAGATTTATTAAGGGGACTCGTTTCCATTTGCGAGTTAATCTGTTGGGACGGAAGGATCTTTTCTGGCCATTGAGCTTTGTAGATTGTTTACATTCTCAATTGGCCTAAAAGGCCATGGTGTGGGGTCATCGCCTATATTGTTTTAGATGGAGGAAACTAATGTGTTACAGCTTGCTTGTTTTTTAATCTATAAATGCCCTGCATGAACACAGCAAGAGACGAACGTTCAATACAAGTATGTATACTATATAGCCTACAATATCTTACTAGTGACATGCTATCTTTGTGGTGCTGTTGTGTTGTTACATTAATGTGTGCTATTCTCAGCAATGGCATGTTTTTGCTATGTGGCTGTGCTTTCCTGTCTTTGCTATGTTCTGCCCTGCTTTGAAATGCTATGTTCTCTTAGGCTTGATATGCTGCAATATGTTATGTTATGCTACGCCATGCCATGCTCAACCAGCGGAGCAATGTTGTGCCTGTTCGGATCTACCCTAATCTAAATCCATGTTCACTTTTATTATGTGATTGTTATGCACACCTTCTTTTTTTATGTTTTAGGCAGGGGCTTCCACCTGCAGACAATCCCCTGTCTGGGCGTCCACTTCCCCCTTCACTGTGCATAAGCCTAACCCTGCTGCGCCCTTGTGTTTTTACATTTTTTAAGTCTAGCTTCCCATTTGTTTTCTTGTAACCTAATGCGAACCTCTTGGTTTTAAGGGATATGTGCTCATTTTTAATTTTCTTATTTTTTGTATTTATTGTTTCACCCCTTCTGTACATGTTTAAGGACATGATGCTGGTTTTGCTATATGAGCTGGTTAGGTCATTTTAGGTCATGACATACATTGTCATGTTTTGTTGTGTCGTTATCCATTAACGTGCTTTGATGCAGCCATAAGGTGCAGATAGCACCCACCAAAACATCCAAATAAATACGTAAAACACAGGAGCAGCACTTTGTTTATGAAAAGGACCTTGCAGCCCAACGTGCTCTGGCAAGTGTTCGCTGCATGACCCCCTCTATTAACAGGACAAGGTAACTGCAGCCTCCTCGCTCAAGATGGATAGACAAGGCTGGATTATGCAAAATACCTCTAAAATGGGAGCAGACCTCTGTCCAAGAGGAGTCCTGCCTTAGGCACCACTATAACTATCCACGTAAAGTTCCTAGCACATCCCAGGAACTTTGATGAGGTCCATTACAGGGCTTTTCTGAGAGAGGAGCTTCAAAACCGACCTTCATTTGGTATCAGGTAATATTATTCCCATAAATAATGTCGCCATACATATGGGCGCCGGGAAACGGCATAGGCAACCTTATTTATGAGGATAACTTATGGGGTAAATGTGAGCGGGGGTTGTGGAGGTGTCCCCTGCTCCCTATAAAAAATATGGGGCTGCGGGGGTGTTCCCTGCAAGTTCCGTATGGTAATATCGCTGCAAAAAAGCTGCACCATTCTTGTATGGTGACATTTTTGCGGGGCTATGAACACATGGAACCCTTCATTTATGAATGCCCATATTTTCTCACAGCTTTCCTATTTAAAGATCCTGGCTGTTCATGGCCTAAGCAAGTGTATTGTAGAAAGGCTTAACTATCCTATGTTCTCGTGTATGATTTCAATATTCTCAGGCTCACAATGACAACCTGCATTATGAAAGGCTAAAAGGTCTGGCCACTGCCAAGAGAAAGACATGCTCATGTCCTGAAATATTTTGCACAAAAGGACAACCCTAGACACCCTGAGACTACCATGGTGGTGGTTTGACACAGAAACAAAAACTTTCTAACATAATAAAGAAAAAGCATTTGGGCAAAATGAAAATTGGAAATTGTTCTCATTTTCAGGAAGTTGCAAAAAGGGCAAACTCGCATTTCTGACATACCACCGCTCCAGAATGTTGTTATTTGAAGGATTTGCAAGTGTGCAAACTGCACAGTTCAAGATTTCTTTTGCAGGTGATTCAATTGTGCAACACATTCACTTCTGTTTCACAGCCATTCTCTCCACTGCCTGGCTGAGAGGGTCTTTAGGGCTGATCTCCGGACGCTCTGCTGTTCAGTTGTGTTGGCTTGCAGGCTGACATTCTCCCTGCCTGCTCCTCAGTACTATGAAATAGCTCTTCTGTGGTGTGAAGTCATGTATTGACAATGAAAGAGTAGTAACATAATGTATCATGACATAACAGAAGGGTGTCAGACTTTCACTTTATCAGAGAGGACAGGCATCTGCCCATACATCTCCTCTCAATACCTCCCCTGTTTTTTTCAAATATCCACTTCTGCCTTTCACACAGACTAATGAACACTGCCTGCATAGTGAGTTTAGGGTCATTTGTCTCACTGTAGAGGGCTGTGTATTACTATATTATGACAGCCTCTTTTGAAGTAAAGTACCGCCCTAATTCACAGTGAACTAAAAGAAAGTTTCGAATGACATGACATGGAACAAACTCTTGATAATAAACCTTTCTGACAACAAGGTGCCAGGCCTTTCTAATGTTCCTGTACTAGTGTGACTGCAACAGAGGTTCTGATTCAACACCAGATATGGGGGCGCATCTACCGATTAATGGAATAAGCGAGATGGGCAGGGACACCTTCTGGGGGGAAAGAAGGCAACTCTGGGAATTGTAGTCCATAACTGAATCAGACCTGGGAAGGGATAAGGGAATGAGGATACCTTGTATATGACATCAGCACAAGGAACGTGTATGCACAAGCATGTGAAAGGGGAAACCCCAGGTAAACAACCTCAGTGGGGATGCCACATGTTGAGCATCACCCAGAAGGCCCGCTTCAAACACATGACCTATCCACTGCGGCTTAGGGAGGGGGAACACTGAACTCAAGTTGCACCTCTCCAGGACACTATAGTCGCTGAGACAGCACTGGGGATGTAATCAAGGTCGGCAAGCCAGTCCCACGGCTGCTTGTGGGGGCTGGGAAGTCAACCTGATCTAAACGAACACTCACAGAGTCTGAATTGGGTTTTTGGCCAGCGGGTATGGGGACAGGGACTTGGAATGGAGTTGTGATCCTTGAAGAACCAATCAGAAGGTATGATTTGGTGTCTCTGGTAAGTAACCAGCCCTCTGAATGTCCACTACAGTGTTTGCAAAGGACGCTATCTCACAGGTGCTGTGGGAATATCTCCCTTCCCACTGGTTCAGGGTGTTTTGTGTTCCTTCAACTGTGGTGCTGACCAATGGCAGATGAAAAAAGGACCGGAGGTCACCACAAATATGTGTTACTAATTGCAAACTTTTTGCCAAGAGGAGTGGGAAGCAATGGGGTGCTACATGGGGAGAAGATGAGCTGGGAAAGGGTAGATCTGTTTGCTCCAACCATGTTTGATTAACGTGTGTCTAGCTATAGGGGTATGACATATGTTAACCAATAACCTCTCTGGGAACTGCAAAAACGCAAAGTACAACTGTTTCCACCACCATGAACATTTTATTAGCAGTATAAAAATGATGTTTGCTGTGTGCCAGTTTGTCGACTCTCATCAACCAGTTCTGTTCTACTGTTCTGTTTAACTTGTGCTCACCCAGCGATAATAAACAGTGTTACTTTTTGCCCGGTGTGCTCTCCTTTTTGGATTTCTTTTGGTAATGTTTTATTGCGAGCTTTTGGAGGACCCCTGATACATGAACATGCGATCCCCTTACCTTCTGTTGCCTGCAGCATTCACCTGCGTACACATTCTATTTTTGACTACGCCACTCATGGTTCAGGCTTGGCAGTCACAAAATTCTAAGCGCGACTTCGGGTACAATGTAAAGAGATACCATGGAAAATAAGACACCACATTTCCAGGATTACCCGAGCACACCCTCAAGACCCTAATTCATCCAACAATATTTTGTGTACCAACTTGCAATTCTCCAAACTTGCCATGGAAACACATCCCAATTATCACACTACCGATCTAAGTTCATCATTTAGCAGAACTAGTGTCCAATAGACAGGTCTGACATGCACCCATGATATGTTAAATGTTAAATGTTAAAGGTATTTGTACCACGCACCGTCACCAACGGAATTGGTCCCCAGGCGCTGAGGCGGATCTGTAAATGATAAAGGTGGGATGGGTTAGTAAGGTGAAGGAGGAAGTAGGATAGTGAGAGGAGTGGTGTTCTGTTGGCAGCTTCAGCTCAGTATACACCGGGTGCTGAGCTTTGGTGCGGGTATCGGATCGGAGTCAGTCCGTGGGTTCTGTTGCTCCGGCTTATGTGTTGTTGCAGTGTTGTGAAGTGCGTGTGGCTTGTTGTGCGAGAGATGGTTGTGTGAGTTTATTGAGTGAGATAAGTATGCAGAGTTTGAGCTTATATTGGTTAGTGGGTTACCTGACCTTTACCATGTTAACATTCACAGGTCTGTCTGAGTGTGGCACTTGTTGGCCCTCACATTCCCATCTAGACGCGGCGCAGGCCAATGTTTAGGACTTCATCCAGGTGTGGTCATGCCAACATTCACATTTTTATCTAGATGCGGCGCAGAGTAGAGTTTAGAGATCCGTCCAGGTGTGGCACACGCTAGCATTCACGTTTTTCCTATCACAAAACATTTCTCCCTGGCCCCTTTTTTTTTGTAGCATCTATTATCCACTTTACCATCATATTATCTTCCCCACACTCATGTTCTTTCCTTCAGCAGACTAAGATCTGGATACACTTATTTTGGGCATACTGCACCACTCATGCAGAAGTCTAGGTGCTCTGAAACTAGTTTGCTGATGATTTGGCAAAGTTCAAAAAGTCCCCCTCAAGCCTACTTCTGCATGAGTCTGTCCTGATACATTCTGGTTTCCCCATCACCGTCTTGTGGCCAATTCTGTATTTGACTTTTATGGACTTCATTGATTCACGGTGCGTCACCCTTTCTCAACTCTCATGCTGGAATACCTTTGCATCTTGTACTCATGGTGGCCCTGAATCATGCTGTTCCCATCTTCATCTTGTATCCTGGCTTGCAACAATATGTGTTACTACTGACTTCTGCAATTGTATTCACGCTCCCCTCTTGCTTTTCCACTCTTTTGACTGCTAACTCTCTGTTCTCTCCTCCTTTCCCGTCTCCCTTTTCCTATCTCCTCCCCTTACTTTCTTCTATGCGCTTACTTATTATTTTTTTATTTTTTTTATTAGTTGTTTTGGTCACGAGAAACTCGAGACCTTTCAACTGACAATACATACAAAAAAGAAAATATTGCAATGAGGAAAAGATAATAAAAGAAACCACATTAATCTTGTAAAATTAAAATCGAATACCAGATCATCAAGATATTGGGACATCAGTTATACAGTCATGAATTAAAAGAAAAGGAAAGCTAAAACAATCAATCAGGATTTTCCACGTGTCCACATTGAAAATTGAGCAGGGCTCTATACAATCATTCCAACGTTACATACTTTGCTAGTTTCAATTGATGAAGGTAATTTACAACAGCGTATCTCACTGCCTATCTTTTGGTATAAAATAACAGATGCCATAATTTCTCTGATGTCAAGACCTGGTATTCTATAAATAGAGGCTTAAAATGAACACAACGGACTAATAGCAATTCATCACATTCAGAACATAAATGTTTAAGAGTTTCTACATATTGTTTACAGAAACGACAATGCAAAACAATACCATCATTGCTACGTCTATTCAGTATATCATTTGTCATCCATTGATTCAGCCTAAATCTCATAAAGCCATCTCGATGGCTGGGGCTGGGTGACCTCACCATATAATCTGCCATACTCTTGTACCGTTTCAATTCAAACGGATATTACAAAAAGTTTTTGTAATTGGCACAAGCCTGACGAGTATATATCCAGTCAGCTTCCCAGATTTTTGTTTTCGCTCTATTTGGGTTCTCCATTAACAGGATTGCATCTACCTGGGCTTTTTCCAAAATAGACCGAATTTTTAAACGCCATGCTTTTGGAAAGTTATCAGGGAACTCAGTAAATAGGTAGAAATAATGTTGGTAATTCCTTTTGTCAATTAGTTCAATAGACATTTGCAATATAGTGCACATAATTTCCATTTATAATTTGCATAAACCGAAATTAAGCCCAGTTCATATCTCAGGAGTGGCAGTGGTTGAGAATTCGGCAAATTTAAAACCTGCCTCCAGAATCGACCTTCCCTCAGGGCCTAATAAGAATAGGACATTATTTTCTGGGTCTCTGCACCATACAGAATAACAGGAACAATTTTTTGTTTGAAATAAGTAATTATCGGTGAGATAGAGAATTTACAGTATCTGGCTTTAATAATGCGGGCTTGTGAGATAGATATTTGCAAGTTATGCAGCCCATGTTTATTATACTGGTCATGCGCACGCTGATTGGATATAATCATGCCCAGGTACACATAAACATTGTTAACAGTGATTTGGCAATTTTGCAACGGCCAATGGAGCCGGGCAAGACTTTGTTTTCTTGTACCAAATTAGATTATGTTTGTCTTAGCAATATTAATGGTTATGCCATTTGCTTTGGTATAGTGATACAAGGCACCTAATAAGTTCCGTAAACCTTTGTGGGTGTGTGACATTAACACCATATCGTCGGCGTATAGTAGCCATTGAATTTGAACGCCCATGATTTTTGGAGAATCGATGATCAGATTGGTGAAGGTTTGCTGAACATCTGAAATAAAGAAATTAAATAAGGCTGATGCCAGCAAGCATCCCTGTTTCAGGCCTCTAGCAGTTTCAATTGGGGCAGTTAACAGTCCGCCCTTAGTTAATCTGACCTGGAGCGTAGTGTTTGTATGCAATTGAATGATCCATTTCAGAATTTCCCATGGGCAGTTAGCATAAGCCAGCTTTTTGTACAGGAGTTCTCTGGGGACAGCATCAAAAGCCATTTTAGAATCAATAAATGCAAAATACAAAGGCTGTTTCCGCTGATAGGCTCTCTGAATGATGCTTGAAAGAGTAATAATATTGATTGCAGTGCCTGTCCCCTGCAAGAATCCTGTCTGGAATGGATCTCGGAGATTCTTACCATTTAAACAAGTATTAAATACCTTTAAGATCAACCTGGCAAACAATTTACCCGGGCAGTCCAATAGTGCTATTGGTCTATAGGACCTGGGATTCCCTCGATCACCCTTTTTAAAAATAGGAAGGATGATGGACTTTTTCCAAGTCTCGGGAATGAAGCCAGATTTAAAGACTTGACCAAAGATACGATACAGAATGCCAGCCCACTCTCAGACATGCATTTTTAGCATATCATTACGTAGGCCATCAGGACCTACAGCTCGGGAAGAACTCAATTTTGTGATGCAGAGTTTTATGTCATCAATGTCAATAGGAGCCCACCAGCTATTGTGTCCAAATGGAGACATAGTCGCATGTCAGGGAAGGGGGGAAGATATAAATTTTGAAAATACATCCGCAATGTTTCAGCCGATATCGAATTAGTATATAGTCGAAAAGAATACAGGACTCGGCGCCATCAAGATATATATATATTTTATATCTTATTCTTTTGTTAAACATCAAACGTTGAGCCCATATGCGATAACATGTTTCGGCTCTGCTGAGCTTTTTTCAAATCCGGGCTAAATATAATTATCAATTACATCCCCAACACATTATTATATGCGATGAGCACAAAGAAACACAACATCCCATGAGCCAA
The DNA here is from genome assembly GCF_040938575.1 of Ambystoma mexicanum. Classification (NCBI taxonomy): domain Eukaryota; kingdom Metazoa; phylum Chordata; class Amphibia; order Caudata; family Ambystomatidae; genus Ambystoma; species Ambystoma mexicanum. The sequence goes on along the minus strand of NC_090929.1, from coordinate 1,583,536,388 downwards.
AAATCATTCATATATATAACATTTTTGAAAGACCATTGCCCCGGCATTCAAGCATCATGCCGAACAATGTACATCATAACATATTGAAAATGTGTGCCAAAATTAGACAGAAAAACAAGGATGGGCGTAGGGAAGGATTCATGGGTGTAGAAAGAAACAGACACGTATCATGTTATATTATTAAATATGAGCAAAACATAAAAGAACAAAACAAAGAGAAAAGGAAATCAAATCATTAATCTTAATGCATCAAATCATAAATGCTGTAATCACATTATTCCAAAGACCCATAAAATGGTCCAGAGGTTTATGAAAACTAGTCTGATATCCTTACACGAAATTAGATGTAACCAATTCGTAGGACTAATGTCCATGTAGTAATAACAGGGTATGATCCCCAGTGACAATCTAAAACAGGATGAAGATAAGGACAAGGATATAGTATGGTATTTTATGCCCCAAAGTGCACTTCTCAAATGTTGGTCGTTCTTTAACATTGTACTAGTTCCTGGTCGAAGTTGCATCTATAAGAATACCTCTGAATTCAAAGATGAGCATCACTATTATCACATGCACAAATATTCCTTTACCCGTTTCAAACAATCAGATTATCCAATGTAATCCGCAACCCAACGCTGTATATCGGTTTGGTACATGAAATACATACTGTAACAATATAACTATGCCTGAGACGAAAGCACTGGATTCATATGGCTTTCTTTATTTCATGCCGTATACCATAATCTGCTATTGATGAAAGCATTTAAACGAACAGCAACAAAAGTATGCTTAGAAACGAGTGCCCAGCTCGTACCTGTTTTGTTCTAAACGATGGTCGCACGCGTCGGCAAGCAATCCGAATGCCTACTACATGCGCCATCTTATACTGCGTGTCATTGTTGTGCGCGGTTACCATGGCGATGTATACTAGCGTTGCCATGACTGACCGCGTTCAGCTCGTATCCCACGGCATTCTACACTTGCGTGCGCCGTGTAAGGGAACGTCAGAAACTTGCAATAATTGCTGTAAAGACTACTACATCTATACGTAAAGTTTTTCTTGCACAAATTCGATTGATTAATTATTTGATTACATAGTGCCGTAATGTCCGGCTGTATATTGTGTGCTCATGTATTGAGTAACAACTGTAATGCATCAGATAATGGTGAAATACCATTCCAATGTTGTGGATATTTCAAAATAAGGAATCGAACTGCTGCATTATTTGTGCTTGCGCATTACTTTAAACAATCAATTGTAGTAAGGGATCTCATTACGCACCCATTATGTGTAACCTCAGACTGTGTACTGCACCCTATTCCTTCATACAATAACAATGAACCTCCAAATTGGATCACAAAATTGAAGTGTACTAAATCTACAGGAATGAAGCCATCTCACTATCAGTATTGAGACCTGTAATTGTCAAATTAAAATAACAAATTGCTCTCGCTTCTGCTTGTCGTAATGCTTTCAGCCTGTCCCCACCCCTCTTATTTAGAGTCACTTGTTGTAGCCAATGAATCTAATCTCCGATTTATGCTGTAGTTGGTGTGCTTTTTGCCAATGTTCAGCTAGTGGGAGTGATGGGTCCTGGCTGCCAATCTTGGTTAGATGCTCTCGTATTAGGATTCTCAACTGTCTCTTGGTACTGCCTATATACATTTTGGTACAGACACAAATAATACCATACACTACAAAGGTAGTTTTACAATTAATTCCTTGTTTGATGGTCCAATGTTTCCCACTGATATCTTCAAATTCCGTTATTTGCTTGTATGCATATTTGCATTGTGGACAAACACCACATTTCCTGAAACCCAATTCTTTCTTGTGTAACCATGTACCTTGGTTGCTATTGTTAATATCTGGTAGTAGTGATGGACTGAGAATGGATTTCAGTGTGTTGGCTCTTCTGAATGTAATACGTGGGTGATCACCCACGAACTCGCCTATATGACTGTCCAGTTTTAATAGGTACCAATGCTTGTTCAAAACTCTGCGTATTTTCTGATGGTCAGAGCAAAATTGAGTAATAAAGCTAATTAGCATATTTGACTCTGGGTGTTATTGCATATGGGCTCAACGTTTGATGTTTAACAAAGGAATAAGATATAAAATATATATATATCTTGATGGCGCCGAGTCCTGTATTCTTTTCAACTATATACTGTTTTTGGTGACGGTTAGGCTTTTGTTACCGTCCACATACAGTTGACCCGCGACATCCTGGATCGTATCTTTGATGGCTACAAAAAAGTTTCATCTAAGATTCAACAGTTGTGCATTACCAATTTAAGGGATTGGAAGGTGTCGCCCTGCAGAGCAACTTTTTCTAAAGCCACAAATGTTGGCGATATCGAATTAGTTTGGGTAACGATTTGGGGTTTATCAGAGGTGTAATTAAGCAGGGCCCAAATGCCAGCTGTATATTTGGTTACAAGCTGCTTCAGCATGGCCGCCCCATCCAATTCATATTGCTTGGCTCTTCTCGTTTTAAGCCTTTTTTTATAATTCTGCTTTAAAGATCTAATTTTACTTGCAGAATCTACCTCATTCGACTTTATTATCTGCTGAATTTCATGTCTTAGCTCAGCTTTTTGGTACTTAATATCCGAATCAAAGAAATGAATATGTTGCTGCTGAATTAAACCGTTACCACTGTCAATTCGTTTAAACATCTGCATGGCAAGTGTATAATCTTTTTTCACCAACCCAGAGCTTTCATACATTTTTTCAAGATTATGGTCCAGGCTTTGTAGTTTTTCCTGATTCCATATCAGTCTATTGCCCCTGTTGTTAACTACAACATCTGATATGTTTGCATTCATCCACAGCATTGAATGGGGTTTTCTAATCTGCAATGATAGCTTTAGTTTGTTATGGTCACTTAGGTCAGTCTGTATAACTTCCAGCTTTTGCACGCAGTTAAATACTTTTGCATTGATGTATACATAATCTATTATAGCATGCTGAGCGCCTCTTTGCCAAGTTGCCTGGGTGGGGGTATCACCCCCAACATTGCCGTTTAACATAAGAAAGTTGCGCTCTGCCATTATTGTAGACCAAAGCATCTCATCACTTGTTAATTCCACATCCCCATCTGGAATGAGATGAAGGTTAAGATCACATAATATTACAATATACATCAATCCGACCTGTAGGGATAAGAAATCTAATATTTTCACAAGCTGGTCGAAAAAGTCCTCAGATTTTAACGTGTTGGAACACCAATAAATATTTACAATTGCTATTTTTTGATGACTGGTAGATAATTTAACCACTTGAAATGATGGTGAAGGAGACTGACAAATTTTCAATTGGAAACCACTTGATTTTTTGACCGCTAATAATAAACCTCCTTTAGGTCTACCTAGAAAACCTTTTTCTGCTGGTGTAAACAAAATAACATGCGAGTCCCAGATAGGTGGCAATAAAAGCCAAGGTTCCTGGAGGGCAATGATATCGATGTCAGTCAGTTCCCCAGTGGAGGTGGAATTAAGGTGACGGTGCCCTTTGGTGTTCCAGGAAACCACACTTACGGTTTTCATATCTGTGCATAGTTATGCAGGGCTTGCTTGATCTGAAAAACCTTGCTGGGGTATAGACTATTACGAGTCGATGTGAAGATTCGGGACATATGGCCTTGCAACATAGGAGGATCAGTTAAGGTTTCTTGTATTAAACTAAACCCCAAATCAAATAAGAACATTCTGGCCTGCCACAATGTCTCAGCCACCAAGGATGATCGGATGTATAACCGGGCCGAGGAAAAATCAGTGTGATTTATAAATTCAATTTGCTCAATATCCACTGATGATATAGTGGATAAGGCTGGAATTTCTGCACAGATGCGAAGTACACTGGACCGGTTTAAATCATATGTTTTAAATGGCGTGTCTTGGCACTTAATAATGAAGCGATGGTGAGTTTGATCTTTCTTTTCCTTGTTCTGAACAGATCGTTCTCTTATCTGATTTGACAATCTTGCTGGGGACCGTGCCCACCTCTCCTGATAACTAGATGAGGCTGGTTGAGGCCCCTTTAGAAAGGGCTTGAGTGAAGGGAACCCTTTTTCCGTCATAACATTTTGGTTAATGGCCTTTGACTGCTGGACATAGGCTTCAATAGACGCTTTAATTTCATCCCGTATCTCTTGTCGTGAGACTGGCACCAGATTTGGAGTTGGAGCCGGGAGCAATGACAACAGGTGTTGTATATGATTTTCAGCTGGAATTTCAGCTGGAATTTTGAACTTTTGAATTTAGTGCCAAATACGGCTCCACCGAAGCTCTAATCTCATCCTGTAAATTATTTGTAGGGCAGTCTACTTTCTAAGGGGCTTCGGTGTTTGCTGCGCTCTGCACTGTGAGATCATTCATATGTGTATTTTGCACAGTATTAGATTTTGAGTTCTGGGATGAGGCCCAAAAAACTGAAGTCATTGGTTGTTGGGAACCACATTGCTCATCCATTGGAACCTGTGATGACTGACTTGGCCAAAGCTTTAAATATGATTCAATCGAACCTTGGATTTGGTTCTGAATCGCTGCCAAGATAGGTATGCCCTGAGCAATGGATTCTTGTTCATGGGGCTCAATTATGGGCGTTGCAGTCACCGCAGAGGACACTGGTGGAATTGCCTCCGGTAATTATTTCTGAGATACTCGTTGATTTTCAATGCTTGCCACCATCTGCGTCAGATCATCTAATGGTTCGTATTGCAACATTGGGACAACCCTCTGTTCTATATCCTGAGCATTGGTGTTAGACTCAGAAGAAATTGCACACAACTGATCTGGGTGCGAGTCAGTTTAGATACGGTGGGTAGTTTTAAGCTAGGTATCTGAGATTTAGCCACTAACACTTTTCGTTTTTTACTTGGTCGTGAGTTGCTGGATTTGTCAGGTACCGTGCTAAATACATCAAATATATTTGTGGGAGCTGCGGCTTCAAGGGGCTGGTCTTTCTTAGATTGCGCCGTAGCCGCAGGAGTACCGACAACTATAGAACAAGTTGGGGCCACTACAGAGGCGGAGGCTATGGCCTCTGGTATTTTAGGAGAATTAGCAATTGCATTGGCCTCCCCTGTGATGTTAGTATGTTGCTCAACAGCCGATACACTGTGCTTATTAGGCCTAATGTTCGGCTGCATGGGCAAGGAGGTAATGCAATCGGTCTCAGATGTTTGCGTGAAAGCTGATTTTAAAAGTTTGTCACTGTGCGGCTTAGGAGCTTGCGGGGCCGACTTGGATTGAAATTCAATCTTTGAATGTATTAAGAGTAGTTGTTCAACATTGGCTGTCTGTTTAGAAACTTTCAGGTCCAAGACCTCATATAGTTTTGCAACGGCCAGTAAAACTGTATTCATGGCCGCAAGGGTATTATTCAGGGCCGGGGCCTCCGGAAAGAACATCTATCTTTGTAAACGGGGTTAAAAAAAAGGTCAGAGACCCGTGCTCCCTGATCAAAGGGTGGTTGCCTCAGCTGGGGGCTATGAACGAGACTGATTCATCAATAGATTCAATGGGGGGGTTTGCATCATTTGTGGGTGAAGTTATCGGCTCCACTGCATGCTTTTCACCCTGGGACAGTACGGGCGATAAGGCTTCAATATTAGCACTGGAGCAACTTTTGTTACCTGGTTCTAGTTGAATTAGGTCACCAGTGTTCGAGCAAATATATAACACTTCATTAGATTCTTCATCAGTTGTATTTGTGAGGTTCATGATTTCAATATCCTCCTCTTCAATTTCTCCTATCATTGTCAAGTGCGCATGAGCTTGCCTCAGTTTTTGTTGGGCCAGAACAGAGCATAATACAGGTTGAGGCATCTTGTCACCTGGTAAATGAAATGATAAGGTACGCGTGTCTTTGGAAAGACAGGCAGCCATTATCGTGGTGTCTGTAGGGGCACCATTCAGACTGCTTTCAATATTAGTAGGACCAGGGGCAATTGACTGTGAGGGGTCAGAATTACTGATGCAAGGCGGCTGAACTGCTCTACTTGCCACCAAAGGGACAGATTGGAAAGTATGAAACACCTGATCGACATTGCCCTCACTGTCGGGAACTGTTCTCACGCATGGGCATAATCTAATGTCATCAGACACTGAAAGTGAGTGCTTAGAAGTTGTGTGACCAACTCTTGGTAATAGGGTTGTAAGCCGACTCTGAAGGAGTGCTTTTCTAGATGTGTTATCACGACCCGGACCAACCAGTTTTGCTCGTAACTCTGAGATGGGTGGCATACTGGTGGTCAGTGTATAGTGTATCATTCAGCAGGTGGCTTAGTGCAATAATAAATTAAAGTTAATAAACAATTAAATAAGTACACAAATAGACAAATAGATAAATAAACAAGTAAACAAGTAAATAAATACGTCAATTACCACCAAAAACCTATAGATTCAAAATAAAATAAACTAAACTAAAATAAATAAATGGTCCACACTACCCCACTTACGCGCTAGGAGAGCGAGACAACCACCCAGCAGGTTATAGCAAAGCACCCGGAGACCCGCGAACAGCAAACAGTACTTGTCGGTACTTTGCTGGTGCGGGGCACGGGTGCGCCGGGAAATGGGATTAAGTAGAGGCTGAAGGGGTGTCTCAGGACAAGAAAGGGCGGAGCCTCCTTCGAAAATGCAACCTTAAAAATAAAAAAGTAAAAGAAGAAATAAATGGGGGTGTTAAGCACACCGCCTGCAAAATAGTACTAATGTAGGCTACCAATGGGGGCACAACTCTTCAATGGGGGCAAAAAGTCACCTCCTCCTTCCGGCGGTCAGAGCCAGGCAGGCTTGGTGTAACAGGATCAGAGATTCTCCAGCTGCAAATACAGTCACACTGCCCCAAGCCGCTGCTGAGAGTATGGGACAGTGCAGCACGGAACTCCACGGCACTCCAATCACGAGTCCAACAGCAGAACACAGTCAACAGCAAACAGTACTTGTCGGTACTTTGCTAGTGCGCTTACTCTATCAGAATTGTCCCTGGACTTAGTATGATAGCAACCTCACCTGTCTCCTCCCACCTCCCATTGCTGGTTTTTTCCTCCTCACCCCCCACTACAGCACTATCTGAAATGTCGTCAGGCCTAGTATGATAGTAACTTGTTTTGTCCCTCCCCTACCTTTCTGAACCCCTCTTGTTTTTTTCCGGCTCTACCAGAAATGTCATCAGGCCTAGTACGGTAGTGGCCTGTCTGTTTCCATTTCCTTCCCACTCTCCCCCTCCCTTCCTTATCTAGGTCTTAGCTCTTGCACTATCTGAAATGTCGTCAGGCCGAGTACGATAGTTAATTTCACATCCTTACTGTTCATGGCCTGTAAAAATGTCATTGTATTTTCCCTTGTTCCCTCCCTTGCCTTGAAGCGCTTTGAAACACATTGTGTATAGGTGCTATATAAATAAACTATCATATCATATCATATCATATTAAGATAAAAACGTTTCTGAAATAGATATCATGAGTTTTTGTTTCCCTCTGCTAAAAATCCTCTCCTATCGTGTGCTAGTATCAAAATCTCAATAGCAGGAAAGCAAAAAGGAATGTGTCTTCCATGTCCATGGTAAATTGAATGGGTAGGATTTGTTTTGTTTGCATGTAAGTGCATATATATCCACTCCTGCAACTTGTTTCATGTGCACTTCAAAGTGCAAAGAAGTACAAAAACAGGAGGAATCAAATGCATGCCTTGTTTTTCCAATTCGTATTGAACATTGCCATCTACAGATGCCCAGAGGCATTTACTATTGATTCGTATGAAATCCCTTTTCCGTGACGAGGTGTAAAAAACAGGCGGATTTCATAGGAATCCAACACATGTGTGCCAGAGTGAAACTATGCTGCTGGCAGAAATGCATTTGGATTTGTATGTCAGAGAGGATGGGTGTTATGGGAATGGTAATGTCCTTCTGTACGCCCTGTCCTCTGAACGAATCAATGAATATACTATATGGTGTAACAGACACGCATAAATGCATGCTTTTTTGCATAGGCCTTGATGAACATGACTCCCACGTTGTGCAATGCTGGGCAAATTACTTTATCTCCTTCAGCATTAAAAAAGTAATGTAAAGCAATGTAAAAAGTACATTTGTGTACTTTAATGTATATACGTAAACAAAGAATGAATGAATTAATGATTGACTAAATACATTGCAGCATGTGCTATATATTGGTGCCCAATTTACAGATTCCCACTGCCTAGTTGCAATGCTTAATTTGTAAAAGTATTTGTACCAGGGCCCAAAAAATCATAGCTCATTAATGCTGGCCCTGGCAGCACCTCAGCACGGCGGCGCAGTGAGCCGGCTCAGTGTTAGATCAGCACACCACCAGCTCATCACACTGCTGCTGCATCTCTATGTCACATGTTTGGCGCTGCAGCAACTGCTGGCATAGGCTAGTAGTGGGATGGATGGGAAAGGAATGAGCACACATAGGTTAAGGAAGTATAGTGCTTTAACGTTGGAAAACAATTGTTATGGTGGGTTTAGTGGTTCCGGCCGGCAACCACAGAGGCAAAAGAGTGCTTTAGAACACACTTAAACCGTACTTGTCTAGTTGTCTGGACATCACTTCCTGCCATCCAAGTAATAATGCATTTGATACCATGGTAGAGAATCTATGGACGTTATCTTATTTGTCCATTTTTTTAAATGCTTGCCTCCGCCAAGTGCTGTTACCAAAGGCCCTGCAATTACTAATGTAAAGAATTTCACTGTTAGCACCTGCATTCATATCTATACATGTTTAGCCAATTGAAATCATGATGTGTGGTTAGTACTTGCATGCCATTTCCAGAGAAGTGATTGGAAGGGTAGATAGCTCATTCTCACAGCATTTCTTAAGTGTGTGATTCAGACACAGAGAGAGTTAACTGCTTGTAACATTGAAGCTGCACTAGAGTAGTCTCATAATTCAAAGAAGTTAGATGCCCTTTACACAAGCATGTTTTCCCCTCCCCGTCCCACTGTCTCTGAAGTTAGCGCATCAGCGCCTCTCCCAACATTTGAAGGGTTAGCCTCCTCCCTGAAATGAAGGTTTTGCTGCGCCCATGGTGCTCTACCAAGCTGACCTTTCATTCTCCTTCATGAGCTGGCTGCCATGCTAGGTGATGATGGGAGCCATCATGGATGTAGAAAAATGGAAAACAGGTGGGCACCACTGTTGGTTTGTTTGGTTTTGAGTGAAAAACAGTTTCTTTTGTTATTTCAGATAGATATATGCTTTTCTAAGGAGCTTACCGGGTTGAAACAAAGCCCAACGACACTCGGGCTTTATAGTAAAAACAACAATTAGAAAAACAGAGTGGAGACCACCCCGTAGTACCCAGTGCTCACTGTTGCTTCCTGCCAGGAAGCTAAATTAATTCCTTTAGATTCGTTACTGATTGATTTGTTTAGCTTAATTATCCGTTCAGAAAAGAAGTTCAAAAAAGCAGCTCACAAAAGCAATTGTAGTCACTTCTTTTTCAAAACTTTACTGTTGTGGTTGTGTTTAGATCACACAATTAATCAGTGGATTCACAATTCATCTACAAAACAATACGGCTCTTGCCAATGCATTTCGGTGCCTAGTACCATGTTCAGGGCTATATTTTGACACAATTCATATCACAAAATTAGAATATAAGTGTACATACCCATAGGTAAATTAGACCCATTGTGTAGTTGGGTGAAAAGAAAAAGGCAAATTGCAATGTATTCATTAGTGACCATGGTAACCTAAGCAATGCTTCATTGCAATGTACATAATGTGCTCGTAATCATGCATCTTTACCTTAGCCGCTCTTTCACAATCCTAAACGCCTTGTGTTTATATACACGTAAGTAGAGTGTCCCTGTCGGGAGAGAGGGATAATCAGCCTTCTACTATTCCCTTCTAATCTTCCTCTGTTCAAACAAATTGCCCTGTCATTGCGGCACGTCTTACCTCTACTCTGCTTCTTTACGATCTGCTTGCAAAATGAGTCGCGTCAGCGCGTCCCTGTGCGAGGCTTCCTAACAGCGTTACCATGGAGTTTGTGGCACTGCCCGTCGTCCAGGATTGGATGAGGCGGACGTGCCTCCCGTCCCAGCCCTTCACGTGAGCGGAGGGGCGGGACAAGAGACCTCCATGGCAACCGCCTGTGTTGGCGTGATTGTGTGATTCAATTAAATATGCATTTTGGTATATTCCTCAATGATGTATTCGAGCATCATAGGTATGAAATTATATAAAGCAGCCTCAATGGTTTCTACGGCTAATACGCCGTCCTGAACTGGACGAACAAAGCGTGTCTCCAGTCTCACCTTCTTACGTGAGAGGGGCGGAGACCTACTGTGTGATTACTAGACGTCATAGCTTGCTACGGGAGAATGTCACACGGCATGCAAGCCTGCCTGTGTTTGCCGTACATCGCACAAGGGTCATATTGCAACACACATTAATCACAGATTGAATTCAACCCTTACTGTTAGGGCCTTACATTCATCATTATTACATTAAATTGAAATATTTAGGTAACCGTATATGACTTCACATAGCATATCATCCCTAGGTGATAAAGTAACAACAACTCCCAGAAAAGCTTTCTTATTTTCAAAAAATTAATTAAAACTGCATATATTCTGATATTAATTAAAGAAAACAGGCAAAGTTGATCTCTTCGTTCAACCCCTTTGGGGTCAGAGTTCCCAATTTATCAATCCAAAATGATTCCCTCTTATCAAGTCTTTGTTGGAGATTCATGTGTGGCTCTCTTTTTTGCACCACTTCCAGGATGTGGAATTTTATCTGGGACAAATTATGCTTCTTGGAGTCCCAGTGGCGTGCCACTTCCGAGGTTTTGTTGTGTGTTCGTATACACAAACGGTGCTCATTCCATCTTGTTTTAGCTGCTTGTGTCGACTGTTCGACATAATAAAGCCCACATGGGCATTTTATGGAGTAAATTATATTCACTGAGTCACATGTCCCAAACTGTCTTAATTTTATTTTTTCTCCACTGTGTGGATGATTCACTATGTTCCCTTTCAGAATATATCCACAGTTAGAACAATTCAAACATGGGAATGTTCCAGTTTTGTTTGTGTCCTTTTTCTCCTTCGAATTCCTTGTTTTAACCAACGTGTCTTTCAAATTCTGACTCCTCTTGTAGGCAAAGGTAGGAAGTTTTTTAAACAAAGGTTCCACTCGTTCATCCAAGGCAAGTATGTTCCAGTTTTTTTTAATTATATTTTTAATCCGTTTACTCTGTTTTGAATATTTGGACACAAACACAATCGAGGGCGCTTCGTCGCCCTTCTGGTTGGGTTTCAGCAGTTCTTCCCTTCCTTTGTCCTTGAGTCTCCCTTTGGCTTCTGCAATTTCTGATCTGCCATAACCTCGGTTGAGGAATTTGGTTCCCATCCTGTTGATTGCTTCTTCATAGTCCTCTGGGTCGCTGACTATTCTTTTAACTCTCAGCATTTGACTATACGGGAGATTCTTTATTAAACTTGGCTGGTGGAAGCTCAGCTTGTGTAAGATGTTATTCCGATCAGTTGGTTTTTGGTATATATTGGTTTTGTAGCCTGTGATTTCTTTAGTGATCTTGACATCCAGGAAATGTCTAGTTTCAGTGGAGCATTCGAATGTTGACTGTATGTGTTGATCGATGTTGTTGAGATATTCCAAAAATTCTTTCAGTTCCTTTTCAGTGCTATGCCAAATCCCAAAAATGTCATCTATGTATCGGATCCATAGACCGATTTTACTTTTCCATCTTTCATTTTCCAACACATAGGGCCTCATTACACGGTAGGCGGTGAGCCATGGCGCTATTAGCGCCATGGCTCATGCCGGTAAAATACCGGCACCGCCTTGGCGGAAAGGGGATTTACCGCCCCATCCCAAGGTTGGAGGGGCGGTAAATCCCCCTTCCGCCATTGCCCTTCCCCATTCCCATTTCTGCCCCATAGGGCTCTATGGGAATGGGGAAGGCGCTAATTACGGCACCACAATTTTGCGGTGCCGTAATTAGCTCCGAGGTCCCTTAGCGGGTTGGTTTTTAACGCCTGCAAAAAGCAGGCGTTAAAGCTCCAACCCGCTAAGGGACCTCGTAGTAAGGCGGCAGGGATTTACCGGTACCGGTATTTTACCGGTACCGGTAAATCCCTACTGCCTACCGTGTAATGAGGCCCATAGTCTACTTCAAATGTATGCATAAAGAATTTATCATGAGTCTATTAGAATTTATCAGCGAAAACTCATATTTTCAATACAAGGAAAACATTTTCTTACAGACAGCAGGCACGTCCATGGGTGCCATCATGGCACCGTCGTATGCCAATGCATGTATGCATAGATTTGAGCATAACTGGGAGGGCGCAGCTGCACAGGTTAGAATGGTGGCTGCACACTGACTCTGCCTTTCATCCTCCCGAGCAGTGGGGGCTGGTGACTTTGAAAGGTGGGGGGGACGTAAATGTCTCCGGTTGAATTTGGAAGCGAGCAAGCACAATGAGTGAGCCCAACACACATCAAAGAGCGTGCAAAGAGGTTCTTCCCCCCACGATAATTTAGGAAGAAATTGCTTTCAAAATGTGCAATTTACTGTACAAACCCACACAAATGTGACCTAAAAAGTAGTAGGTGTTGGGTACTAATGGTGGCCCATTATTTTTATGCGTGCAAGAGTGATAGTGTATTTCACAGCATCTTGTATTGAGAATAGCTGGTACTATTTTGCATGCATAAAGAAATGTATTATATAGCTATCCAGCAATGATGGAAAAATATAATTGTGTCACGCTGTTACTGGCATTCATATGTGTTTATCCTCTAAGGTTGAGATTTTAACGAAAAATGTAAACCACTGATAAGCGTTCTAAGTAGGCAACGTGAAATACTGAAGTAGTGAAACTTCTTGATTCACCTGGAACGTCACTATAGGTTGCTAAGTTTACCAGTTCTGAATTGATTTCACACACCTGTGAGGGTAAACTGGGCAAGAGAAGGGCTCTGAGTGGGAGGTTACATGTGTAAAATTCATATTTTATAAAGGGTGCGTGCCTCCACCCCTTCCCACTTTCATTCCTAATCCCTACCGCAAAACACATACCTGCGTCCTCGCCACCAAAGACAAGGCTTTCACTCTTTTATACGTCTCTTTTTCTTCTCTGTAGACAAAAGCACCTTGATGCCATAAAAAATTGGCAGTAGGCGCTTTACAAATGCAAGATAATGTAACATATATGCGAAGGTTGCTGAGCCTTTAACAGAGCCCTGCTCCTCTGTCCATGCTGCAGCCATGCACTAAAGCACCCGCACGTCTGATGACAAGCAAGGGAGAAAATACAAGGGAATGCAGCATCAAAAGCCGTGAAAATGTTTTTGGTTGTACAGGTGCAGCGGGCGTGCCATCCAAAGAGCTGCCCGCTCTCACTAATATCCTCAACAAAACAGGCCTCACGTTACATCCCGCCAGAAAGCGGACGCCTTTGAGTCTTCCCATTTCACACAGATCTTCATTGCTCTGTAAATTACCTCCTATGAGTCCTATCGCAGGGACACTGTGTCCCACTTTCTCAGGACCTGGGATTGATGGTTGTGCAAGGGAAAGGTGAAACGAAGTAGATCACATCCAAGTGACGTTAGGGTGCAGTTACATGTCAAAATTGGAAGGGAATGAATTGGCCAGGAAAACAGAATGGCTGAAAGGCGCACAGGTACTGTATGTTTACTGAATTTATGAAGAGTACAGCAACGTAGAACCTGTCAGAATGATTCTGAGCCAGGAAGAAAATATACTTTGAAAAAATCTTTAAAAATATTAAAACGGTGTACATTGTACATACGTGCCAAAAGTAGGCTGGCACATCCTAAAAATGGAATACTTGCTAGGAAGCTAGACCTTTCACCTGCTGCTGCGGGGAAAGCAGCATTACCGCGCACGCTGGTAGAGCAGCATGTTTACCTGACGCTCTGTCAAAGTATGCAGCTAAAGAACCGCACTAAAATTGACAGTGCGGTAGTAGTCCCACTGGCAGTGCTCTGCTCACGGATGCCCAGCCAGCTATACCTGGCATGTGGACACTACACTACTGGTGTTCCTACAAACGTCACCTCCCCGCAAGGGCCGCAAAGTTAAGAGGCCAGGCGGATTCCACCTCGGAAAGCCGCACATCACAGCTATTAAATGGAAAAATGTTTACTGGATTCCTCATTTCACTGTAGCAGGTGCAGTGTAGGATATTTAATTTGATTTCGCATCACACCGCACCTCCTACCAGTGTGAAACCCTTTCTTTGTTTAATGAAGACACAGATACCAAGGATTTCAAATGCAGGCCTCTCTAGCCCTCCTTACACCATCCTCACCTCTGCCATTCTGCCCTCCTTTCACTCTTCCCTTTCTCACCACGTGTTCCCCCTACATACGTGGGTTCAGCCTTAAAGCGCAGTCTCTATATACTCACAACATCTATAGAAAGTTTATGTAAAGGGTTTGTAATATTGTTGTGTTTGCTGCAGGGTTTACTTCAAATGTAATTCTCATTCCTTGGCTTCAATCCTTTGTCTTTTTCTACTTCTACCCCCCTCTATTCTTTCTCTTCTATTTGTTATTGGGAATTAGTTTATGATGAATTACTTAAAGTGTTCTGACTTTGGTTGATTGTGTGCCTATTTGGTAGATTAACGCTGTATTGTGTTCTTATTTGTTTTTATGAAAAAAACATCCATAGAAAACAAAAGGACACTATTTTTCAAGCGCACTAGAAAATCTGCCCTTTTATCTGGATTTGAAAGTCTCTTATGCCCCATGTGTTTCAATCGTGTGACTTGTGCGTGACAAGCACAACTCGGGGTCCCACAGGATGGCAGCACATGACGAACATTCCCACACCACGGGATGGCCAAACTGTGTAAAGAGTCTTAACAAGCATTAATGAATGCAAGTAAGTGCCTTTAAAAGTGAGTCTGACGGATTGTTAGGAAAAAACACCGGGACGCTTCTGCTTTCTCTTCCCTGGACAACAGAGAATACCTACCATAAAGCATTATTGTCCCAGTACATGTATCGTGTGCCATTCACATGTGCATGAGCATTTTGTGCTTCCACACATGCAGAACGTGTAATCAAATCCTGCTCATCAGCGATAGAGGGCACTTTATCTGTAAGCCGTTAAGATAGCTCCGCGGGTTGAGTGCTCGCTGCTGCCCCGGCAAGGCCAACTCAGCCTTTCATCCTTCCAAGGTCGATAAATGAGTACCAATTTCGGTTTGGTGATATTGGGCCTCATTACGACCCAGGCGGTAAGTTACCGCCTGGGTCATACCTTTACCACCATGGCGTAAACTACGTTTACGCCATGGTGGTTGGCGGACTTACCGCCCCATTCCGAGGTTGGCGGGGCGGTAAGTCCCCAATCCCCATTTACCCTTCCCCATTCCCATTTTTGCCCCATAGGGCATAATGGGAGTGGGGAAGGCGTTAATTACGCCACCGTAAATTACGGTGGCGTAATTAACAACAAGGGCCCTCATTACGACCCTGGCGGAAATCAAAAAACGATGGCGGAAATGCAATACCGCCATCGAATAGCGCTCGGTGCGACTATGACCCGTCACCGCAAAGTACGAAGCCATTAGCGACACCGTAGTGAACGCCAACGCTAACTGCACCAAGCACGCGCGCGCGCGCCATGCCAAACCGCAAACACCACCATGGCGCAAGGGTACGCCAATTCCGACCCTAGCGGACATGTACCTAACGCCATCAGGCATGGCGTAATGTACCATTCCGCCATGGCGAGAAGTACGGCATCGCGAATCAACCGTAAACGGCCCCACTGAGTGCCTGTACACCGCTCCCTGCCCACAAAGTACAACTCCCCATAGGTGCAATGAAGTCACAATGCAACCATTGAAATGTACAAGTCACCCATGCATGCCAACGAACAAAAGCAACACAAGAGGGGCCAATGGGAGCTGCAGGGCACAGATGGCACGAATACAGAAGCCATCCCAATGGACATGACCACAGTCCCCCACCAAGAAACGCACGCAAACACAGGCACCTGTGACCAGCAATATTCCGAAAATCACATCATTCCACCAGTCCACCTGGCTGACCGGCATCTGTTACACAAAACCCAATCCCCCGCCCCTGAGCATGACAACATTCAAACTGTCATATAGGCAGCCCCCATCCCTGACCTCACGGGCTTAGTAGGCAAACGCGCCCAGTACAGTACCACGCAACTAAACCCCGAAGCTGGAACCCAATGCAGATCTCCTCACAATACATCGCCCCCCAAATAGGCATATGCCACATCACTTGCAAAGAAAAACGCTACACGGGCCAAATCAGAATAGCAATTTATGCACATCAAAGTCACCAAGCCCATACAGCCATCAGGCCATGAACTCCAAAACACTAATCACCATTGTGGGCTGCATCCGCAAGAAATGACCAGCCACTACTTGTGTGTCGCCCTGTTCCCCCATGGTACACAGAGCCACATTCACGTACGAAAAGGCAACATGGAAGCGCACAGAACCGCAGGGCCGTCCCAATGGGGAGGCACTAGTCCAGCTGAAAGGCCGAAATGTTGCTCCGAGCCACCAGTACTGCGTAAGGGCATGTGGGCCATTGGCGATCGTCCCATAAGATCGTAATGCTGCTCCACTGATTAACACGAAGCAGCAGGTGTCGGGAGTAAAATCCATCTGCAGGAGTGGCATACAGATGGCAGTGGCAAAAGGGGAGGAGATACCTGTCAACCAAAAGAAAAGAAAAAGAACAGAATGGCCATCAGAACTACATTCGAACAACTCACTTCAATGATCACACGAAATCCACAGCCATATGCATGCTAGCCCACTCAAAAGGATCATCACCACCCCAAAACCACTTGCGACTCATAACCATCTATATCGAGGTGCAAACACCATCACAAACGAGTGTACCTGTGCATGCGTCTGTCAAAACAGAATCCATCAGATGGGAATGTTAACGTGCATGGACACAAGTGTCTGAGGGCGCCTCGAGACAGGGAGGGCTCAACAAGGCCAGATAGACGATGGTCCCACTATGGCAGCCCTGCATCACATAGCATAGGGGAGGCGGATAGATCCCAAGAAGCCCTGTACATGGCAAACTCTGTATCAAATCACCTGCCCATGCATCCATTCATCATTCCCTCATCCCGGGATCAAAACGCCTGAATAATTACTCACATAACATTAGAAACATCCATTGAGTCTGTGCGTTATGCAGCCTGCAAAATCCACAGTGCCCCAGCCCGTAATTCCAGTGTTGTGAAGTAACATGTATTTGGGAACGGCCGGCCTCATCGCCCACGTAGCTATTGCGCATCCCAAACTATTCATATCAATCATTGCTCCCTCGCCATGGGCCCTGTCTCAAGGACATTGAACAATAGAACGTTATATTTGCAGTCAGACCTGTGGGCATCTCCTCGCCGCTAGCTGAAGACCGAAAGCGCCGCCCTTCGAATTCCTCATTTGCAACACCACGTCGGAAAGGCATCTGTGGCCGTTTGAAATCACTAATTATTCCATCGAGTGCGGCTGTGTGTGAAAATGGCAACTGCCTTCACCCACGAATGGGACGCCCCGCCCGTCGTTGCAACTCGGTACAGTGATGCATGAGGGCCCACCGTTACTCGAGTACTACGTTCCACTGACCCTTCACAAGTCTGTTCGCGACTGCACAGATAGAATGGGAAACAATGGGACCATAGCCGAATGAACATATCAACCAATCTTACACGGCCATCGGGTACAAATACATGATAGCAATAGCAAGATACCATTCCCCGAATTGCAGCGTTGTGCGCGTGACGTGCTCGGCCAAAGGGGAGGGCAGTTTGCACAGGTGGAATGAATCACCACAGGTGGAGGCCATACAGCCTGAAAACACATAAATTGCACAGCCAGTCTCCTCCCACAACCACACCGAAATGCTACCGGCAGGACTCGCGATGTTGGCCCTGGGGGACCTGATAGCACTGCAAGTGCTCCAACTCCAAGAAGAAGACGAACACCAACTACAACCAGCAGCACGGAGGAGACGCAGGAGGAGGAGGAGGCCAAGGCAGGGCCAGCAAGGCCCACCAGCACAGCCACTACCACCACGCAGGCAGCCCGCAATCCCACGCCTCCGAGCACATCCGTTCAACCTCACTGATGAGCAGATCCACACCCTCTACCGTTTGGACCGGGACACCATAGCCGCCATTGTGGACATGACACAGGCTGACCTTGTCAGCATGATAGATAGCCCAACCGCCATCCCACCCCTACTGAAGGTGGTGTCTGTACTCCACTTCCTGGCCACAGGCACCTACCAGCACACAGTCGGACAGTTGCATGGCATTTCTCAGCCACTGTTCTCACGGACACTATTGCAAGTGCTCGATGCCCTCCTGCAGCACGCAGACGACTACATCTCCCTACCACGCTCGGAGCAGGAAATTACAAACACGAAAGTGGGATTCCATGCACTTGCCGGCATACCGGGTTGCATTGGTGCCATCGACTGCACCCATGTTGAATTGGTCGTCCCACATGCCATGGAGGCCCAGTACCGCAACCGAAAACAATTTAATTCCCTGAATGTACAAATGGTGTGTGACTCCAACAGGATCATTACACATTGTTGTGCCCGATTCCCTGGATCAACCCATGATTCTATGGTCTTGAGGAACTCTACAATACCACGCTACATGGAGCGACATGCAGGGAACAGATCCTGGCTACTCGGTGAGTCTCATTACATGCATGATGATGTGGGGTATGTGAATTGGCAATGACCTGGCAGGAAGGGGGGGGGGGGGTGTGCGTACGTATCAATGGCATTCCACATCATACGTTTCTCGTCCACATACAGGTGATGCTGGATATCCACTGAAGAGATGGCTCCTCACACCAGTCCGGAACCCACGGGACCAGCATGAGGAGGACTACAACCATGCCCACTCACGTACCCGTGTAGTCATAGAACAGGCATTCGGCCTACTGAAGGGCCGTTTCCGCTGCCTCAGCAGGTCTGGCGGGGCACTCCTGTACCGCCATGAGAAGGTTGCAAAGATGGTGATGGCATGTGTCATGCTCCACAACATGTGCGTACGTAGAAATGTGCCCATGCCCCCTGACGCAGAACTGCAAGCACCTGAAGATGGTCATGATGAGGGTGGGGATGTGGCAGCACCTCATGGAGTCTGCGAGGCACCGGAGGCCCGTGACATTCGTCAGCATCTCATTGATGTATGCTTCTAGCACTCACGCCTGGTGGCTGATACATGGACACGGGACTCGTGGCACTGCGTGTGTCTGGGACATGCACAATATGGACTGTACGCCTATGATGGCCTAGTACACAAAGATCAATGTCCACACATCTCATTGGTTGATCGTGCACTTTTTATGGCATATGTGATGTCATGTTGAACACCCTATCGACCCGCCACCCAAGTGAGCCCAACACACCCCCTCCACCCCCCTACCTCCCCCCCGAACACCAGTGTCCAAAGATGCTCATTGTCAGTGGGCTGTCGCTATTGCATGCCCCCTCTGCGGGTATCAGGGGCACCCCTGCCTGTGGAGCGCAGGTTCCTTCCAGATCTACGTTGGGGGCTGCCCTGGACGGAACTTGCAACGGATGATGTGTCTGCCTGCTCACGTCCATGCATGTCCCTAAGGGTTTGCGAGAGCTCAGTGAGCACACGGCGCACTGCGGCAAGTTCGGCACATACGTCCTTGGCCGTCGCATGCAGTTCCCCCCTGAGGCTCTCGGTGCTTCTCTCCATTTGGACTCTCAGGCTCTCGGTGCTACTCTCGATTTGTGCCCTAAGTGTCTCAGTTGATGTTTCTATGTCTGCCTTAGTGCCCCCACATTCATCAGCATGGTCCTTGAGGAGCGTGGCCAGTTGCTGCTGTTGTTCGATCAACTGGTCGAGGGACTGTTGCCTCTGCTGGGCCAAGGCCATTTGCGGGGGTGTCACAGAGGGGCTGTTGTCCTCATGTTGCCTTGCCACAGGGCTTGTGGGGGATGGCCAGTCGTCGTCTTGTGGGTGCCCCTGCGTGGTATCCTCATGTTGTACGGGATGGGACAGACAGGGGGATTGGGACAGGTCATGGATGGATCTGACTTCGGCATCCCCGTTTTCTGTGTCGGAGCATGCTGCCATCCATGGGCTGTCACCTATGGTGCTGCTGCCACCAGAGGCAGTGCCTTCTGTGGCATCCATTGGGGGGACCTGTGGTGGTGGTGTTGTGGGCATGCTGGCTGCTGGGGTGCCTGTTGATGTTCCCTCCTCTGTGCTGCCACCTGATTTGTGCTGCTGCCGTGTCTTGATGCGTGCAGCTGAGGTGGAGGGTCTCTGGCCGTTGGTCTTGGCCCTCTTTTCAGGTGTGCTGGTAGGGGTGTCCTGTAGCTCGTCGTTTGGATCGGACCCTGTGGTGGAGTAGAGGAGGGCGAGGGTTATTGATGGGTCTGTGGGAATTGGAATGGCATTGTATCACATGCATTGGGGTGGTACCTGAGGGTGATTTGGGTCGGGGCCTTGGAGGTGCTTTGATTTGTGTGTGGAGTGAGGGTGCAGTTGTTTGGCAGCCTGCAGTTAGGGTGTGCCTGCTGCACGTGTAGTGCGTGTATTAGGGGTTTTTAATTATTTATGTATTTATTGTGGGTTTTAACGTGCGCTATCAGGCCGATGTGTGTGGACGTTCTCCTGGACATGTGTTTCTGTTGCACTATGTGGACGCATGGTACTTCACATGGATGGACTGTGTGGATTTGGCATTGTTTTATCTGGCCCACCTACCTGTATCTTCGGATGTCTGCACTCCTTTCTCCATCCCTCCGACTCCCTCTATGCTCTCCATTCCGATGGTGGAGGCACAGATTTCTTCCCAGGGGGTCAACTTGATGGGTGATTCAGGACCTCCCCCGGTGGCTGTGGCAATGTTGCGGTTGGCAGAGAGTATGCTGCGGACGCGTATCCGCAGGTCGTCCCATCGCTTGCGGCATTGCTGTGGGGTGCGGGGTGCGGTCCCCACCGCACTTACCCGCTGTGCCACCAGAGCCCATATGGCCTTCTTGTTTGCAAGTGCCGTCCTGGTCATTTGCGTGCAGAAGACGACGGCAGCATTCTCCTGGAGGGTCTCTGTTAGCACGGTGAGTTCCTCACGGGAGAAGTGGACCTGCCGCTTGCGGTCGCACGCTTTCTTCGCTGCTTTTCCCATTTTTCTTGGTTTCGCTAGGGTGGTTGACGGGTTGGGGTGTGTTTCAGGGTAGTGATTTTAGTGGTTGTGTGGTTTTAGTGTATTTATAGGTGTACGCCGGGATGTTTCCCGTTCCGGGCCCATGTTTTAACTTCCGTTTCCGTATATTTCCGGGCACCGTACTTTCCGGTAGGCGCACACTGCGGTGACCGCTAAGAGGGGTGGCGGTATTGCACCTAGGGCGCCGTACGGCGGCGGTGTGGGCCGTTTTGGGGTCATTTCCGCCATCGCGGACTTTGCACTTCCGCCATGCCGTGGTGCTCGTGCCCGATGGGTCGGAATGGGCCGCACTTTGCTCCTTCGTGCAATGGCGGAAACGCTATTTACGCTGTGGCGCTCCGGTCAGTCGCTTTCCGCCAGGGTCGTAATGAGGGCCAAGGTCCCTTAGCGCCATGGATTTTAACACCTGCTAAAAGCAGGTGTTAAATCCTCCATGGCGCTAAGGGACCTCGGAATCAGGCGGTAAGGGTCGGCGCTGTTTACGCTGCCGTAAACCCCTTACCGCCTGGGTCGTAATGAGGCCCATTGTATGTAAATATGTGCTCTGTAAAGCGCTCTGGATTAAGGCGCTATATAAATAACACATCATTATCATTATCTGTACTTTTCATGACAACAACGTGGCTTCCTCTGGGAGTGAAAGCAACTAAACGACACCTCACAATGAGTGCCTGACTGAAAGTGCGATCACTGCCCACAGCATCAGGTCCATGCACCATGCACGCACTGCAGACTCAATGTACACGATGCGCAAAGCCTATGAAACACATGCATATTTGATTGCTGAATGTCTGTGAGTCCGTGCGCTGCTGGATCTGCGTCATGGAACCTGTGCTTGCCCAGTGCTGAAATGCTTGTGTATGTATGACAGAATATGCTCATGTATAAACGCTGCGCATATTGCATACATAATCAGGGCTGAATATTTGCAGTTCTGGATACGTATTGCTCGATCGATATTTCTGGCCCATACTGTTCTGTCCTACGGTGCATTTTGGAAAGTGCTAGCAGTTCAGGGGAATGTGGGCTGATGGAGGTACATTTAGCTCCTGGCATTACACGCTCTGGAAGAAGATGTCGTGTTCTAGAGCCCCACATATTAAAACCACAACAGGATAGCCCAGCTACCTTTTAAGGTGAAACTACATTTTAAACTTTTACAACCATAATCTCTGTCTGCTATTGACCCGAAGATGCTGCTGGAGTAGAGCAACCGTCTATTCATTTGTAAAGCAGGTGCCTGATGCGGACGCCCACTTCCCCCTGACAGTCACAACACCACTAAAAGAGGAGACTTGCAGAATAAGGCTGGGATTTCAGGTTTTTGGATCATGAAAGTGTAGGGGGTGCTTGATGGATGGTTTGAACGGGTTTAGTGTTTTAATTAGAGGGGCATTTCAGGTCATGGCGAGGGGCACATTCTGACTTTACAAGCCCCACAAACTGGGAGTGAGCTTCTACTTGAAGCATATTAATTTCAAAGGAGTATCACACCATTAACTTTTGCTTCAAATCCCCTTAAAACATTTCACGTGTGGCCGTCCGGATCTTAAGATTTCTGGGCAAAGATGAAAATATCCAGAAAAGAGTGGCCAAGCGCTCTTGCGTGTGTTTGCGATGGGGGAGTGTGGGTGTAATTAATATTGTCAGCAGGGGTGCTTGATCGCTTCCTTTGTGTTGTTTCCACCCCAACATGCCTGGCAGGGTAAAAATATGCAGACACAGCATTCTTCCTTCTACACTGGCCATATTCTGTGCAGCCATGAATTGATTTGATTCATAAAATAGATCTGCAGTACATAGAATTGTATATGACCGCAGATAAAAACTGGACAGAAAGAATTCCAGTGGGCAACTGGAATGTGTCGAACCTGGAGAGCCGAGCGTCGATGGATGCAGCGGGGGACAGACATACACAGCCTACTTTTCGACAGCTTAACAGCATTGACAACTAGGCCCTGCATTCCCCAGGGCAGAGGTTCAGGACAGTCCTGGAGCCTTGCCCCAGAAAAATGGGCAAGGTGGAGAGTCAAACGTGGATGCAGGGCCCACCCAGCCTAGATTCCATTCAATGGCTTCAAACTCGGCCCTGCATTCCCCAGGACAGGGCTCGAGTCCAGACGGCCAGCTCTGCTGCCCTGGAGCATGAAGGCCGGGCTGTGCACAGTAAATGACAACTTGAAGAAGAGAAGTTCACACACACGTACTTACCGGACGCCGAGTAGGCAAGCCAAGGCCGTCCTGTGCACGTGGGCCCTTTGCTCTTCTCGCTCTTCTACACTGCAGGAAACTACGTCAACTCACTGTCCAACATGAAGAAGTTCGAAGGTGGCATCATCTTCACCACATGTGTGCGCCCATGACCCACCCACCCTCACGAATATCATTGGCCGGCAAACAGCCAATGACATTCAGTAAATGCAGTTGCTATGCAATGCTTACTGTAAAAGATCAGATCCACCCATTGACACTACACTGCGCACAGATATATTGGTGGGGCCACCTATCTAGCGCCTGCCAGCAACCTAAATTATCTATGGGTTACGAAAAAAATGCGTTGAGTTACAAGCTCCATGCATTTTGATCTACAAAAAAACTGCATACAATGGAAGGCACCCCTCTGTGAGACCTTAGACACAATGGGCCTCATTACGACCCAGGCGGTAAGTTACCGCCTGGGCCGTGACTTTACCACCATGGCGTAAACTATGTTTACGCCATGGTGGTTGGCGGATTTACCGCCCCATTCCAACCTTTGCGGGGCGATAAATCCCCATTTTCCCTTTTTCCCTTCCCCATTCCCATTTTGCCCCATAGGGTAAATTACGGTGGCGTAATTAACATCAAGGGGCCTCATTCCGAGGCTGGAGCTATCCATGGAGTAAAGAACACCATGGTAAGCAACCATGGAGCTATTTACTCCATGTAAATCCGGCATGGTGAATGGAGTAATTACCGGTCCATTCCAAGGTTGGAGGGACCGGTAAGTCCCCATTCACCATACCGGTTCCCCATCCCCATTCCTGCCCCCATAGGGCTCAATGGGAATGGGGAAGGAGTAAATTACGGAGCCGTAATTTACTCCAAGGTCCCTTTGCGGGTTGGATTTTTAACGCCTGCTAAAAGCAGGCGTTAAAACCTCCATGGCGCTAAGGGACCTCGGAATCAGGCGGTAAGGGTCGGCGCTGTTTACGCCGCCGTAAAACCCTTACCGCCTGAGTCGTAATGAGGCCCAATGCAACTTCATTCTTATTTATTTTTTTTACACACATTTAATTTGCTGTAGCGGCCCACGCTGCTCATAACAAACGAAAATGATGCAGAGGAGTAAAAAATGTTCTCTGCACAATCCCTGGTTGGGGGGTGGCCCCGCCCTTAGTAAGTGGCCGCCACTGCTCCCGAGGTCAGCTGAAGAGAGCACTGTTGCGCTCGGCCTTGGAGCTAAAGGGAAATTAAGTAGTTTACGTTGTATTGTATTTCTATTTATTGAAAATCAGGGTAACAAGAAATAAAATAAATCATTTGCAAGCAGAAAGACATACATAGTAAAGAGTACAGGCAACAGAGGCCCTCCCGTGATGGGGTGCTTTGACAATATAGGAGGGTATCTGGTAAGGGGTTCTTAAGCCTGTTGAGAAGGGCGGGTACAGAATGCTGAGATATGGACAAGGGATGAGTTACAACAGGGGATCCCCCAAAGCACTCCCTCATATTCTAGGCACACAGGAGGGAAGGCTTCTTACAAACTCCGACAGCATCGAATGATTTCTGGTTTTCTGCACACGCATTGCCTCTGTGGCTGTGTCTAACTCATGCATGGCAGGAGTCTTGTGACTTTTCCTGGGGTCCCCCACAATACTTATCATTCTGCAGCACTACAGAGGAGCTCCAGTCAAGTGCATGCGTTCGAAGCGCTATACTAGTGCCTCATTCAGGAATGCCAAAGAGGTGTCAAGAAAGTGTCCTTGCTCTCACAGCGCTATTCCAGCGCCATCTTACAAGGGTTCTGTATGGAGGATAGTGGTGTTTTACGCCACCCAAAGATGGTCTATTATTAAATGATGTGAAGAGGAACCCTTCTTTCAGTGTTTCACGTGTGCCCTCCAGTGGCATGAAGCACAGTGAGGTGGAGAAAGCGTTTCACTGGTGCATTTAGGAATGTCATGTGTGCCTGCCAGCATTTCTGTTGGAATCCTGCCGCTGCCGATTGGTCAACATGGAGTTTACTTTTGATGCCATTGATGAATTTAAATGCTTTAATAATATTATGAATTTGCATTAAACTTGTACAACATTCCCTATAACCTGCATTGCTAATTAATGAAACTTCCAACGTCGAACAGGTGTTCGGGTGGGTAATCTCTCTGGTGGAGCCTATATTAATTGCTTTATTCCATCCTCATCATGCTGTGTTGGTTACTATTACAGACCTTTAAGGTGCAATTGTATGGAATACTAGTACTCCACCCAGGCAAATGTTGGCTAGAGGCATCCACAAAAGCAATGGTTTGTCATGTCCATCTCCTGAAATCAGTATAGGCAGCGCCCAAGGGTGTTCAATATCAAACCTGATATAACTCAAGAAAAAAGAGGTTCTCAAGAGCATGACCTTGCTATGACCTTGCTTTTAACGAGACTGTATCACACTTCTTAGTAGGGCTGTAGAATTGTAGTGGCACTTCTCGGTGCAGCTGCAATACATTTAATGGGACAGAATTTTGACTTGATTGCATTACCAGCTAAGAAGCCAGATTCAGACTTAATTTCAGCACAGCTAATAAATCTCTCTGACCTTGAACCTCCCTAGAACCCAAGTGTGCTGGGAGCTGGAGCTGGATGAGGACAGGCTGAGCGCTAGCTAGTTGCAGGGCAGATGAGTTGCCATCCAAACTTTCTGCTCAGCATGGCCACTGAAGTCAGTGCCTGTGGGTACCAGCCAGCGCCATGGTGTGGTCTCAGACTCACTGAGTCTGCGCTCCATGTCAGGCTGGTACACCCAGACTCACGCACCAGTCCACGCCGGCATGCCGCACTAGTCTGCAGGCCAGGCAATCGTCAGCGTGGCACTAGCAAGATTGTTGTGTCAGTGGTGTGGCATTGCAACTTCTCACAAGAAAGAAAAAAAAGGAAAATACTCTGGTGTCACATTGGTGACTGCATGAGTGCCGCGTGACACACCAAGGACTATGAGGCCTGGTTGCTAATACCGTGCAAGCTCAGCAGAAAGCCAGCTGCTGAGCAGGCCTGGTGCACTGTGTGGCCGCGCCCGCACCTCGACATTGTTGGCATTTTTTTAAAGAAGATGATCTGACTGACTGTGATTCTGCTCCGAAGAGTGCAGCAGTCAGAATGTCAGATGAATCATAAAACAAGCTGACTCAGTGAGTGCCGATGCCCAGAAAAAAGTGATGTTGTTACCCATCGGCAAACACCAGCACAAAATAAGCACTGCCTAGCCATCACATTCTGTTTCTGTGATCAAGTCTTCCCTAGTTCTCAAAACATTTTGGATCGAGGACTGTGCTGTATCAAATACCAAAAATTAAATGAACCCTACAAATATATAACCATAATAGACAACTGACATCACCATCTCACAGAAGGTACCTTGGATCAGGCATAGCACATCAGACATGCTTGTTGACCTGTATGATGCATTCCTCATCAATGTGCTGCTCAGGGAGAAAAGGAAACAAAACGAGCTGCAACCTACGCTCATATGGCGTCAGGAAACCATAGGGTTAGTAAAAATGACATATCCATGTTTAAAAAAAACATACATTTTTATTTAAACCAGAATGGCATATAATTTGTACAGCTAACATTTTAAGGCATACATATAGAAGGACAAATGTTTTAATAGGGATACAAGTTACCATATATTACAGCCAAGTATGGAGAATGAGAGTATGCCAATGAGTATATAAACGTGACAAACAATGAAACAGGAACATCAAAAAGAAAAGACAGACATGTACAGGAGGAAGGAGGGGAGTAATTGCAGAATACATATGAGCAGATCTTTATTCATTAGTCTAAAAATCGTAGAAATAACTGTCATTTCAACTCATGTTTTAGTAGTAAGAAGGGAGAGGATGTATTGCAAATTTCCTGCCTATGGCTGTTACAAATGGAGTTCTGTTTTTCCAAAATAATTAGACATTTTGCATTAAAAAAGAACATAAGTTTAGAGGAGCCCTGAGCATGAAGGCAACTCCAACAATTGTCAGTTTGTACTATTGCACATTTAAATAGAGAGAGCAGAGTAATACAATCTCTATGATGAAAGAAGTATAAAGTTTGAAGTAGGTTGGCTGACCTGGTAACCTTGGAGCTAGTCTCCCAAACAAGAGGTCACTATAGGTGGCTATCTGGTAAAGTGCAATCCTGCTGCCATGCAGCCTGACAATTCCATATATTTTCTATGGTAGGCACCTGTGAAAACATATTTATAGAACAAGGAGGAAGTAAAATCCAATTTTTCTCTTCCATGACTCTAAATAAAACTTCTCAAGCCAGTTGGGTTTTGAAAGGTAGAAGTGTGACCATTGAGGGTGACCTTTTGAATGGCTGGATGATTGATACCATATCTCGCATTTAGCTGTTTTAGGGCAGGTCTGAAGGTAAGTAATTATGTTCTCCTAGCCACAGTCACATTAGACACGTCTTGGGATATGAAGATCTTCTTACCCTCCCACGTGAGCTGCTTTATTAGCTTCACTTTATCCCTAATAAGTAAGACATGCGTGTAGTCTAGAAGGGCAAAGATAAAAGTTCTGGAGGCATTATTAGCACTGTGCACTGACTTGACCGCCCCCACACAATGAGCCGTCTGGATGTTGAGCTGTACTGCAGGTCAAGGAGTTTAGGAAGCATAGCATTTAGGAACAGAATGGGATTATATATTTCAATTCTTTCTGGAAGGCCCACAATCCACAGGTTATTCCTTCTATTTCTGTTGTCAAGCTTTTCAGATTGTTTTTTGCAGGGACTTGACTGTAGTTTCCAGCGATTCAACTCCAGTAACATTCTCAGCATCACTTACACATCTCTCCACTTCATTTATTTTTTACTCAAAAGTAGACCATGTGTCATTAAGCATTTGCAGTTTTGCTTTTGTGGTTTCCATAAATGGTTTTAGGGCCCTTATTTCTGTTATAATAGTTTGCATGGCTGGATCCTGAATATCTTCTTTTGGTGTGGGTGAATCATGTTTCTACCTTTTGAGGATATTATTAGAAGGAGATGAAGGTATTTCTTTGAGTTGCCCTTTTTAGATGTCATAATGAACTGAATAGTATAGCTCTGTAATTGTAGTAACTCTAGGCTGCATGTGCTCCTTCGCATCCTAGGCTGTGTGTGCTCCCTTGCAACTCTAGAACATGTGTGCTCTCTCTCTACTCTGCCACGCGCATCCCTCCTCCTAAGTGCAGTCCCTGAGCTCCGTCTTCCTCTGCCCTTTCTTAGCTCTTGCCCCTGCCCTATTGTGTACTGTTCTTGAAAAAAAATGTCTCTGCGGTTGTTGGCTTACATTGCATTGCCTGTATCCCTGCTGCGTTCATTTTTTACTTCTAGGTTCCTTTGGTGATTGTTCTGATCTTGCCATATTTTTTTTTCTCCATGGCTGTTTGCTCACATTGTACTGCCTGCATCATGCTGTGTACATTCTTCATTCTAGGTTTCTTGGTGATTGTTCTGTTCTTGTTGTGTTTGTTTCTCCACGGTTGATTGCTTACATTGTACTGCCAGCATCCCTGCTGTGTTCATTCTTTACTTCTAGGTTCCTTTGGCGATTGACTTTGTGTATGTATTGTATCTGATTTTCTGTCTGCTATTCTGTCCTCTGTGTGACCCTCCTCCTTCCGGGTTCCCCCACCTTAGTGGCTCGCCCCACCTGCCTGCTTCCTAGCACTACCCCACCATTCCCTTCCCTTCTTCTCTACCACTCTTCCTCTGTCTTACCTATATTCTCTAACAGCTTTTGTAATTGACTATCATATCCTTCTGACTAAGTCATGCAGGTAGAAGTTGAAAACATCCTGGTCTCCAACCCAGTCCTCCTGATAGCTTGTACCTACACTGTGCTTCCTCCAGACAGACCCTTAACAACATCCTCTTTGTTGTTCCCTCTACAGGTGTATGCAACCCCCCATATGGTCTCTGTTCCCTCTCCCTTTTCCTCTTCTACCATTAATGGTGGCACCCGGCGGGAGGCCCTCCTGGCCCCCTTTCACTTTTCCAAGACCAACATTAATGTCAATCTTATTGGCACTGACTTGATGCAAGGCCCTCAGGCCAACCTCTTCCTTTTTGATAGATGCTTCCTGTGCTGCCTTATCAACTTCCTTTCTTCTCCTGCTGTACCTTCTTTCTATTCTTTGGCTCCTCTGCTTCCTCCACCCTCCACCACCTCTATGACTGCCTCTGCTGCATCTTTGGCCACCCTGTTGTCTCTTTCCTCTGCCACCTCTCTGGCACCCACTCCCTCTTCCCTGGCTACCGTGCCGTCTCCTCCTTCCTCCTCTGCCCATTCTCGGTCACCTGCAACACTTCCACAGGGCGTACATCTGACCTTTACTCCTCCACGGAAGTCCTTCAAAGTGGGGGAGGGGGGGACTGGCTCCACATTGCTACTCTTAACTCTTGCTCAGCTGTCAAAAACTCCTCTGACATCTGCCGTCTCCTCAAACTCGATCTGGATGTACTCGATTTGACAGAGACTTGGTTCATGGCCAGCTCTGGCACAAACTTTGACACTCTCCGTCCTGATAGCTGCAATATCCTCTCTGAACCCAGAACCAATTGTCCCAGTGGGGGTGTGGCCTTGGTCTTCCCAGAGTGGATCCCTGCTTCCATCATTCCTATGCAGGACTACTCCTCCTTTGAATGCATGGTCTACCAGCTCTCCAGCTCTCCTGGCCTTTCTCTCACTGTGGCCTCTATCCACAGGCTGCCCGGCCAGTTCGCCTCCTTCCTCTCTGAGTGGGCAGACTTCTCCTCTTCCCTATTCACCTCTTCCCCTCTACATCTCCTCCTCTGAGACCCAACCATCCACCTGGATTCTACCTGCCATTGTTCAGGGCTCTTTTGCAACCTCTGCGACTCTCTCTCTCTCTGTCCCTCTCTCTCTCTCTTGCTATTCTTCCCTCTGGCCGGATTCACACCCTGGATGTTCTGATCTCCTCGGACCCCCCCTCTCTAACCCTCTCACTTCTTATCTCACCTGGAGTGATCACTTTCTCCTTTCCTCCCACCTCTCTCTCTCTCTAGCCGTCAGGACAAGCTGACTCCAGCACTGACACCTACCTTCTCGGTTATCCGACCCATGAAACGTGTGTCAGAGGAGGCTTACTCTGCTACTCTCTCTCCTCCTTCTGCATCTTTGGCTGACTCACATCCTGACACAGCCCTATCTTACCTTTACCTTTCTATAGCTAACACTCTTCATGTACTTGCCCCTGTCATGAGGATCTACTTGAAGCCCACAATCAAGTGCAACTCTTGGTGTGACTCTGACTCTGTCACCATCAAACACATGTGCAGTGTGGCTGAGAGGAAGGGGAGGGCATCAGGTGCACCCTCTGACAAACTGGCCTGCTGCCTGCTCCAAAGGGAATAAGGACTTTGTCCTTACCAAGAAGAGAGCCCACATCCAAGCTTGCATCTCTGCAGCATCTAACAACTCGGCCAAATTCTTGAAAATCTGCAAGGAT
This sequence comes from Ambystoma mexicanum, assembly GCF_040938575.1. Taxonomy (NCBI): domain Eukaryota; kingdom Metazoa; phylum Chordata; class Amphibia; order Caudata; family Ambystomatidae; genus Ambystoma; species Ambystoma mexicanum. The sequence continues at coordinate 1,583,505,389 of NC_090929.1, read as the reverse complement.
CTGGCCAATCCTGCTGTAGTGTCCACCTCTCCTGTTCCCTCTCTGGTCATCTGTATGGCCCTTTGCTTCTCATTTCACCACTAAAACTCAGGGCATCCTGTCTACCCTCTCTTGCTCTTCCTCCTCCCCCTCCACTCCTGGCCTGCCTGTGGCTGTCTCTCCTCCTCCCTTCTCTTTTTTTCTTTTGTTCACCCCAGACAATGTTTCTGGACAAGTCTGATCTATGACAGTCTCGTCAAAACAGGTTCTCCCCTGATCATCCAGAACCATCAAGGACCATATCGACACCCTTGCTTCAGCCATGGGCGATTTCGGCAATGACTCCTTTGCCACTGGAACCTTCCCCTCCCCCTTAAGCACTCCCTTTTACACACCTTCCTAAAGATGCCCTCTGCCGATCCTTCCACCCTGGCTAATCCATCGCCCAATCTCCATCACTCCTTTCCTGAGAAAGCTCTTGGAAAAGCTGGCCATCCCTCAGCTTAATCTGCACACTGAATGTGTTTTTTGTCTTCACGACTACCAGTATGGCTTCAGGGCTGCCAGGAGCACAGAAATTGCTCTCCTGAACACATGTGAAGACCTGCTCTCAAACCCTGATGCCAACCTTCCTTCTGTCCTCCTTCCACTCTATCTTTCTTCTGATTTTGATACGGTCAACCATACCAACCTTCTCAATAACCTCTGTGATAACCTAAGTACCACTGATCAGGCCCTGGCCTGGCTGACCTCCTTTCTCACTGATCGACCCTCTGAGATCCAACTGGGTCTTTCCTCTCTTTTATCTCTCTCTCTATTTGTGTTGTTCCATTGCGGTCTAACCTTTCTCCATGGCTGTTCAACCAATATGCGGCACCTTTTGCCCACTGCATAGCTACTTTTTGATCTAACTTTCAGTGTTATGCGAATGACACCCAGCTCTCTTTCAGGCCCCCCTCGGCCACCTCTTCACCTTCTCTCATTCCAGACTGTCTGGGCCCAATTCAGGAATGTGTGCCACCAATGATTTCTGCCATAATTCAAGTAAGACCGGGATCCTCCTCATCGGAACACCAGCTCCCTCCTTTCCTCACTCTCTCTCTCTGGCCACCCACCCTGGGTCCTCTTCCTGCTCCTACCTGTGAGGCTAATAACTGTTGGGTCATCTTCGACTCCACCTTTCCTTCTCTTCTCACATCTTTGACGTCTCCAAGAAGTCACATTATCTCCACCTCCTCAGAGGTATTCTTCCTGTCCTGACTTTCCCCCTGAAGCTCACTCTCTCCAGAGCTATGGTCATCTCTAGGATGGACTACTGCAACAGCCTCTTTCTAAATCTTCCTGCCTCTACTCTTTGTCCTCTACAACTTATCCAGAACAGGACTACAAGACTTGTTCTTGGCTCAAGCCCAGGAATTGTATCTCTGCAGCTCTGAAATCTCTTCATTGGCTCCCAGTGGAGGCAATGATCAAATTCAAGATGCTCTGCATTGTTCGTGTGGTTTTCTGGGACATGGGACCGCACTGCCTCCAACTCTCTCTTCCTAAACATCTACCTTCTTGAGCTCTTCGCTCATCCACCTGCAACTTTCTAAGGGTCAGTCACTTTTCCAAGCAGAAAGTTGGGGGCAGATCTCTATCCTTGGCTGGTGCCTCTCTCTGGGACAGCCTCCCTGCCTCTCTCAAACTTGAGCAGAACCACCTCTGGTTCTGGAAGCAACTCAAGACCTTCCTCTTTGCTTCCGCTTTCACTCTTCCTCTCGTCCATGCTGATGTCCTGACTGCTCCATGCACTGGTCACCTGGCCACATTCTGAACTTGGGCCCAGGCACCTGCATGTCCAGTTGCACCTCACACTGCATCTTGGCTCCCCCAGCACTTGTGGTCTGTATCTGCAACCCTACAGTCCCTTCTCTCTGCACTTATGAGCCACCTGTTGGCTGCACTTGTGAGTTACCTCCACTCCCCCTCTCCTCAGCACTTCTCCCCTTCCACTCACTTGCATGATCTGAATGATACAATGCCTAGTTAGATTGTCTTTTTGTCCTCCCTCTGTTTCCACCTCCTTGTCTTGTCGCGCCTAGAAACAGGCGCGTTATAAATGCCATATGATATATCATATCATAATCATACGATACCTGTGACCGTAAAATTCTGATGTTGCATTAGTCACCATAAAACATGGATCCCAAAAAATATTATTTAGTGGAAATCCCATTCATAAACCTGCAGTGCAGCCGAGCACTAAATAAGGGGCCCACAGCGAGTGTAATTAAGAAGTATTTCTTGGATGTTGAGCCGCAGCAGATATTATTTGCATTGATTCACTGTAAATATGACTATATGGTATTTTGTAAACACATTTCCTCCAGTGAAATATTTTATATACACATGTGCACATGTCGGTGGCAAAATGTCTATTCAAACTCCTTTGAAATTGGAGACCAAATATATTAAATGTTTCCAAATAAAAGTTAGAAAGTACCTTTTCTGCTTAAAACAGACCGTTCCTAGGCGTTATTTATAGTGTGAGCCTGTGTTGTAGAAAAGCTGTGTTACCGTTGTGCGGTCACTCTGCACGCGGCGTTTAGCTGGAACAGCTGACAGGAGCCACCGGCCTCCAAAACTCGGGACCTCGTGGCTGCAGGCGGCATTTACACACACTCTCACCAGCTCTCTCCAGATAGGTTCCGTCAATGGAGATAACGTAAAGGGACATTTAAGGTAAAGGAAAACTGTTTCTAAGCGATTGGTAATACGCCATATAGTCACCGGAGCGGGAGCGCGACATCTGGTGGTCATCTCGGTCAGCCCTTAGCCACGCCCCCTACCCATGTTTTCAATAAACACAGGACCACAACCTACCTCTCCAGGATTATATCCCGTCTGCAAATCAAATGAGCCGACACAGATTATCATACGTTTTGTTTTTCTTCTCCAAAATAATATGTTTCCAAGAAATGTTGAGCTTGATGTATATGTGTAAACCTGGTTTTGTCACTTTCTCAACCCCAGCGGTGAAGGGTCTGATGGGACGTCCTAGAGGAAGTATCATGATATGGGTTTCTGCAGATTGAAATGACAAATTTAGTACTATTGGTGTTTCATCAATGGATATTTTGGAGCTGAAATGGTAATTGTACTATGGGCTGAGGTTTCCGATTGCGTACTCCAGACTGCTGGCCCAAAGCGCGATGCACAAAATATCACACCAAGTCAGCTGACGCACAATATGCTGGCCCAAAGCGCGATGCACAAAATATCACACCAAGTCAGCTGACGCACAATATGCTGGCCCAAAGCGCGATGCACAAAATATCACACCAAGTCAGCTGACGCACAATATGCTGGCCCAAAGCGCGATGCACAAAATATCACACCAAGTCAGCTGACGCACAATATGTCGGGCTGGAGACGGGGATGCAGATAGAGTGAGGGCTGGGGAGCTAAGTGCATGGCTGCCCATAGGGAGGGTAGAAAGAGGGGAACCGCCAAAAAATGGAAAAGGGGAATAGGGGAAGTGAAAGAATAACCTTGCGGGAGGCAGCCTTTGGGGGCTGCCTTCTGCAAAGTCACTGTTTCACTAGCGACATTCAGACATATATCCAGTGTTGTTTGTTTTCTTGTATAGTTAAAAACAGGGAATATTTCCAATTCTGAATATAAAACCTTGTTTTTGGGCACTTGCTGGGCATTGTGATCCAGATATGTATGTATGTATGTATGTATGTATGTATGTATGTATGTATGTATGTATGTATGTATGTATGTATGTATGGGATTTATAGAGCACACACCTAGCCAGGAATCCACAGAGTGCCCTGTGGCATACAAGTAGGAAATGGGGAAGCTGAGGAGTGGGATGGGTGGGAGTGATTGAGGGGGGCCTCTAGAGGAGGAGAAATAGCATTGTGTGGAATGACCAGCAATTGGTGAGATGTTCTTTGAAGAGGAGTTTCTTCTGCTCTTCCTTGAAGTGTATGGAACAAATGGTCAAATAGGTTTGCGCACATGATTGAGTATGATCTGTTTAAACCTTTAACGGTGTTAAAAGGGGTGCAAGGGGAAGAGGATAAGGCCTGGGGGTAAGCCCAAATGCCAGGTCCAATTGACCCTCAGTCGGTGTGCACATGCTGCACCCTTGCCTACTTGGGCAAACAATCTTGGAATTTGAGCCTGCAATGGTAGACTCCCAGGTGACTGCCCATCTCGTCCAACCTTTAGAACTGTAACAAGATGTTGATTACATTGTCATGTGTATGTACCTTCCGCAGGATATTGACGTCATTGATTCTTCTATCGAGCTTCCAGTCTTTTGGTAAAGACCAATAGCAGCCTCTTGTAGAATGTTGTGATCCTGTGCAGCGCAAGGACATATAGCACAATTGTAGACTGTGCGCATTTCAAGTGATGAAAACAAAAGTTGGGCAATCAATTTCATGAACTCTGTGGCTGTGGGTTGTGGATCGATGGGTAAGTTACTTTGCAAGTTGTTATATCCCCTGAGAACCCCAGAATGCAAGAATTGATGATTAAAATGCCATTTTGAAGATGTCTTTGATACCCAAGGCCTTAACGCCACAAAACATTTAAAAGGAATTACACATCACACTTTCAATTGTATGGAAATTACCATCCATGATGTCAAAGTTACAAAGCTGACATGCACGCATGGTTACCATGCTGTGGCTTTGGCAAAAAGACCATGCTCCCGAGTCTCTCCTTGTAGGTGTCTGAGATTGGGGTCTGCCCTAGCACAATTCCAGCAGACAAAAGAACATTTCCCCTGGCCACCTCATGCTTCGTCACTGTGGCGGGGTAATGTGACATGTCATTATTGACATCATCAAAGATGTCAGTTCGGATGTCATGTGCGACATCATTGTGGGGCACCTTATTGTTTTTCGGTTACCATAACTATTTAACAGTGTTTTGGGGTTATGCATTGCAACCATAATGTCCCTTATACTGATTTTGTTTCTAGGAATATGTGCTTATAGTGAATGGTTTTGTGTAGTGTCTCTCATTTTTGGAATACAATTCTATACATTCCAAATTATTCAATAATATTACCCAAGCAGCAGAATGATCAATGTGTTGACTTTCTTTTCAGAGGTATTGGGTACCTAGCTAGTCTAGAAAGTTGTTTCCAGCATGAGCGACTTGTTCTCAGGCATCCAAAGCATTGCTGTAGTACTCACATCAGGAGTGTGTGGAATGCATGTAGAGTATAAAATACAAACAGGCAAAAGGAACAACTTATGTCAAGTCCAAGATCCAGACTCCTCGAACATTTCCAGATAAATGTCTCTTTCTAGCTAAAAGTCAAATAGAGTTGTTAAACATGTAGTTTCATTTGGAGTCAAGTTCCAAGACCCCTGGATTGGTAAAAAGGGTGTTAAAAGAAGAGGTATGCTTTAATGCTTGAAGTGCCATGTTTCCTAACTGCCAAAATGTTTATGCTGGTGGAAAACCAATGGATTCCTATGGAATCTTGAAGTGAAATGTTTCCTAACTGCCAAAATGTTTATGCTGGTGGAAAACCAATGGATTCCTATGGAATCTGCCTGCAATTACCACTTGCCATAAGCATAGGACTCCACAGCCAACGCTACTGTAATTCTGTAATTGTGAATGACTCTTTTAAAAGTAAAGGTGATTGAGTCTTTGTTTTACCATTCACTTTTCCCCAAAAATGTGGAAATTAGCAAAACTGAGTTTCACAGAGGGAACATTTTTCACAAAAGTTCAAAAGGAGAGTGCCCTCTCCTCAATTGAAAATAACCCAGAAATGACTTTTTCATTGTTGGACAAATAGTAACATCTCATGAACATCTGAAGCACGTTCATACACCATGATCTTTGGTGCCGTGGGATAAAAACTACATAAAATAATTAATGAACCTCAGAGCCATACTATCTCAAATGGTATCAGAAGTAAACCCCTGCCAGAGAGGTTCTTACTGTGTTTGCACACACGTTATAGTATTGAAGCGAATTGATACTCAGACATAACTATTTTTTTTATCAAAACATTTTTATTACATTTTCCACACATACATAAACATTACACATAACACTGTGCATTGCAGGGGAAGGAAGAAACAGAGGGTAAACCATAAGGGGGTTTCAAAACAAAATTGGGGAGGAGCCTCTGCCCCCTGGACCATCTAGTCTTTCATGAGGGAACACAGGACACAGTCCCTGTGCGCTAGGCCTGCCAGTTCATGGGCACCTTGCTCTTAATGCTCCCATTGCCAGTGACGCTGCTTCGGGGATTTAGCCATCGTCTTTCCATCTCTGCCAGATTTTGCTTGCTTTCTGCGGGCATCCACTTGCTGCGTATACCCTACGCTCCATTGTCACACATATGTCCACGTCCATGATCCATTGATCATAACTAGGTGTTCTTTCCGATCCCCATAGCTGCGTAATGTTCCTTCTCAGTATCGCTGTAGCGGTTGACCAGAGCAGTTTCTCATACTGGGTCAGGTCACAGTCATCGGAGATCCCTAACAGGAATTGCTTTGGTCCCCTTTGTATTGGCTTGCCCAAGACTCTGGACAGTTTGTCACAGCATTTCCGCCATAGTCGCTGTATTTCGTCGCGTTCCTATATGATGTGGAAGAAGGTTTCTTCCTCGCGCCTGCATCGTGTGCATCGCGGGTCTGAGACCCTGCCCCACCGGAAGACTGCCACTCTCGGATAGTAAATACAATGTAGGATCTTGAGTTGGACCAGTCGGAGCCTAGACATAACTATTTTAACACAAACGTGCATCTCTCCTTCCAAAAATATGCCTCATAAACATTTATCTCACATGACCTCTCTCCCTTGTAATCCATGTCAAGCCCTCCTGCAACATTTCATGAACCAAAATGATTTGTTTAATCTTTGGCCAAAATGGTTTAACCATACCCAAACTTGCATGACATTTTTACTCCTGGAAAGATGTTGGGAGTTTTTTTTCCATGCAAATGTTCCTATGGAATTTCTACTCCCAAAATTCATGCGCCAGTTATTATTATTTTTATTTTTTTGTGGTGACCATAACCCTTAATTATCTCGGAATATTGGTTTTCTTACTTACTACACAACACATATTACAATTGCAAGAGTATATATATATATAGATGTACTGCACACTATAGTTCAGGAGTTGATGTAAATACTGGTTTTATTACAGAGTAGATGGAGAGGGCGTGGGAGTGTGCACTACCTTTGCGACTAAATTCAAGTAACTCAATATAACAAAATGGATACATAATTTAAGAAAAAAGGAGACAGAACCCCTAGTATTGTATGCACCCTAGTAGTAAATACTACACAACTTTTATCATAGAAATATACACCAGAAGCAGCTGTGGTTTCGTAGCAATGGTTTGACGTGGATTTCGCTCTTGCACTAGGTGCTTTCCTCTAGGCTGTAACGGAGTGCTGTGCCGGAGTGGAGTTCCTGTCTTGTGCTGCAGCAGCAGTCTTGCATCTAGCATCGGGTCCAGAGGTACTGAGGATAAGCTGACACAGACACTGCCCTGGTGGGATCGGTGGATGCCGCTTCACCTCCGACCAGTAAAGTAGTCAGTTAGTGCAAACCCCAGGGTGGTAAGCTGAGCTGGGCTGGGCTGGCCAAGAGTTGGTGGGAGGGAGACTCGGCCCCAGGAGCGTTAAGGTGTGACTGCGAGATAACCAGTGGACCCATATGCAGACAGACTATAAACACAACCTGGATGTAAAAACCGCATCCCCCCCAGGTAGTACATGAGAACATAGGGTGAGTGTTGGCAATAAAAGACTGTGACATTTTATTGCACAAATTATGGTCATAACAAAACATTATCATAATTGCAGTAACCATAATATGCTGTACTTTTGGGCACCGGGTTGTGAGTTTGCCCCATCTGGCCCATGCCGCCACACCTGGTCATGATGCCGGCCGTCCAGGTTCACCCAAAAGTTTGCTAGTGACAGCCCCTGCGAGGTTATCTACTATCTCTCTGTGTTCCATTCCTAATAAATGTACCCCGTCCTTGTGAAAAATGTCTGGGTTGGCCAGGGTTATTGGGCTGTGTCTTATATTTTTCAATCCCTCTATTCAATTTCTTTATAGCAGTGTCAACGGATTTGTAAGAATTTGCTCCCAGCCAGGTTTTCCTGGGTAGTATGGAGGAATACAAAATATCTCTATCACTCCAGATATGGGCGATACCTGCTAGTGATGTACATATATGTTCCTGTAATCTTCTCCTCCCCATGGATACTAGGTTGTTGCCCCCAGGTGTATAACTAGAAATTCCGGCGGGTGTCTGTGGCCACAAAATCTGACAGTTTTTCATGGATGTCAGGCAAGCAGAGGCCCCTGTAACCGCACAATGATGTGATAGTGTTGTTAAAAGTTGTCTCTTCTTTTGTTTCCTCAGCCCATCGCCCTGTTCTGAACACAAAAGAGTGACCTACTATCCAGGCTGATTTTAGTGGTGGCTCCTGATCTGTTTGGGGGGGAGAAAATGTTTTACATTAGTTCCAGTTTTATGTATTTCTTGAAGCAATCTGATTTCCATGCCCCTACGCTTTTTACCTGCTGAGAACTCAGGCCCCCTTGCCATGCAGTTGTTGCTGCACCAATTCTAAAAGAGTGGGTTCCGAATTTTTTTGGGTCTCATCCTACTTTGTTGATGGTTTTCAGCAGTATCCCCTTAAATCGATAATGACTCAGGGCAGAGGAGTCCCTGTGTATCAAAAATCCCCCCCTACCATTGGGCCCTGTGTGCAATATAGATTAGTAATGCATACTGGACAATTGTTTACATTGTCAATACAATAAATGTTTATTTCCCTTTTGGCGCCCGTTTTGAACCTCTGCATATCGATGGCGATGCTGTCTGCCCTCAACCTTGTGTCCATCATCCCTAAACCATTGCTGGCTTCGGTGCTTGACTCTATGACTTCACTCACCCTGAAGGCACCAAAATATGCCAGTGAAAAAGCTGTTTTGGAAGTCTAAAGGGTGTCCTTTGTATATTTGCTGCCCTTATAATTTACCCCAGCCCTTCAATATTTGAAATTAGTGAGCTCCGGGTGGGATCTGAGTCTCCCTGGAGTTTTGAAAAATATGACATTGCTGTGAGGTGTCTCTTTGCCCATTCTTTCTTAAATCCCTGATTGAATGCCCACCTCAGGAATGCATTGATATGCTTTGTTAGAGCAATTCTACATGCTTTATCCCAGAAACATTTAGTACCGTTAGCAGGCACTTACTGTATTGCGCTGTTGTGCTGCCTGCCAAGGAACCCATGGCCAGCTCTAAAAGCAACCCTGTGTCGGGGTCTGTATTTTTCGTGGGTAGCATTTGACTGCATTCACCCGTGTTTGAGGTGATTGTAGGATCATGTTGCGCATCCCGGCCCCCGTCGTACGGCGTTGGCGTTGATGCTGAATTTGTTATTTTTCTAACATCTCCCAGCAGTCCTCTGGGATCTCTGTCATCTCTTTTCTAGCATTTGGCATCATTTGGCGAAATTTTGTCCACTGAAAACGAAATGTTATTGCCTGCACCTGCAATGTGTTTTGCTCTGATCACGATATTCTCAAACAACGTGATTTTTGTGATGGCTCTGAGAACTTTCAGTATCAAATGGCATTTGGTTGTTCTTTGTTGTGATTCCCACCGCAGCCCTACTGTCAGACCATGCAGTAAGCTCAGTGTTTGCAAGGTGCCTGCCCCAGATATGCAAGGGTAGCCAGATGGGTATAATCTCTAACAGTTTAATGTTTTTGGTCCAGCCTGCTGGATGCCATGTTTTTGGCCATTCTCCCACAGCCCAGTCTGATTCTAGGATAGCCCCAAAACCTTTGCTCCCTGCTGCATCAGTGAAAAGTACCATTCTATTGCTTGACTTCAATGGCGTGCGCCAAATTGTTGTCCCGTTGAAGTGTGTCAGAAACTCTTTGCGATTTTTTAGGTCTTTCTTCACATTTTCTCCGAGTTTAATGTGCAGCTGGGGTTTTGTGCATGTTTTTGTCTTTAGTTCAGAACTTCTTGCAAACACTTTGTGGGATTACCATGGCTGCAAAATTCAATCTTCCCACCAGTGATTGTATCTCCCTGACAGAGCTTTATTTCTTTTTCCCCATGTTTTGGATTTTATCTAACAGCACACTTATTTTTGTGCTTGGGATCTTGCAGATCCCTGCTTCGGTATCTATTTCAATCCTTAAGAAAATTATGTTTTTTGCCGGTTTCGTTGTTTTTTCAGCTGCCAGCGGTATGCCCCACCCTGCTGCCATTTTTATAATTTCTGCCACTGCCTTTTGGTAGTCACCCGTTCCTGTTATTCTAAATAATGCACTACATGCGCCCCAAGTAACTGTTTTAGAAAAGCCCACTGGAAAAATGAGCTGAACTGCTCAAACAGCGCACATTATACTGCACAGCCCATGGGCAGGCATCTGCCCAAATAAATCTGATTGTCAAAAGAGAAACCTAGCCATTGCTGTGAATCTGGGTGAACGTGTAGCAGTCTAAATGCTGACTCTATGTCCAGTTTTGCTATTAGCCCCCTCTTGCCACAGTTCCGGACTATTCTCGGAGCTTCTTTGAAATGTATGTAGGTCACGGTTGATTCTGATTCTGGGATTCCGTCATTGAATGACTGCCCCTTTGGGTATGATAAATGGTGGATCATCCTCATTTTCCCTAGTTTCTTTTTGGGTACTAAACCTAAGGGTGATAAAATGCGTTCCCTAAAAGGCAAATTATCCCATGACCCTCCTACTCTGCCCAGTTCCAGCTCCTTATGAATTTTTTTCCCTCATTATTTACATGTTTTTTTCTTGCAGAGATTACATTTTTGGGGGGTTTTGGTGATCCTCTCCCTGGAATGGGATGAGGAAACCTACTCTAAAACCTTTCTCTATTGATGTGCTGATATTTTTGTCTGGGTATGCTGCCAGTCCTGTTCTGAAACCTTCAATGTTGATGCGGGTCTTGCCTGGTGCTAAATTAATTTTAAACATGGTATCCCTAATTTTCTTTTTTTGTATTTTTAACCAGCAGCCAGGTGCAGTTGCTGTTAGGGTGGTCGCCCCCACAGCTTGAGCAGTTGTGCCTATACCTGCACTCCTTGCCCAATGCGCATGGATTTTTGGTGGTGCTTTGTGCCTTGGACTTGCTGCGTGTATTGGACTTAGCCCCCCATAGCTGTCTCTTCCGAAATGGCTGCTCCCCCTTGCCTTGTTTTTTTCATTCTCTGGCAATGTGTTGCCCCCCTGACTTTTGCCCCTTGATTTGATGGGGGCCTGTGCTTTCTCTCCCTCTGAAGGAGACTTCCCAGTCATCTGATAGAGATCATTTTGTACCTTGTCCCATTCTATTGTTGGTCTTTCTGACATGTTCCTTCTGTACCTTTCCTCATATGCTAACCATGCATCCCCTTATAGGCAACTTTAACTTCCCGAATTGTGTCTTTGTAAGCCAATATTTGGACCCCATTCCCCGGGTTCTTTTCCAAGAATACTGTTTCTAAAAGGATGAAACCCTTTAACCAATTATCCCAATTCTGTTCTACATGCACATTTCTTGCAATTGCTTTGTCTTCAATTTTCTTGGGGTGTCTGAAGGCATCTATGCCTTTTCGTTGTGCTTCAATAAGTGAAAACACTTCCATGTAGTCTTTTTTCCATATTGCATCCTTTATTGTATGGTCAGTGTTCCATGCCAGTGATTTCTTGTATCTATTTAATATCTCAGTTTCTAGGTTTTTTTTAACTTTTCCTCCAGCTATAGACTGGTGATCATTGTCCCCTCTATGGCTTGTGGGTGGCTGCTATTGGTTTTGTCTGTCCCGCTTTGCCTACAGTTGCTGTTCCCGCTGTTGTTGGGATGGGCGCAGTCCATGCTCTAAGCAGCACCTCTGGCCCACTCCCTTTTCTAAAGTCACTACTGGGTCTGGGGGGAGTCTGCTTTCAACAATCACTATTGGCTCCAATGGAACCCTATTTTAAATGTCCACTATTGGCTCTTTGGGTGGCTGCTGTTTATACCTCATTTCTAACATTATTTGCTCCATTATTTTCATATTTTCGCCTTGCTCTGTTAGATATTTAGCCGCAAAGTCATCAAACACTAGGGACATTTTTGTTGCCATTTTACCTTTCTTGCCTTGTGTCTGCTTGTCTGATTCTGCCACCGCTTTGGATTTCTTTGCTGCTGAAGGAGCCTAGTCATCCTCTGCTGTGTTGTTGTTGTCTGCTTCCACCACTGATTCTCCATATATGTGCTCTCTGACCCATGGCCATCCATAGTGCCCTATTGCCCATTCTGCCAAACGCGGCAGCTGTGATTTCTCCTTTTGTGGTGGCTTCTTTGGTGGCATGTTGTGACCTTATTGTGCCCTGTGTTCAGGCTACTGTATATGTGTGCAGTAGTTTTGCTTGAAATGCTTCTTCTTTCAAGCTGTCTTTGCTGCTGCTCTTGTTTTCCCAAAACGAGTGCGAACTTAAACTGTGCAAATTGCACTGTCCCGTGCCGTACTACTTCCAACCAAAACGGGCCGCTTTACTTGTGTCTGCGGGTTTGACTGCTCGAGTCTGCAGCGTTGTACCTGCTTCAAAGAACCTTCTCACAGGCTCTAAGTTCGTAAAACATTGCTCTTGCTTGAGCCCTTTGTTCTGGGTATCGTTTTGTAGCCTTGATATTGCTATTTTGGTATGTAGCATTGCGCTTGCTTCACCGAACTTTAGCACTGTTTTTTAGATTGAGCAAATGACGCTGCTCTGTGTCGTCCCGCTTCCAAAATCTCATGCAACCAACTTCTGTTCTAGATTGCTTGTCGCCTGGCAACCCCCGCCGGGGCTTTCTGCAACAATGTATTTCGCTTTAACTCAGTTTGAGCCACCGGTTCCGCCCTTGTTTCACTTCGGCTCACCCCTGGGATCTTTTACGTGTTCACCAGCTCGTGCGACGTGCTCTCTTCTCCTGGTTGTTCCCTGCAGCGACTCGCACAGCTTATTGAAACTTTCCTCCTTATCGTTTGTGCGCACTCAGCGTGTTGTTTGGTGTTGCTTAGGTGCCGTCCCAAGCTGCTCCATGGCTCGGGTCAGCCTGTCCAACGTGCTTTCTTTCCAATCGGTTTTCCCGGTGCCGCGCCTTTCACAGTGTGCTGTGTAAAGCTGCTTTGGTGCGGTGCAGAGCTTGGATGCTGAAAGGCTCGATCGCTCCTCTCTGACTTCTGTGCTGTCTTGGGGTCTGTCGTACGAGGATGGTGCTACGATCCTGCAGCCGGGTCAAATGAAAACAGCCTTCTGTTGACAGAATAAGTCAAAACTCCAGTCTTGGGAGGCTACTTTATGAACAGGGCAATGTTCGAAGAAGAGAGAGACTCTGTGTGCGCTGTGTACACTTTTTGCTTAGTTCCCGTGCAGGGTCCCAAGCTGATTTCTGCCTTTTGTTGGAAAACCAGCTCCTCATATTGGACCCAGGGGCTGGCCCTGGGTCTTTGTTGTGCCTGTGTGGGGGGCTGTGTTGCCACTCCCCAGGCCGGCTGACACCGATGGCAATCAAATCCTGGAGTGCTAGCACAATTGGTCCCTGCCTATTTCCTGCCCCACCTGTCTCCTGTGCTTAGCACCTCTTTGGGAGGAAGGGCAAAGTGTTCCTTACACCTTGCCCTTCATACTTGTTGTTTCTGCTGCTGGAAGCCTGGCTGCCCCAGGACGGGACATGAGAGTGGTTAGGGAAGAGAGGGAGCAGCAGGCTGTTCTAAGGCTGCCCCTACCCTCCCCCTCAACTAGCAACCATGGTGCACCAGTTACCACCCCGTCTGGTACCCTTGCGGCGCTGGCTGGAAGTGCTTCCCCACTATTCATTCTGTGTCAGGACGGTGAGTGCATTCGGCCCCCCGTGTATTACACAGTGGAGCGGGTTAGGGAGAGTTCTTTCCCAATCTTAGTGACCACCACACCTCCCGACTCACTCCTGATTATTGGAATTGGAGCCATACCTTTGCACATGTGTACATTGCACATCTGCTCCATGAAGTGTAGATATTGTCCTCATAATTGCCTCTAAGCTCGAGACATGTTTCTATTTATTAAACCTAGTTATTAAGGATGATCAGTGATTCACCCTTTGGCCATGTGCTCCTGAGTTTGTGCTTGCACTGCTTTGCGTGCACCCAGAGTGTACTGTTTGGCTGGCTGCCCTAACAACTTTCGGGTGGTCACAAGAATGATTCGTTCCCAGCAGGGAACTGGGTTTACTTGCCAGTCCCAGTAACAGGGTGCAGCACAGAGTTTCTAATTCATCTCGTGGCTTTCTAGTTTTGGAGAGGGAAAACTCCAGCTTTTATTTCAATTGGCAGTTAAACTTCATCTGCATTTAAGCCCCTAGCCACGTGACCTGCACAGCAAACTTCGGCTGGTGGGCGGAGTGGCAGATTTAGGGCCGTGGAACAATATCATCCGTGAGGTCCCAGCTCGTTTGGCCTAATAACACGCTTAGAGGTAACATTGTTTAATCATTTTCTTATGTCGTACGCTTATACCCTGAAAATGGCCATGCCAGTGCGGAAAGAAGGAGGGGGACTGGCCCAAAAGGTTTTAATACTTGCTGTTAATGTCACATGTGACCACCCCATTCAACCCTCACGTCCTCCCGCGGCAATGGCTGCGCCACGGCTCATCCAAGACATTCGGTCATACTTACACAACAAGGAGACGGTTGCAGTCGAAAAGGCGATAGAGATTGTACAGCCCCCAAGGTCCACCCATTAACCTCCTGCTAATATTCACTGACTGGTGGGCCAATTAATATCCTTCTCAGATATTTCGGACACAGACTTGGTGCTGGGGGCCAAACACATAGAAGAACACGGAATGGGGGAGATGTAGAGTTCTACATCAGTTAATCCCACTCAGTCTGCAATATCACCAGAAACCCTGCCCCTGATAAAGGACATTTTTAACTCCAAGAATTCACACCAGTCTGTTAACCCTCACATGATGGCACTGGCTCAGATCCATTTTCCAAAGAATAATCTCACATTGCATTCACAACCAAATATAGCATGGTTGAGTAAAGCAACAGTGTTTAATTTACAAGACCTCAACAGTGATCACCAGAAGGGGGTACTTCATCACAATCAATAATAGAACCAGCTGTATCAAACATACAGGAGGCTCAGCAACTCTTTAAGGGCATGGCAAGGGTGGTGACGAGATCAAGCGGGAAACAGGTGTTGGAGGAGTGTCTCCCGCCCTCGATCGAGGTAATTATTGGCATCCCTGACACTCTACATGCTTCTACTAACACCTCAGTTTTATTCATCCAACGACCCCCAGACGGTCTTTAGGGATGACAAACCCGGTGAACTCTTTTACAGAATTAACATTGTCGGCAATGAACACAACACTTCAGTCCTTGTCGAAACTCTGTGACTCACTAAATGTAAAAAGTTTAGCCCAGATGGACCTATTGACCACACTGTTAACAAAGGTCTTGTGTATTGAAGATACATTATCCAGCAAAGATAGTCAAGATGCACTGCATTCACTCCACATGCCTAGAGATTTATCTCCAGCTCAGAAGCTTCCTAACTTGGACAGAGTGTCGATCCTGTGAGGTGTATCTATAGAAGAGGGGGACTCAGAGCTCTCATCCAACAAGATGTGCTTGATACACCCACACAAGAGCCCCAAATAGGAATAATCACTGACTCTGAGGAGGAGACAGGCCCTACTCCTTGAAATCAGGCTGAAACCCAAACTCATGTGTTCTGCCTAGCCTGTATTTGAAATATTTGCAAAAAAGAAGTGTCAAAACAGAGGAAAAAAAATCAAAAAATCCAATGCATCCGGTGGATTTGAGAACATTTTTAAGAGCCTTAACAATCCCGCTGAGGGGCCATCCTTTGAGGAAAAACGAGGATCCAAAAGTAGGAACCCTCCCGTCCCCTGCACTCTATCATAAATCCATCAAAAGATGGTTCAACAAGCTTTCAAAAGCATTAGTAATAGTTAAACAATAGTTTTCAAATTAGATAAATAATAAAGATAAGCATTCAATGATTTCATAAAGGCACCAAAAGGTGGTTTTAATTATAGTTACAATTAGTTAACCATAAAGCCTTAGTGTAGAAAAGCCAAAATGACTGTCTAAAAAATACCATGAAAACAATAAGCAATGATAGTCCATGTATACAATTTATGGCTGACGCGTTTCGGGATACACATCCCTTCTTCTTGAGCCTAGTTGATTTGGACTGCGGAACCTAAATAAACATAAAGAGCTGTTTCAATACACAACATGTTCATATATTAGAAATTAAACAAAGTAATTATTATTGATCTCACCTAGACATTACATGTATTGGTCTATCCAATTGGGTGCAGTTCAAGGACATCTATAAAGGATGTTAATCCTAGTCTTCCCAATTAGAGGGGTCCCACCCGGGATCAGTGCGCCAGAGAGTGTACATTAATTATTACAGAGGTAATCAAACAGAGTTGCTAACGGTTGCCTATCAGTGACAACGGCCTCCATTACATATATCAAAGCCATTCAAATAATGCAAATGATGGCATATCCATCAGTTACATAAGCCTCCATTAATTATATTCAAGGAATTCAAATAGTGGTGTACCTTAAGTTTAAATCAAGGTCAAGTGTAAATTTCCACTCAAAGCATGGTAAAACCGTTTGTTCCAATTCTTTCCGCCGGTCAGTGAAGGGGAACTGCTCTTTTCAAAAGTGCATAGTGCCTACAGGTCAAACAAGAACAAAACGATTCTCAAGATAAAATATTAACTTCCCACATAAGAGGTCAACACAATAGTATGGATTTTTTCTAGTTAGCGCTAAAAAGCAGGGCCAATTATAAAGTCACGGCTTACCTCTAAAGTCGTAAAATCTGACGGGAGAAAACGAGTGTGTACTCCGCTAGCACGGTGGTCTTAAAGTGTCCCAGGTTATTTCTCAAACAGGACAGGTTGTACTGTATGGAGAAGATAGAGAGATAAGAGAGCTCAATCAGTTCCACAAGGCGGAACTGTGGGGTCTGTGTCTGCACTGAGTTGTCAATCTATAAACACATATTATATTCACCTCTGTAATGGAATCCAAAGGGATACTTGGACCCTTGTAGAAAAACAGCCGCAATAGCGGATGAACGCTTCCCGAATGCGAGCGCCTCCGAGCGGGAGGATGCGTCCCCCGTGCTGGCTGAGGTGGGTCTACTGGTAACCCTGACAACCCTTGACACAGACAGTAGCCCATCTAGGACT
Source organism: Ambystoma mexicanum (assembly GCF_040938575.1). Taxonomy (NCBI): domain Eukaryota; kingdom Metazoa; phylum Chordata; class Amphibia; order Caudata; family Ambystomatidae; genus Ambystoma; species Ambystoma mexicanum. The sequence goes on along the minus strand of NC_090929.1, from coordinate 1,583,488,130 downwards.
AAGCGTGTGCGTGATAGACATAGAGGACGTCCTAAGTGAACACACAATACCAAAAGTGGCTCTTAGACTGGTGCAAATGGGAGCGCCATTTTGGAATGTACTTTGTAGAGTGGAAAGAGTGACTGCTGCAGCATATAGACAATGTCTGCTCATTAATGTAGAACAATTTAAGGACCCGTAAAACACAATATTGTGTAAAGAAAGGAATGTAAAATGTTAAGTCCTTCATGTTGGTCTAAACCAAAGAAAAGGGTTAGTTATGTAAATTGACTATGGTAAATAAGCGTGCGCACTACACACTGTGGCCACAGTAAGGATCCCCCTGATGGAACAACATTTCAATTTCCATGGTTTGGTTCAGATTGAATGTGTATATCTGGAAAGCAAACTCGCACCCAAGTAGAAAACACCTCAGAAAAGAAACGGATGCCAATATGCTGTAGATAGAACCCACACCATACTGCAGAGCTTGAGCTTATGAACAGTGGGCCGGTCAACATGTCCCGGACTGATTAGACTTTAACAGTTACTCCACTGTTGGTAACGGCTAATGACATTTGATATGTCTATTCAGGTAGAAATTATAACTATTAAATAAGTACAGTAAATTAACTAGAGGAAGAAATACGGGGGAATAGTGGTGTAAAAAATCCAGTAGATAGTTTTGAATAGGAAGAAAATTAATTAGGATGTCCTCTACCCCAAGTGGTATAAACCAGCGGGGGCACATGAAAAAAGAGAAAGAAAAAGGTATCTTTTTACACTACACAGTGATGACACCATTTCACTACAGAAGAGCCAGGGGTCTATTAAGTTCAGATAAAGCATCTCAGGGAAAATTCCTCATTGAGCCCTTGTGGGTTAAGTGTGTCTAGCTGGTGTATCCAAAATTTCTCCCTACGGGAGAGGATAGATTGGTAGTCTCCCCCTCTATGTGGCTTCTTGACGACCTCCAAGACTTGAAACTTGATCTGGACCACTGTGTGGTGGTGTTCCATGAGATGTCTTGCCAATGGGGATTTCGTGTTCTTGCACCTGATATTGGATTTATGCTCTGTTATTCTTTCCTTCACCGCTCTTGTGGTCTGGCCCACATATAGTTTATCACAGGGGCATTTGATTGAATAGATAACACCTGTCGACATGCAGGTCGCGTAATCCCGGAGTTTGAATTTCTTGCCCGTAAGGGGATGTGATATGTTTTCACCCTTAATTAATTTGTTACAATGGGAACATCCCAGACATGGGAATGTACCCTTCTTTTTTGTCTGTAGAAACGTCTGTTTATCTTTAGGTGGCTTCTCGGCTCGCACAAGTTTATCCCTCAAGTTCTGGCCTCTCTTGAAAGCCATCATTGGGTATTTGGGAAATAGTCTTTCAAGCAATGGATCATTCTGGAGAATACTCCAATGTTTCTTGATTGCTCTCCCTACTTGAAAACTTTGCCGGGAGAACTTTGAGATATAGAGTAATGGAGTCTCCTTACTTTTGATTTTAGGCGTGAGAAGTTGTTCCTTGCTAACCTTCGAAGATCTCTCCTTAGCTTCTTCCAGGACAGGTTGTGGGTAACCCCTCTTTTCAAATTTATCCAACAACTTAGTGCATTCAACGTCGAGTCCTTCAGGATCAGAGACTATCCTTTTCAACCTTAGGATTTGGCTGTAGGGCAGGCTACTTAGCATTGACTTTGGATGGAAACTCGAGAAGTGCAATAGGTTATTCACATCTGTCGGTTTGTGGTAGACGTTAGTTGCAATTCGATTGTTCTTAATCTCCAGGCTGACATCCAGAAAATGTAGGGATGGTGTGCCTACCTCCATCGTGAATTTAATATTTTGATGTACTGAGTTTAAGAAATTGAAGAAAAATGTGAGTTCATCCTTAGTGCCACACCAAATTCCAAAGATGTCATCGATGTAGCGTTTCCATAGCAGTATTCTGCTTGACCAATTCTCATTCTCCAGGACATGTCTGTGCTCGAATCTGTACATAAAAGTGTTAGCATATACGGGGGCCATTGCTGACCCCATAGATGTTCCCGTAATTTGGAGGTAAAAATTCCCTTGGAATCTAAAGTAATTGTTATTCAGTATTAAACTAAGGAGTTTCACAATCAGCTCCGGGTCACCCCTCGTTGCCTGTGAATTTAACAATAGCCATTCTACTGCTTGAATGCCCTCCACATGTGGGATGGAAGTGTATAAACTGCATACGTCCATACTGAACAATATGCAATCTGGGCTGAGTGCTCTGACTTCTTGGATACAGTTTAGGAAATCTGTCGTGTCTTTAAGGTACGTGGGAATGTTCTGAATGAGTGGTTGAAGTAACCGGTCAATATAAATGGATAGTGGATCGAAGATACTGTCCGTTCCAGCCACAATCGGTCTTAATGGAGGATCATTTTGATTTTTGTGGATTTTTGGTAATCCGTAAAACACCGGCGTGATTGGATGCTGGTTAATCAGGAATTCACTTGTTTTCCAGCTGATCCATTTATTGTCCAAGGCTTGCTCGATAATCTCTTCAATCAGCGATCTGATTCTCACGATTGGATCACCATTCAGTTTAGTATAGGTGCCAACTTCATTAAGTAGTGACAGGCACTTTCTAGTATAATCATCCGTGTCCATGACAACAATGGCTCCTCCTTTATCGGCCGGTTTTATGGTTAGGGATTCATCTCTAGCCAGTGCTTCCACATGATCTAATTGACACTTCTTTACATTGATAGGGGTAGAAATTTGATAGTTAATCCGTTTTAAGTCCGTAATGACTTTCTTCTCAAAGAGGTTAAGGATGGAGTTCTGTATGTGTGGATCAAAGTTACTTTTCGGACGTATTTCCAATGTTTCACCCTCGGATTGACGATTTTCCAAATTCTCATCGGACTCAAAAAAGATTTTGAGTCTGAGTTTTCTTAATAGCCTGTGAAGGCAAATTTTTTCCTCAAACAAGGTGGTGTTGTTCGTGGGGATGAATGATTACCTCTTTCCTTCACCGCTCTTGTGGTCTGGCCCACATATAGTTTATCACAGGGGCATTTGATTGAATAGATAACACCTGTCGACATGCAGGTCACGTAATCCCGGAGTTTGAATTTCTTGCCCGTAAGGGGATGTGATATGTTTTCACCCTTAATTACATTGTTACAATGGGAACATCCCAGACATGGGAATGTACCCTTCTTTTTTGTCTGTAGAAACGTCTGTTTATCTTTAGGTGGCTTCTCGGCTCGCACAAGTTTATCCCTCAAGTTCTGGCCTCTCTTGAAAGCCATCATTGGGTATTTGGGAAATAGTCTTTCAAGCAATGGATCATTCTGGAGAATACTCCAATGTTTCTTGATTGCTCTCCCTACTTGAAAACTTTGCCGGGAGTACTTTGAGATATAGAGTAATGGAGTCTCCTTACTTTTGATTTTAGGCGTGAGAAGTTGTTCCTTGCTAACCTTCGAAGATCTCTCCTTAGCTTCTTCCAGGACAGGTTGTGGGTAACCCCTCTTTTCAAATTTATCCAACAACTTAGTGCATTCAACGTCGAGTCCTTCAGGATCAGAGACTATCCTTTTCAACCTTAGGATTTGGCTGTAGGGCAGGCTACTTAGCATTGACTTTGGATGGAAACTCGAGAAGTGCAATAGGTTATTCACATCTGTCGGTTTGTGGTAGACGTTAGTTGCAATTCGATTGTTCTTAATCTCCAGGCTGACATCCAGAAAATGTAGGGATGGTGTGCCTACCTCCATCGTGAATTTAATATTTTGATGTACTGAGTTTAAGAAATTGAAGAAAAATGTGAGTTCATCCTTAGTGCCACACCAAATTCCAAAGATGTCATCGATGTAGCGTTTCCATAGCAGTATTCTGCTTGACCAATTCTCATTCTCCAGGACATGTCTGTGCTCGAATCTGTACATTAAAGTGTTAGCATATACGGGGGCCATTGCTGACCCCATAGATGTTCCCGTAATTTGGAGGTAAAAATTCCCTTGGAATCTAAAGTAATTGTTATTCAGTATTAAACTAAGGAGTTTCACAATCAGCTCCGGGTCACCCCTCGTTGCCTGTGAATTTAACAATAGCCATTCTACTGCTTGAGTTGTATTTTCAAATTCACTATATCTGTGTCTATAGAGGTAAGTGATTTAGATAATTCCTCTATTGTTAATAGGATGAGGTCCAGAGAGCATTTATTCAGGATACGATCCCACTTTTCGATGAATGCTTTTTTCTCACTACACAATGTAGGTCGAAGGTAAACTCTCAATCCCCTAGGTATCCTTTTGGATTTGAAGTATTCTACTAGAGTGTTCGCGTGTAGTTTCTGCGAGATCTCCTTTCTAATGAGTTTTTCCAGCTGAAATATGAGGCGGTCTGGACTGACTTTACTCTGTAGCGATTTTTCAGTGTCTTTAATCAGTGACAGAATGCGTTTGGCTTCTTCAGCATCAAAGGCTAAAGTCGAGGCATGCTTATCGGTAAGTTCATTTATACGTGAGAAGGACATGTTATAAACGAATTGTTTCACAAAATCGGGTGCTGTCTACAAAATGTGCCACACTGGTGAAAACCAGTGAAACAATGAACTGTGAAAAAGGGTGGATCAGTAGAAGCACTCCCTAATATTATATATTTAGAGATTAATTTAATCAATGGTGTAAAGTAATATCAATACTTTTTTTGAGGTGCGGGGGAGGAGACGTGAACCTGGCACAGGATCACAGCAACAGTATATGTAGAGGAAAAACGAGGATCCAAAAGTAGGAACCCTCCCGTCCCCTGCACTCTATCATAAATCCATCAAAAGATGGTTCAACAAGATTTCAAAAGCATTAGTAATAGTTAAACAATAGTTTTCAAATTAGATAAATAATAAAGATAAGCATTCAATGATTTCATAAAGGCACCAAAAGGTGGTTTTAATTATAGTTACAATTAGTTAACCATAAAGCCTTAGTGTAGAAAAGCCAAAATGACTGTCTAAAAAATACCATGAAAACAATAAGCAATGATAGTCCATGTATACAATTTATGGCTGACGCGTTTCGGGATACACATCCCTTCTTCTTGAGCCTAGTTGATTTGGACTGCGGAACCTAAATAAACATAAAGAGCTGTTTCAATACACAACATGTTCATATATTAGAAATTAAACAAAGTAATTATTATTGATCTCACCTAGACATTACATGTATTGGTCTATCCAATTGGGTGCAGTTCAAGGACATCTATAAAGGATGTTAATCCTAGTCTTCCCAATTAGAGGGGTCCCACCCGTGATCAGTGGGCCAGAGAGTGTACATTAATTATTACAGAGGTAATCAAACAGAGTTGCTAACGGTTGCCTATCAGTGACAACGGCCTCCATTACATATATCAAAGCCATGTGAATTTGAAAATACAACTCGGCGAATTTAAATCTTCTGAAGAACTAGCACAACTGCTGGTAGACATCAATGAGAAATTAGCTTCCTACAAATCAGACATAGAACAAAGAAAACTAAGGAAGTTTAAAAGGGATACCTTTGATTATATGAACGATATTGTTTACAACTGGCAGGAGTACTACCACCATCGGAATCTCAACAGAACAAGACCTAGGAATCCAGATTCATCAAACTCTGGCAACGATAGCAGTTCGGGCAGCATAGGGGAACCTACACAAACAGGATCTAGGGGTTCAGCTGCTGACGCAGCAAGAAGAACACCTCCACCATCTAACGGAGGGACAGTACCCCTCTCAACACCAACAGTAACACCAGTTATAGGCTCACCAAGTCCAAATGACACTGGGGCTTTTTTAGGCCTCCGCGACAAATCAAGAGAAAAACGAGGAGAGGGCAAAGCAAAACAAAAAAAGCAAAACAGATGAGTGAAAATCTGGTAGTCAACATTTCTAAGAAAGTTCTGAATAGTGGTCAACTCGAAATGCTAAATCGTGGACTATCATTCATCCCCACGAACAACACCACCTTGTTTGAGGAAAAAATTTGCCTTCACAGGCTATTAAGAAAACTCAGACTCAAAATCTTTTTTGAGTCCGATGAGAATTTGGAAAATCGTCAATCCGAGGGTGAAACATTGGAAATACGTCTGAAAAGTAACTTTGATCCACACATACAGAACTCCATCCTTAACCTCTTTGAGAAGAAAGTCATTACGGACTTAAAACGGATTAACTATCAAATTTCTACCCCTATCAATGTAAAGAAGTGTCAATTAGATCATGTGGAAGCACTGGCTAGAGATGAATCCCTAACCATAAAACCGGCCGATAAAGGAGGAGCCATTGTTGTCATGGACACGGATGATTATACAAGAAAGTGCCTGTCACTACTTAATGAAGTTGGCACCTATACTAAACTGAATGGTGATCCAATAGTGAGAATCAGATCGCTGATTGAAGAGATTATCGAGCAAGCCTGGACAATAAATGGATCAGCTGGAAAACAAGTGAATTCCTGATTAACCAGCATCCAATCACGCCGGTGTTTTACGGATTACCAAAAATCCACAAAAATCAAAATGACCCTCCATTAAGACCGATTGTGGCTGGAACGGACAGTATCTTCGATCCACTATCCATTTATATTGACCGGTTACTTCAACCACTCATTCAGAACATTCCCACGTACCTTAAAGACACGACAGACTTCCTAAACTGTATCCAAGAAGTCAGAGCACTCAGCCCAGATTGCATATTGTTCAGTATGGACGTATGCAGTTTATACACTTCCATCCCACATGTGGAGGGCATTCAAGCAGTAGAATGGCTATTGTTAAATTCACAGGCAACGAGGGGTGACCCGGAGCTGATTGTGAAACTCCTTAGTTTAATACTGAATAACAATTACTTTAGATTCCAAGGGAATTTTTACCTCCAAATTACGGGAACATCTATGGGGTCAGCAATGGCCCCCGTATATGCTAACACTTTTATGTACAGATTCGAGCACAGACATGTCCTGGAGAATGAGAATTGGTCAAGCAGAATACTGCTATGGAAACGCTACATCGATGACATCTTTGGAATTTGGTGTGGCACTAAGGATGAACTCACATTTTTCTTCAATTTCTTAAACTCAGTACATCAAAATATTAAATTCACGATGGAGGTAGGCACACAATCCCTACATTTTCTGGATGTCAGCCTGGAGATTAAGAACAATCGAATTGCAACTAACGTCTACCACAAACCGACAGATGTGAATAACCTATTGCACTTCTCGAGTTTCCATCCAAAGTCAATGCTAAGTAGCCTGCCCTACAGCCAAATCCTAAGGTTGAAAAGGATAGTCTCTGATCCTGAAGGACTCGACGTTGAATGCACTAAGTTGTTGGATACATTTGAAAAGAGGGGTTACCCACAACCTGTCCTGGAAGAAGCTAAGGAGAGATCTTCGAAGGTTAGCAAGGAACAACTTATCACGCCTAAAATCAAAAGTAAGGAGACTCCATTACTCTATATCTCAAAGTACTCCCGGCAAAGTTTTCAAGTAGGGAGAGCAATCAAGAAACATTGGAGTATTCTCCAGAATGATCCATTGCTTGAAAGACTATTTCCCAAATACCCAATGATGGCTTTCAAGAGAGGCCAGAACTTGAGGGATAAACTTGTGCGAGCCGAGAAGCCACCTAAAGATAAACAGACGTTTCTACAGACAAAAAAGAAGGGTACATTCCCATGTCTGGGATGTTCCCATTGTAACAATGTAATTAAGGGTGAAAACATATCACATCCCATTACGGGCAAGAAATTCAAACTCCGGGATTACGCGACCTGCATGTCGACAGGTGTTATCTATTCAATCAAATGCCCCTGTGATAAACTATAAGTGGGCCAGACCACAAGAGCGGTGAAGGAAAGAATAACAGAGCATAAATCCAATATCAGGTGCAAGAACACAAAATCCCCATTGGCAAGACATTTCATGGAACACCACCACACAGTGGCCCAGATCAAGTTTCAAGTCTTGGAGGTCGTCAAGAAGCCACATAGAGGGGGAGACTACCAATCTATCCTCTCCCGTAGGGAGAAATTTTGGATACACCAGCTAGACACACTTAACCCACAAGGGCTCAATGAGGAATTTTCCCTGAGATGCTTTATCTGAACTTAATAGACCCCTGGCTCTTCTGTAGTGAAATGGTGTCATCACTGTGTAGTGTAAAAAGATACCTTTTTCTTTCTCTTTTTTCATCTGCCCCCGCTGGTTTATACCACTTGGGGTAGAGGACATTCTAATTAATTTTCTTCCTATTCAAAACTATCTACTGGATTTTTTTCACCACTATTCCCCCGTATTTCTTCCTCTAGTTAATTTACTGTACTTATTTAATAGTTATAATTTCTACCTGAATAGACATATCAAATGTCATTAGCCGTTACCAACAGTGGAGTAACTGTTAAAGTCTAATCAGTCCGGGACATGTTGACCGGCCCACTGTTCATAAGCTCAAGCTCTGCAGTATGGTGTGGGTTCTATCTACAGCATATTGGCATCCGTTTCTTTTCTGAGGTGTTTTCCACTTGGGTGCGAGTTTGCTTTCCAGATATACACATTCAATCTGAACCAAACCATGGAAATTGAAATGTTGTTCCATCAGGGGGATCCTTACTGTGGCCACAGTGTGTAGTGCGCACGCTTATTTACCATAGTCAATTTACATAACTAACCCTTTTCTTTGGTTTAGACCAACATGAAGGACTTAACATTTTACATTCCTTTCTTTACACAATATTGTGTTTTACGGGTAAATTGTTCTACGTTAATGAGCAGACATTGTCTATATGCTGCAGCAGTCACTCTTTCCACTCTACAAAGTACATTCCAAAATGGCGCTCCCATTTGCACCAGTCTAGGAGCCACTTTTGGTATTGTGTGTTCACTTAGGACGTCCTCTATGTCTATCACGCACATGCTTAGTCCTAGATGGGCTACTGTCTGTGTCAAGGGTTGTCAGGGTTACCAGTAGACCCACCTCAGCCAGCACGGGGGACGCATCCTCCCGCTCGGAGGCGCTCGCATTCGGGAAGCGTTCATCCGCTATTGCGGCTGTTTTTCTACACGGGTCCAAGTATCCCTTTGGATTCCATTACAGAGGTGAATATAATATGTGTTTATAGATTGACAACTCAGTGCAGACACAGACCCCACAGTTCCGCCTTGTGGAACTGATTGAGCTCTCTTATCTCTCTATCTTCTCCATACAGTACAATCTGTCCTGTTTGAGAAATAACCTGGGACACTTTAAGACCGCCGTGCTAGCGGAGTACACACTCGTTTTCTCCCGTCAGATTTTACGACTTTAGAGGTAAGCCGTGACTTTATAATTGGCCCTGCTTTTTAGCGCTAACTAGATAAAATCCATACTATTGTGTTGACCTCTTATGTGGGAAGTTAATATTTTATCTTGAGAATCGTTTTGTTCTTGTTTGACCTGTAGGCACTATGCACTTTTGAAAAGAGCAGTTCCCCTTCACTGACCGGCGGAAAGAATTGGAACAAACGGTTTTACCATGCTTTGAGTGGAAATTTACACTTGACCTTGATTTAAACTTAAGGTACACCACTATTTGAATTCCTTGAATATAATTAATGGAGGCTTATGTAACTGATGGATATGCCATTATTTGCATTATTTGAATGGCTTTGATATATGAAATGGAGGCCGTTGTCACTGATAGGCAACCGTTAGCAACTCTGTTTGATTACCTCTGTAATAATTAATGTACACTCTCTGGCGCACTGATCCCGGGTGGGACCCCTCTAATTGGGAAGACTAGGATTAACATCCTTTATAGATGTCCTTGAACTGCACCCAATTGGATAGACCAATACATGTAATTTCTAGGTGAGATCAATAATAATTACTTTGTTTAATTTCTAATATATGAACATGTTGTGTATTGAAACAGCTCTTTATGTTTATTTAGGTTCCGCAGTCCAAATCAACTAGGCTCAAGAAGAAGGGATGTGTATCCCGAAACGCGTCAGCCATAAATTGTATACATGGACTATCATTGCTTATTGTTTTCATGGTATTTTTTAGACAGTCATTTTGGCTTTTCTACACTAAGGCTTTATGGTTAACTAATTGTAACTATAATTAAAACCACCTTTTGGTGCCTTTATGAAATCATTGAATGCTTATCTTTATTATTTATCTAATTTGAAAACTATTGTTTAACTATTACTAATGCTTTTGAAATCTTGTTGAACCATCTTTTGATGGATTTATGATAGAGTGCAGGGGACGGGAGGGTTCCTACTTTTGGATCCTCGTTTTTCCTCTACATATACTGTTGCTGTGATCCTGTGCCAGGTTCACGTCTCCTCCCCCGCACCTCAAAAAAAGTATTGATATTACTTTACACCATTGATTAAATTAATCTCTAAATATATAATATTAGGGAGTGCTTCTACTGATCCACCCTTTTTCACGGGCCATCCTTTGACCCTCACATGAAAGAAATGGTCAACAGTTGGGAAAAAGAAAATTGGCCACAGACCAGAAGGTTTCCACTAACATAGATCAGAGTCTCCTGGGGGTTGATGATCCAGCTCAGGTGACAGAGACTTGAAGTCTGGCTCAGCCAGAGATATGCAAGATTGAACTACTTGGTAAATGAATACAGAGTTGCAGTACCACTCAGAAACCCATGTAGGGTATACCTCCAACAACCAGAAAGATAAATAACAATCCCCTAGGGAAAAAACGCTCAGTGCACCCTTTTGTGAGAAGAATAAGAGCTTTATTTGTATTAAAAAGGAAATGGTGACAGGGTATTATATGTCCTCTGTCACAGAGCTCTCTCTCTTCTTCAAAGCAAGCAGCACGTTATAACTTCAAAAATCATCATCTGTGATGCACAAGATATACAGTGTTCATCCCCTACCCTCATTGGCTACATCCTACATACATACTACTGATTACATATGTACCCCTGGTTCATTGGTCACATCCTCTTTGTCTCCAACTTCTCCACACATGGGTTCTCTTCATTTTGGAAAGCTGTAAGGTGATTGGTTGGGTTACTAAAATAAACTGCCCTGCAATGAGTCCTAATCATGTGATGTGCACCTGGCCATCAACATGAGCTCAGTCGATAACTTTGAGGTCAGTCTGGTCCTTGTGAATAAAGCAACTCTTTTCTCATCCCAGACACACAGGTGCCCCACCATGCTGCCCAGTTGCAATCTTGTAGGCTTTGGCATCACCCTTTGCTCTCCCTGGTACAAATCACATGCCGAATTGTCCTCTGTTCCCCCCTTATTAGCTGCTCTTCCTCGGGGAGGGCGGGGAGAGGTCCCACCAATCAGTCTATTTGTGATGGATTTAGGTGGTTTGCTCACAGGCATCTGGGAGTTCATATGGGTTGGCCATTCTCCTGGGGGGGCACAGGTGTCGTAAATCTCAACTGGAGTTTTCGCAGCTCAAGACCTCTGCCCTGCCTTCCATGTATTTGTCTTTCACAAGCTGCCTTCCCAGACTGTAACACTATTAGGCATTACTTCCTTTTTAAATTTAATATGTGCGACACATTGGAAATTATGGGATCAAATTTTGGTATCATAAGGCATTTGAGATTATGAAGACTATGCGGTACATCAGTCATAGAATCTGCAGAACATATTATTTGTCACTGTGAGCTTTTAAATATTTGAAAGCGTATGATAATAGAAGTAATAATGAGAATATGTATGACACATGGCAATCCCTTTTAAATGGAAATGATTTGAATCTTATGTTTCACCTGATGAATTTTTATGAGTGTATTTGATCTATTTTAATGGAACTGTCCTCAGGCACACTGTTTTTATAAAATTAGATTTGTATGTGATGATTTTTAGCTGATGAAATCTGATGTAATGTGATGAAATTGGAGTTTGTTTTTGCTGACTTGTATATGTAAAGACTTTGTTGACTGTGAACACATTAAATAATAAATAAATACATTTGTCCTTCACAGCCACCCATTCACATTCCTTTCCAATTTCACAAACCTCTAAGGTGATACATTGATGTGTGTCTTCATGTTCCCTACATTGTCTCGGGTTGGGGATGGATTATCCAAACTCGAGGCCTCATTGATCTGTCTTCACAACACAGTCTGCGAGGATTCAGGCCTAACTTCATATATGGTAACACTTCTACATTTCTCATCAGTGGACAGTGATTTGTGCAGTGTGTGATATATGCATACAGTATACAGTATATCCAACTAACACTCTACTGAGCCGGCTTTAGTTTACCTTGTCCTTATCTGATTTTCTATAATCAATACACCCCACACTGCTCACTTATGCCAACAGGACACTCCCCACTCTCCTGTACCCATGTGTGCATGTTTCCCATGTGTTTAATATATTTTCTGCAGTCTGAGTCGTTTGGGAGAGGCTGGGGTCTGAATGTACATCCCAACACCCACTGGATCCCGTCATCATCCCCTGGGATCCAACCTGAAGCCAGTTAAATCCTCTTGGTGGACGTCAACTGGAAAGGTTAAACGACTGAAGATTTGGCCTGACATCAGGGTCGCAAACCCATATCTTTCCTGACCCTCGAGCAGAAGAGCGTGAGATCATCTAGCTTGCACCCTAAGTCTAATCCCACTTCTGCCCATGTAAATCTCTCAGACTGGGTCAAAAATGAATATCGAAATAACCCTCATATGGCCAATTACCAACTTGCACAGGGGGTTCAAGGTCAGAGGTACCAAGAGGACCTTTTCGCTGGCTGACATGATTGCTTAAAACAAAGGGAGTTTATAGCTTTGGATCACCAAGTAGAAGGATACAATGTTGACGATGGTGGTTACCTTTTTTAATGTTTGACTGACTGTATCAATCCTTGGGTTTTGAACAGAACAAATGTCCTCTGACTTTTGATCTGATCCCATGTCTTCAATCAGTCCAATCAGGAGATAGAGATCAAGTTGGGTTTTTCCATGAAAAGATTTATATAGAGTATTCCCTTATATGAGAATTGTAAGCTACATAATCATGGACTTAGGTGCCTTGTTTCATCCTTTAGGCTATGTAATATTGAAACTGGGTCCATGGGAAAAACAACAAGTGAGGCTTCTCCCACCCCTGTTATTGACAAAATGGAATCCACAGCCATAATTCTCGCCGCTGAGGGTCACTTGAATACAAAGTCCCCATGAGGGAGGCTGACAAATCGAGTATGGCCATACACAGTAGGAGACACAGGAGATCAATGATTTGTCCTGGGTAACAGGGGTTTTAACAGGCAATGTTGATTTTATCTAGCCTAAAAGGGGTTGATGTAGTACAAGAAGTCACACAAATCTTTTGCAGAATGAGTATATCCCCCTGGGCCGCTTAGATGTCTTTTGTTTACATGGCTATAGGGGGACCTCATGATTGATGGTTATTCCCGCACTCAGGAAAGAGCTAGTAAAGGTACACTCGGTAGACCTACATCTGGCCTGTTGAAAGATTGTAGAAATGGGCCAGGGTCTAGGGGTGTATTCATGATGGTCTCAAAATGGTTTTGCACAATTATCGAGACTAATCTGGATGCTGGAGAAAGGTAGTCCAGGGGGTTCGATTGGGTGGATTAACTTGTATTGGAATCCATTGGGGATTACCATAGAGGCTTTTATGGAAGGAGTGATGCTTTTGTTGGACATGTGTGTCTTGTATCCCTCGATACAGGGTTGGTGTTAATGGGGGATCTGAACATCTCTTGTTTGACTAATTTAGGTCTTGCATAAATAGGTAAGAACAAATGCCTGGATGGCCTTAATGAATTCCAGAGACTTCCTTATGGTTAACGGTACAATGAAAGGGGATATTCCTCTGTGCAGTACTTGTTCTAGAGGCCAAAACACTGCAACAGTGTCTCTAGAAATGCACATGAGTGGATAGAGGACGTAGTGGCAATACCACAAAATAAAAGTGACAACGATTTGGTCACCACTATTTGGTCCCTTCCGCTAGCCTCTCAGGTAAGAGAGACATACAGGGTAAATTTGATATTGGGTTTGGGGAAAACCACTTTATTTGGTATAATAAAACTCTGGAAGACCTGAACAGGAAGTTTTAAGTAAAAGGTAACCAGATCCAAGAATACACAATTATATTAAACCAGTTTGCAATTAAAGGTGTTTGCATAAACATCCAGGAGTCTGCACATAAGCATCTTTTTTGACCCAGAGGTCAAATTGATAAAGAGGGAAACTAGAAGGGACATTAGAAGGGTAAAATTGCATTACTCAGAGGGGGGACTGAATGAAATGAAATTCCTTAAACAAAAACAAAACAAATTGGCTTCAAAGCCTCAAAATGTTAATGTTGCAAAGAGAAGCAGAGCGAATGTTGAGCGCCCAAGTATCTAAAAACAGTGCGGTAATATAGGCCTTGTTAAATTATAATATTAATACTAATCAGTTTGGGCTCCAGGCATATTTGATAGCAGAGGAAGAATGGGTCACTAACATTCAGTCACAGTCTTCTCTGCTGCGTTGTGAGGGAAGGGGTAAAACAAAACAAAACAAAACATGAGCAGTGCAAACTTTGCCTGGATTCAACCTTATGATGAGGAGGATATCAAAATGATTATGCTAAAGTCTAGTAATTCACGAGCTTCCAGCCCAAATGGCTGGTCCAACATGATGTTGAAATCCCACCCAGAGGAATGGGCAAAAATATTGGTAACTGTATTTAAGTTTGTTGTGGAGGATTGAAGGGTGCCACACTCATGGAAAAAGATGGTCATAATCTCGATCTTTTCACAACAGGCCAGAATGGTACCTTGACAGAGGCCAGAACGATGTTGACAGACCTGCATACCAAGATGGAAGACGAGACAGATGACATTGAAGATGACAGTTGGTTTACCTCCTTGTTCTCATGGATTCCTCAGTGGTTGGCGAATCAATTCAAGATTCCTGGAGTAATACTGGTGCTAGTAATGTTTGGATTCTGTACAGTCAGGACAGTGATTGCCCAATGCAAAACAATGGCAAAGAAGGTGGTAGGAATGAAGATCATGATTGATTTAAAAAATGAACCAAACGCCAAAGAGCTGATTGGTGATGCCATCAGAAAATACTTAAAGGCAAGCATTATGGCAAATGAGGGAATGAAGTTTCTGTATCCAAAGAATCAAAAGAAGTATGTGAGACGATGGCTCTATTGTATCCTGAATGGACAATGTAACTGCATGACCTGGTGTGTAGATGAACGTGTCAAATCAGCAGGCTCCCTGAGGGGGTTGATAAAGATATGGACACCCAAGAAACACGAAAATACCAGTATGTAAAAACACTCGAGAGGTGGTCAATGACTTGACCAGAGGGGGCAATGCAGAGGAGCAGCTGCATGCCTCTGCAGGAAACCCTGACCCCCTACCTCCCATATGTTGGAAATATGAGACTGTGTCAATTTTGACACCAGCAGCTGTGCCAATACCACAAAATGTGTTCAAAAGAATATACCCATTAAGACAACCCTATCGAGTTTATCCCTGAGGTGATGACAACCTAAGAGAGGAACGACCTGAAGAAATATGTGAAAGAGCAAAGAAAGGAAGCTAGTGATGTCAAAAAAAGTACGTACAACATCCTGAGATTCTGACCAAAGAGAATGTATAGATCCAAAAGAAACTAATGACAAAGCAAATAATCAAGGGAACTTTTAAATATCAAAAAGAAGATTACTCATGCACAAGTGTTGCAGAACATGAACTGTTCAATAAATGTACAGATGCTAAAGCTCAAGGTAGACAAAGCCATCATAGAGGCTGGCTATATGTAGTGAGTAGAACGCAGGCGAATCCGCCACGGTATAGAAGCTGGACATCAGTATCATGAATTTAGTAAGCCAGGACCCATGAAGCGGCAAGGGAAGGCTATGTCACAGCAAGAATAAGCAGAATCTTGGAGCTGTAAGGCAAGGATGTCTGGCCTAGAGTCAAGACTGAAGCAGCCAAGGTCAACTATCTATTCTGGAAATGAGCCAATGTGTGGAGGGAATCATCCCTTGTTAAGGTGCAAAGAAAGAACACCAAGAGTGGCAAGTTTAATTAATTTACAGCATGTAAATCCTGCAAAATGGACCAAATATTGGTCTGCTGTCACGTGAGTCAAAGATGAAAATAGAGTTTGAACTTGGAGTCCCAGAACACAATAGTGAGTGCTCTCACTCCCAAGTATTCTGAAGACAAGGATACTTTGCAAGGCCAAGTTCAAAGACAATCTTCATGGCGTAAGGCAGGGGCGATGAGAGATGTTGGGCTAATTGGGAGGTGGGATAGCATCATGCCCCATCTCCTTGCACCTGGGTCTGGGTTTATATGATGCTAAGTGAAATGATTGTTCCAGAGCTGGTACAAGCATGTCAACCAATTGTAGGAATCCATATAATGAAGGACCTTATAGTTTGAAGACCAATGAGAAACTGTGTATCTAATGTTTCTAAAGTTACACATTTTAGAGGTAGGTATATGTTGTCCACAAACCTATCACAGTGGTCAGCCAATCACAATCCTAGTCCTTATAGAAAAGGATACCTGTATGTTCTCCTTAGTCAACACCGATCCTTGATAGGTTTTTCATTATTGCCACATAGTATGACATCACCTCTGATGTATTTTTGATATAAAGTCTATGTTTTGTGAAAAGATTGCTAAGAGAAACTGAGTGTGTGTCCGTTGATGTTCGTTGTAAAACTCCCTGTTTTAGATAATTGTTAATAAAACAGTAATTTGACATCTTCCTGAGTTGGTTGGGTTATTTGGACTTGGAATTATTCTATGTGATCTGATCTATTACATATGCACATTCCTAGAGAGCTCTAAACTCAGCCTTACAAACTCTGGTGTCTCCCATTCAAATGTCAAGTTTACGCCCATCTCTGCACCATAGGTCCCTGATACCCAACCTAAAACCCTCCCGAAACCCTTAGCCCAAAATGTTTGCTACCTTCCTGTCAGGATAAAGAAACAGCCATTCTTCCAACTTGTCCAACTTAACTGGCTTGTAGGCCTTTCCCATAACCACTATGCCTGCACTCCTACACCTCCCTCTGTCTCCTGTTGTGAAACATTGCATAAAAGGGTACTGACCTGCAAACCTGCTATACTGACACCTGAACTTAAAGACAGCCCTGGAGCACCCTTCCTTTTTTGAATGCCCAGCATGCCATTGATGGCTGCCCTATGCCTCCTCACACTACCCCATCCACGACAGGGCAACCATGAAAGGGCCGGTAAGGCACAGGCAAACAGCTTGCTGTGTGCAAAGTGGGAACCATTCATGTGGACACCATCCACTGTAACCACAAATCCATGTCAATCTCACCCCACACTGCCACCTGATTCTCTCCCGTTCTTGCCCTAAACTTCTCATCATACCTCACCCATGCGAAACCACCAAAGCTGACAAATGCCCTTCTATTGACGTCGTCATATTTGAAAAATGACACATTCCTCTCTGGGTATTTATCACAGTACACACTAGCATATATCGAAAAGGTAGATGTCCAATTATCAATCATTACAGGCACTTTGGGCCTCGATGCCAGCTCATTCTCCTCCTGCTTTGATCCCTCCTTTACCTTCACTTCCCTGTATAGGAGTTTAAATACATCCACAAACTCCCCAGCCCACATTTGTTCTTAGTGTCCGCCATTAAATGCACCCTTAGCTGCTTTGTGATACCCATATAAGGTAATTTCCTCTACATTTCTTTACTCAACTAGGCCTTGCAATGCTCACCTTTGCCACCGCTGCTACCTCCTTGTCCGGTACTTGATCTGTCTGTACTTCTACAATGCCCACACTACTCACCTCTGCTCTCACCAATGCCCCTGAAGCCCCTTCACCATATTTCATCCCAAACATCCTCTCCCCCCCACTCCTTTGGGATCCCCACCTGGCCCCCTACCTGACACACACACAGACAACCTTTCCCTTCCTTGCTCACTTCTTGGAGGTCTGTCAACAATGGCCAATCGTGCCATCCTGACCGCATCACTGCCACTACTCCTTTCGTTCCTGATGGAGATCCTACTGCAGGGACAAAACCCATTTCCAGATCTTCTCTGCATGTTAGCCTTCTGCCTGGGCCCACCACTAGAACACCTTTCCCACACAGCTGCCATGCCCCTTTTCTAACCAAATGTCCTCCCACACCACCCTATCAAACCTTTGCCTGCTCTCCTCATCTCCCCAATGCCCATGACCACATTCCTACCACATCATCCAATCTTCCTCCCCCTCATCCTTCTCAACTGCCATATACCATTCTTGGTCCGTGAGCCCACTTAGGCCAGGAATATCCTCCTCTCGCCAGCAAGAGGCATCCACCCCATTGCTTCTGTGATGTCCTCTGGAAGGGGCCGCACCAACCCCTCCTGTGCTGCTCTTTTTGGCAGAGGTGTCCCATTGTCTGCCCTATCTTCTGCTGTGGCAGGGGCTGTGCTGCACCCTCTCGGCTGTTCTTCACGGCTGGCAGAATGATCAATCCTGATCCTCTCCCTATCATCACCTTCGTCCCCGTTAGGAGCCATACTGCGTCCTCTTCCCTGCTCCTCTCCACTATCTGGGGAGACTGTCCTGGATAGTCCCATTCTTCCGCCAACTACTGGGGAGGTTGTCTGTCTCCTACCCTCTGCATTCTTCCACACACACTTCTGGCCCCTCCGTTCCATTGTCACATTCTGCTCCCCTAAATGATCCCCTTTCACTGCCCCCCCTTTCATTGTAACACAGTCCTGCAACTCCCCTTCCCTATCCACAACACTTTGCTACTCTTGACTCTCCACAACCTTATCCTTGGGTGATGCCCTAACTGCCACCACAGAATGCCCAACTAGTTCTCCTGACCCCTTTCCTATTGCCCTTAGACCTAATATCCCCCCTGTCACTGCTGAATGGCTGCAAGCCACCACAGCCTTGGGGGCCTCGACCCTGATGCAGGTAACCTGAAACGTAGGCCCATTTTCTTAAATCATCCCAGAGTGTTTCTCTAATATTCCTTAAACCTTTCCTCTATTAAAATTGTCCTTTGTTCTTTTGTTTTTATATACCCCCAAAGCAGCCACCAATAAATCCCCACTAGGTGCCCTCAGGGCACCCCAATGCCTGGTCTCTAAATCTCTCTGGTCCTGGCTGTACAGAAAACCGCTTACAATCTCAGGATGCACGGTACTTACCCTGCCCCTCTCTTAACACTGCGGAGCTCCAGCTCCAGACCCCCACACAGTAAACTGGCTGACCGGCCCAGGCTGAAACCGCTGCTCCTCGAGAACTTCCTGCCCCACCTAGGATTGGACGAAAGCCCCTGCTGCTCCACGGAACACCCACTGGCCACAGGGACAGGCACAAAATGGATACCAGAGGCACAGGACCTACTCTTGGGCCCTCATTACGACCCTGGCGGAGGACCATGGTGCAATTTGCACCATGGTCCATGGCGCTAAGCTGCCAACTCCGCCATGGGGGTTGGCGGACTTACCGCCCCATTCCGAGGTTGGCGGGGCGGTAAGTCCCCAATCCCCATTTACCCTTCCCCATTCCCATTCCTGGCCCCATAGGGCATAATGGGAGTGGGGAAGGCGTTAATTACGACACCGTAAATTACGGTGGCGTAATTAACAACAAGGTCCCTTAGCGCCATGGATTTTAACGCCTGCTAAAAGCAGGCGTTAAAATCACCATGGCGCTAAGGGAACTCGTACTCAGGCGGTAAGGTACGCCATGGTTTACGCCGGCGTAAACCCCTTTCCGCCAGGGTCGTAATGAGGGCCTTGGAGTGCAGCACGGAGCATCACTGTAGAACAAAATCCCAGAACAAAACCAAACTGCCCTCAGGGAGACCCCTGCCACACGTAGTCCTGTGCAGCCTGACTGAATCTAATTGTAAAAGAAAATATTTATAAACAATTATTTTTTAAACCTAATAAAACCACACATAATCAACTGCAGAGTTCCACCTACCAACCGACCTAATGCCTACCCAGACACCCCGACAAGGCAGGGAAGTTACAGGAGCATCAACAAATGTGACTCCAGTCCCAACCATTGCTTGCTCCCAAATCCTACCTGTTCCTTTTTTTTTTTTTTGGGAGGGAAGCACTCTGCCCCCCACCCCGCTTTCTTGTTGGTGCAGTGCCCAAATCACCCTGATGGGGAACGCTTACGCATACCCCCCGGACTCCCCTTTCTAATGTTGGCATTGTCAATGCTTGTGTTTAAATGCTTCCAATACACCCGTAGCTTCCGCTCGCTCAGGTTTCACCGCCCAAACCCATTACTTAGCTCAGAAATGATCTCTCTGTGGATTGCACACCCTTCCTTGCCTTTCGCAAGAAGGCTGAGGGATGCTTTGCCTTTCATAACTCTGAAAGCTCATCAACTTTTTCAAAAATCAGGATGCACTATATATGTCAAAATGACCTCAGCGTAAGAAAAGGTATCTGAGTGCTTGTCTCACAAATGCTGATGTCCTTTGCAACTAGGGTGCTCATTTCCTTCATACAAGGTAAGTCGATGACCTAATATATTTAAATTTTGAGATATAACCTAGAACCACCTTGAGTGGGTGATGCAGTGATCTCTGAAGGCAATCCCAGGAAAGTTACATTGTGGCACTGCGCTGCAGAGGGCACAGGTGGAAAGCCTGTTCACTGCATCTCATGCACACCAAACAGTACATGGTTCTCTGTGGGCTCGCTGGCCAACGTGTAACTCCTCCCACATAAAGCCTGTGTCAAACAGGCTATTGAATGAAACAGGGATCTCGATTGAATCCCCAGCACTGCACAATTAAACAAAAAAAAAGAAGAGCGTTGGACAGTGAGGAAAGCCACTTTTTAAATTGTCCTGTTTTAGGGATACTTCAGGCCACGCCCATCACTGAGGCCACCCCCCCCCTAAATTCAGCCGCTCCACCATCAATTTCTCACCCACTTAAAAAACTGGGACCAGTACACCCACAACGGAAGTATTGGGCATCTACGCTCAAATGTTTTCACCCATTTAGTGCCAAATTGTATACCAGACTTGCAGCCTTAGCTGCTGCATTAGAACCACTAATACTCCCTGCCACTACTTAGAGGCCGCAAAACACATTTTTAGACTTTGTGATTAAAATACAAACTGACCCTGTTTCCCCATTATGTGTTTTGAAACCATGCATGTCAATATGCCTTTTGAAATAGCATCAGTAACTTGAGGAAGTTAGTAGGACCCACTGCTTAAAACTAACTTAATCGTTACATGTGAAAGGAAACCATATTTTCTTCTTATTTTCTGATAAATGCAACTCTCAGAATGTGTACTATTTTCAACCCCTTATGTCCCCTAATTACAGTAATGTATATGACCTTTTAGACAAGAATGCAATTTCAGGCAAATTCCATTCATTCTGTTCCTCCGGCCAGTGAAATTTTAATTTTGAGTATGGTCGGTGCTGTGGCGTTCCTTTAGAAATAATTTCGCTCTGCAACATCGAAGAATTCTATGGGACTTCATAAGCAAATGTTTTGTTCCATGTTTCCATAGATGTTTCAGTGAGTCCAATAAAAGGTAGCAAAGCCGATAACTTAATTCTAAAACTGGACTAACACAGCGTCTAACTTTGCTTTGCTTTATAGAGCCATATCTGTTATTGGTTTGCGATGCTATCCTGTTGATGATAATGTTTCCACCATGCTTGTTGTATATTCCAGTTTGTTTCCTTAACGGCTCTGTGGTGGGGGGTACACAATCGTGTGGTCAATTATTTTTCAAAGCGATCCATTCTTGGAGCATCTCCACTATTCCTTCGGATGGGAGTGTTTCCAAGAGAGAATTGTGTCATTTTGTGGATTCGATTATGATGTTGAGTTCCTCTCTGTTGAGGTATTTCTATTTTCTTTTCTCAATGTGGGCTAGATTTGTGTGGGCAGTGTGTACTCAGACAGGAGTGTGAATGGCAAAAGGAATCACAAAAGGAAGCATGAGTTGGTCACTCCTTAGAATGACAACTTGTGAAGTAGTTATAGTTAGAGATTATTTAAAGAAATTGCATCCAATATGTGTACAGTACCATGGGCTTCCCCCATCACCATTTGTTGAAGGTGCATGTAGGCTGGGTGGTAGGTTTGTGATTTGTTACTCTCCTCTTCATTTCAGATGTTAAAGTCCCCTAGTTTGCTCAGGTGATACTGTTCTACTGCAATGGTATCTAGAAATGACTTTAGAAAGAACGGAGTGTATGAGGGCGGTGTGTTAATGAGTAGAAAGGATTTATTGGTTTTATGGTCCAGTTATATGTGAAGGAAGAGGGATTCTCGGTTCATCATGTTCCTCTGAGATTTTTAAGCATTCTTCATAAACTGCGACTAGGTCTCTTCCTCTTTTGCATTCTCGTTGGCTTGCCTGAGTTTGAAGTTGCTATGGAGGGATTTGTTTACGGTCATCCTTTGGCAAGTTTCTGTGAGGGAAAACATGTCTGTGCCTTGTGTATCTTGTTGCTACGTTTTGACATTGATTGGTTTTTTATCAGTTTGCAGTGAACCTTTTTCGTTCCAGGTTCTGTTTATCCATTAGGGGTTGCATCAGTAGGGAGATTGCCCCTTGGTTCCTCTTGTCATGTGATCCATTGATTGACTTTGGTTTGAGAGTTGAGTGGGAGTCCTATGTTGTTGTTTGGTAGGGTCTGTGGGTATATTGTATTTTTGTGAGTTAGTATTCTGTATTGTCAGCAGTCTTTGGTGATAGCAAGTTTTGTTTCAGGAGGTTCGCTGTCGTCTTCATGTCCTGTGAGCATTCCTGAGTTCACTGTTGGAGGTTGCTGCTTCTCTTGTTCTAAGCCTAGGGCACACCTTCCCAGTAATTTATTACAATGATTTCAACACAAGTAATGTGGTGCCGGGGATTTACAACCAAAATTTCAAATATTAGTGTATTCATTTCAAATGAACACTTCTCATACCAAAAGTTTTTTCATAAAAAGTTTTTTATGTAGTTATAGAAACAGAAAAATGATTATAGGGAACACCTTATGTTTTATTCATAATAAGGGTTTCTCAATTATATCCAGCATTGAGTTTATAATACAAGCTAAATTATTATATCAAATTTTTCAACAATATTCAAAGTTCAATTTGTGACATTGGAACCCAATTTCTACTTCAAGGAGTTTTACCCATTCCCCTAAGCATCTGGTTCCTTAGAGAAATGTTTGTAGAGATGAAAAAAAATCAATCCTTAAGTATTTTCTCTACCCGTTTTGGGGTCCTTGCCTCTCTTCTTCAGGAGTTGCCTAGTGAATTTCCTGATATCTAAAATGAATAATCAATCATTCATGTTTTAGTAATGCTTCACATTGATATTTCTATTAATATTCTGTCAATGATTTTGTACTTTGCAATCACCTGTATATGCTTCATCCATATGTCTGTTCCACTGTTGTACATCTTCTGGTCTCTATCTCCACAGGAGATAATAGATTCTCCCTAAAAACAGATCCAAAAGATCCAAAGTAGATGTTAAAACCTCTCTGGCCCATGACTAGGGGCAATAAACAATACTTGAACCGTTCTTGTTATACCCTTACTGTAAAGGTTTTAATTGTAGCAAGTGCATTTTTTTACCTGTATAAACAATCAAGGAATTCTTCCCTTCTCAATTCCGTTGAGTCGTGATCCCCACTCCTTTCTTTATCATCAACACTTTCTGTTAATCACTCTTACAGTGTGTCTGTGCCTCTACACATAAATTAATGTCCAGTAATCCCAAAAAAAGGATTCCTCTTTCTGGGACATAATGACATTATCAAAGGTTAAGTTCTTACTTTTGTAATGGGTAGATGGTACGTATCCAAACTGGAGAGTGTATTAAGGAGTTCTAAGCAGGTTCATCCTCAAGATATGGATGCCTGTTGGTTTGGCAAATAAATTGAGTTTCGTCAAGAATTTATAAATATGTGTCTTGTAAGTATCTTATTTTCTAAATGTATATACTGTATGCAATATTGTAAATCTTTAAGGTGAGTTATTTGATCCTCTAAACCTGTCAATAAAGTTGCTTTGGTCAGTATCCCTATTCCCCTTAGCGTTCCATTCTGCTGCAGTAGCCATGGTGATTTAACATATTAGTTTTCAGGTTTAAGCTTTTAGAAAAGATCAAAATTCCCCAAATATAATTAAATCCATGGTGTCATTCCATGTTTTACCTGTTCAAGTTTAGTGCATGCAAGTATCTATTAATGAGAACTGAAGCAACACGGTACCAACAAGATGGCTGATTTTTGTTTATCTGCGTCATCACATTCATGCGTGATGACATCATTTGGTAGTTTTATGTTCATAATTCATGCCACAAGCATGTTAGTTTAGTACTTCCAAATCTTAAAGGATCTATACGATGTTATTACGGATTCCAAACTGGAATACTGGATATTTATAGCATCCTATCACGTGTCATAGAAGAATTTTCTTAAAAAACATACGTTTGACTATTATCGTGTATATGATACACAATAATATGGTATAGGCATAGATGTTAATGGAGGATCACGAGCTATCATTAAGGTTCAAAACAAGTTATTAAGAACATTTTTGGGCAATCATATAGTGGGATGGCATATCCATGATTTCACGACTCTGATTTGGGGTTTATTCCATTACTCCATAAAATATTGAATTCTATATCGTTGCTGATAAACCTAATTAGTGGAAAGGACATATGACAAGACACTCACGATAATCTCAAGGTATCTTTCATGCTCACAATGTTATGTTTATCACAAATTTCAATAAGTGTACATCAAATTGAAATTCAAAAAACCTTTTAGTGTTTTAGGACAAAACAATTCACAAAATGAATCCCAGTTTATACTCCTCATTCATCCCACTGGCGCTAATCTGTTCAACTTGTCTACCCAGAAGATCTCCCTTTGGTCCATATGGTTAGTGTGGTTGCCTCCCCTTTGGGATTTTTTTACCACTTCCAGGATTATTACTTTGAGTTGAGCTATATTGTGTTTATGTTCAGCAAAATGTTGTGCTACTGGTGATCTGACATTGGTAGTTCTAATGTTGCTTTTATGTTTGCACCAGCGGTCTTCCGCTCTACTGCTTGTATGGCCTATGTAAAAAATCCTACATGGACAACTCAGTCCATAAATTACTGATTTCTTGTCACATGTGGCATAGTCATTTAGTTTAATCTTGTTTCCATTGTTCGGATGTCTCACATATCCCCCCTTAATAATGTTGTTGCAAATGCAACAATTCAAGCATGGACATGTGCCTGGTTTTCTTTTACTGAGTGTGGGTTATTTATTTCTGAGGGGTCGGTCTGCCTTTACCAGCTGGTCTTTAAAATTCTGTCCTCTCTTGTAGGCAATAATAGGTGGATTTGGGAATAACTTATTCAACTGTGGATCCACCCTAATGATCTGCAAATTCTTTTTGAGGATTCTTGTAATGTGGTGGCTTTGGCCTGAATACTGTAATGCGTATAAGAATGGTATTTCTTTATATTTCAATTTTGGACTTAATAGGGCATCCCTGTTCAGTTCTTCGGTCTTCTCGCTAGCTTTTTCAATGATATCTCGTGGGTATCCTTGTTTTCTATATTTTTCCGTCATTGTTAGATTTTCTACAACAAGTGTTGTTGGTGAGGTAAAATCTGTTTGAGCCGTAAGAATTGGCTATAAGGCAAATTATTCTTCAGGTGCTCTGGATGGTGACTCAAGTAATGCAATGAGTTGTTGACGTCTGTTTTCTTGTGATATATGTTAGTTATGATTCCTTCTATGCCAATTTCCAGCTCAACATCCAGAAAGTGTAGCTTTGGAGTGCCCACTTGCATTGTGAACTTGATTTGACTGTGCACGGAATTTAGGAATTCTAGAAAATTCTCCAAATCTGCTCTTGTCCCTCTCCATATCACAAAGACATCGGCCCTCATTACGACCCTGGCGGAAAGTGACTGACCGGACCGCCACAGCGTAAATAGCGTTTCCGCCATTGCAAGAAGGAGCAAAGTGCGGCCCATTCCGACCCATCGGGCACGAGCACCACGGCATGGCGGAAGTGCAAAGTCCGCGATGGCGGAAATGACCCCAAAACGGCCCACACCGCCGCCGTACGGCGCCCTAGGTGCAATACCGCCACCCATCACAGCTGACACCGCAGTGTGCGCCTACCGTAAAGTACGGTGACCGGAAATATACGGAAACGGAAGTTAAAACACGGGCCCGGAACGGGAAACAACCCGCCGTACACCTATAAAACCACTAAAACCACACAACCACTAAAATCACCACCCTGAGACACAACCCAACCCGTCATCCACCCTAGCGAAACCAAGAAAAATGGGAAAAGTAGCGAAGAAAGCGTGCGACCGCAAGCGGCAGGTCCACTTCTCCCGTGAGGAACTCACCGTGCTAACAGAGACCCTCCAGGAGAATGCTGCCGTCGTCTTCTCCACGCAAATGACCAGGACGGCACTCGCAAACAAGAAGGCCATATGGGCTCTGGTGGCACAGCGGGTAAGTGCGGTGGGGACCGCACCCCGCACCCCACAGCAATGCCGCAAGCGATGGGACGACCTGCGGATACGCGTCCGCAGCATACTCTCTGCCAACCGCAACATTGCCACAGCCACCGGGGGAGGGTCGGAATCACCAATCAAGCTGACCCCCTGAAGAAGAAATCTGTGCCTCCACCATCGGAATGGAGAGCATAGAGGGAGTCGGAGGGATGGAGAAAGGAGTGCAGACATCCGAAGATTCAGGTAGGTGGGCCTAATGAAACAATGCTAAATCCACAAAGTCCATCCATTCGAAGCACCATGTGTCCCCATAGTGCAACAGAAACACATGTCCAGGAGAACGTCCACACACATTGGCCTGATAGCGCACGTTAAAACCCACAATAAATACATAAATAATTAAAAACCCCTAAAACACGCACTACACGTGCAGCAGGCACACCCTAACTGCAGGCTGCCAAACAACTGCACCCTCACTCCACACACAAATGGAAGCACCTCCAAGGCCCCGACCCAAATCACCCTCAGGTACCACCCCAATGCATGTGATACATTGCCATTCCAATTCCCACAGACCCACCAATAACCCTCGCCCTCCTTTACTCCACCACAGGGTCCGATCCAAACGACGAGCTGCAGGACACCCCTACCAGCACACCTGCAAAGAGGGCCAAGACCGACGGCCAAAGACCCTCCACCTCAGCTGCACGCATCAAGACACGGCAGCAGCACAAATCAGGTGGCAGCACACAGGAGGGAACATCAACAGGCACCCCAGCAGCCAGCATGGCCACAACACCACCACCACAGGTCCCCCCAACGGATGCCACAGAAGGCACTGCCTCCGGTGGCAGCAGCACCATAGGTGACACCCCATTGATGGCAGCATGCTCCGACACAGAAGACGGGGATGTCGAAGTCAGATCCATCCATGACCTGTCCCAATCCCCCTGTCTGTTCCATCCCGTACTACATGAGGATACCACGCAGGGGCACCCACAAGACGACAACTGGCCATCCCCCACAAGCCCTGTGGCAGGGCAACATGAGGACAACAGCCCCTCTGTGACACCCCCGCAAATGGCCATGGCCCAGCAGAGGCAACAGTCCCTCGACCAGTTAATCGTGCAACAGCAGCAACTGGCCACGCTCCTCAAGGACCATGCGGATGAATGTGGGGGCACTAAGGCAGACATAGAAACATCAACTGAGACACTTAGGGCACAAATGGAGAGAGGCACAGAGACACTAAGGGCACAAATGGAGAGTAGCACCGAGAGCCTGAGAGTCCAAATGGAGAGAAGCACCGAGAGCCTGAGGGGGGAACTGCATGCGACGTCCAAAGACGTATGTGGTGAACTTGCCGCAGTGCGCCGTGTGCTCACTGAGCTCTCGCAAACCCTTAGGGACATGCATGGACGTGAGCAGGCAGAGACATCATCCGTTGCAAGTTCCGTCCAGGGCAGCCCCCAACGTAGATCTGGGAGGAACCTGCGCTCCACAGGCAGGGGTGCCCCTGATACCCGCAGAGGGGGCTTGCAATAGCGACTGCCCACGGACGATGAGCATCTTTGGACACTGGTGTTCGGGGGGGAGGTGGGAGGGTGGAGGGGGTGTGTTGGGCTCACTTGGGTGGCGGGTCGATAGGGTGTACAACATGATATCACATATGCCATAAAAAGTGCACGATCAACCAATGAGATGTGTGGACATTGATCTTTGTGTACTAGGCCATTATAGGCGTACAGTCCATATTGTGCATGTACCAGACACACACAGTGCCACGCATCCCGTGTCCATGTATCAGCCACCAGGCGTGAGTGCTAGAAGCATGCATCAATGAGATGCTGACGAATGTCATGGGCCTCCGGTGCCTCGCAGACTCCTTGAGGTGCTGCCACATCCCCACCCTCATCATGACCATCATCAGGTGCTTGCAGTTCTGCGTCAGGGGGCATGGGCACATTTCTACGTACGCACATGTTGTGGAGCATGACACATGCCATCACCATCTTTGCAACCTTCTCATGGCGGTACAGGAGTGCCCCGCCAGACCTGCTGAGGCACCGGAAACGGGTCTTCAGTAGGCCGAATGCCTGTTCAATGACTACACGGGTACGTGAGTGGGCATGGTTGTAGTCCTCCTCATGCTGGTCCCGTGGGTTCCGGACTGGTGTGAGGAGCCATCTCTTCAGTGGATATCCAGCATCACCTGTATGTGGACGAGAAACGTATGATGTGGAATGCCATTGCTACGTACGCACACCCCCCGCCCCCCTTCCTGCCAGGTCATTGCCGAATCACATACCCCACATTATCATGCATGTAATGAGACTCACCGAGTAGCCAGGATCTGTTCCCTGCGTGTCGCTCCATGTAGCGTGGTATTGTAGAGTTCCTCAAGACCATAGAATCATGGGTTGATCCAGGGAATCGGGCACAACAATGTGTAATGATCCTGTTGGAGTCACACACCATTTGTACATTCAGGGAATGAAATTGTTTTCGGTTGCGGTACTGGGCCTCCATGGCATGTGGGACGACCAATTCCACATGGGTGCAGTCGATGGCACCAATGCAACCCGGTATGCCGCCAAGTGCATGGAATCCCACTTTTGTGTTGGTAATTTCCTGCTCCGAGCGTGGTAGAGAGATGTAGTCGTCTGCGTGCTGCAGGAGGGCATCGAGCACTTGCAATAGTGTCCGTGAGAACAGTGGCTGAGAAATGCCATGCAACTGTCCGACTGTGTGCTGGTAGGTGCCTGTGGCCAGGAAGTGGAGTACAGACACCACCTTCAGTAGGGGTGGGATGGCGGTTGGGCTATCTATCATGCTGACAAGGTCAGCCTGTGTCATGTCCACAATGGCGGCTATGGTGTCCCGGTCCAGACGGTAGAGGGTGTGGATCTGCTCATCAGTGAGGTTGAACGGATGTGCTCGGAGGCGTGGGATTGCGGGCTGCCTGCGTGGTGGTAGTGGCTGTGCTGGCGGCCCTTGCTGGCCCTGCCTTGGTCTCCTCCTCCTCCTGCGTCTCCTCCGTGCGGCCGGTTTTAGTTGGTGTTCGTCTTCTTCTTGGAGTTGGAGTACTTGCAGTGCTATCAGGTCCCCCAGGGCCAACATCGCGAGTCCTGCCGGTAGCATTTCGGAGTGGGTGTGGGAGGAGACTGGCTGTGCAATTTATGTGTTTCCAGGCTGAATGGCCTCCACCTGTGGTGATTCATTCCACCTGTGCAAACTGCTCTCCCCTTTGGCCGAGCACGTCCCGCGCACAACGCTGCAATTCGTGGAATGGCATCTTGCTATTGCAATCTTGTATTTGTACCCGATGGCCGTGTAACATTTGTTGATATGTACATTCGGATATGGTCCCATTGTTTCACATACAATCTTTGCAGTCGCGAACAGAGTTGTGAAGGGTCAGTGGAACGTAGTACTCGAGTAACGGTGGGCCCTCATTCATCACTGTACCGAGTTGCAACGACGGGCGGGGCGTCCCATTCGTGGGTGAAGGCAGTTGCCATTTTCACACACAGCCGCACTCGATGGATTAATTAGTGTTTTCAAACGGCCACAGATGCCTCTTCGACGTGATGTTGCAAATGAGGAATTCGAAGGGCGGCGCTTTCGGTTTTCAGCTAGCGGCGAGGAGATGCCCACAGGTCTGACTGCAAATATAACGTTCTATTGTTCAATGTCCTTGGGACAGGGGCCATGGCGAGAATGCTATGATTGATATGAATAGTATGGGATGCGCAATTGCGTAGTGGACGATAAGGCAGGACGTTACTTCACTAGACTGGAATTACGTGCTGGGGCACTGTGGATTTTGCAGGCTGCATAACGCACAGACTCAATGGATATTTCTAATGTTATGTGAGTAAATATTCAGGCGTTTTCATTACGGGATGAGGGAATGATGAATGGATGCATGGGCAGGTGATTTGATACAGTGTTTGCCATGTACAGGGCTTCTTGGGATCTGTCCGCCCCCCCTGCGCTATGTGATGCAGGGCTGCCATAGTGGGACCATCGTCTATCTGGCCTTGTTGAGCCCTCCCTGTCTCGACGCGCCTTCAGACACTTGTGTCCATGCACGTTACCAATCCCATCTGAAGGATTCTGTTTTCACAGGCGCATGCACAGGTACACTCGTTTGTGATGGTGTTTTCACCTCGATATAGGTAGTTATGATTCGCAAGTGGTTTTGGGGTGGTGATGATCCTTTGGAGTGGGCTTGCATGTATATGGCTGTGGATCTAGTGTGATCATTGAAGTGAGTTGTTCGAATGTAGTTCTGATGGCCATTCTATTCTGTTTCTTTTCTTTTGGTTGACAGGTATCTCCTCCCCTTTTGCCACTGCCATCTGTATGCCACTCCTGCAGATGGATTTTACTCCCGACACCTGCTGCTTCGTGTTAATCAGTGGAGCAGCATTACGATCTTATGGGACGATCGCCAATGGGCCACATGCCCTTACGCAGTACTGGTGGCTCGGAGCAACATTTCGGCCTTTCAGCTGGACTAGTGCCTCCCCATTGGGACGGCCCTGCGGTTCTGTGCGCTTCCATGTTGCCTTTTGGTACGTGTATGTGGCTCTGTGTACCATGAGGGAACAGGGCGTCACACGAGTAGTGGCTGGTCATTTCTTGCGGATGCAGCCCACAATGGTGAAATGTGTTTTGGAGTTCATGGCCTGATGGCTGTATGGGCTTGGTGATATTGATGTGCATTAAAATTCTATTCTGATATGGGCCGTGTAGCGTTCTTCTTTGCAAGTGATGTGGCATATTCCTATTTGGGGAGCGATGTATTGTGAGGGGATCTGCATTGGGTTCCAGCTTCGGAGTTTTGTTGCGTGGTCCTGTACTGGGCGCGTTTGCCTACGAAGCCCGTGAGGTCAGGGATGGGGGCTGCCAATATGACAGTTTGAATGTTGTCATGCTCAGGGGCGGGGGATTGGGTTTTGTGTGACAGATGCCGGTCAGCCAGGTGGACTGGTGGAATGTTGTGATTTTCTGAATATTGCTGGTCACAGGTGCCTGTGTTTGCGTGCGTTTCTTGGTGGGGGACTGTGGTCATGTCCATTGGGATGGCGTCTGTATTCGTGCCATCTGTGCCCTGCAGCTCCCATTGGCCCCTCTTGAGGTCCATTTGTTCGTTGGCATGCATGGGTGACTTGTGCATTTCACTGGTTGCATTGTGGCTTCGTTGCACCTATGGGGAGTTGTACTTTGTGGGCAGGGAGCGGTGTACGGGCAGTCAGTGGGGCCGTTTACGGTTGATTCGCGATGCCGTACTTCTCACCATGGCGGAATGGTGCATTCCGCCATGCTTGATGGCGTTAGGTACATGTCCGCTGGGGTCGGAATTGGCGTACCGTTGCGCCATGGTGGTGTTTACGGTTTGGCATGGCGCGCGCACGCGTGCTTGGTGCAGTTAGCGTTGGCGTTCACTACGGTGTCGCTAATGGCATCGTACTTTGCGGTGACGGGTCATAGTCGCACCGAGCGCTATTCGATGGCGGTATTGCATTTCCGCCATCGTTTTCCGAATTCCGCCAGGGTCGTAATGAGGGCCATCGTCTATACATCGTTTCCATATTAACAGATTGTTTTTCCATCTTGGTTCCACCAGTATTTATGTGCTTTCCAGAAAGAACATAAATAGATTCATGTATGCCGAAGCCATTGAAGAACCCATAGATGTCCCCACAATTTGTAGATAGAACTGTTTTCCATGTCTGAAGTAGTTATTAACCAGTATAATAGTACTCAATTCCAGTATGAAGACTTTATTGACTTTGCAGTTGTTCCTTAGAAGGGTCCATTCTTGTGCCTCCAAACCATCTTCATGAGGAATGGAGGTGTACAGGTTCTATATGTCAAATGACACTAGAAGATCGTTCATTTTAATATTTAGTAGTTTTTTTAGGTTGTTCAGAAAGTCTGTAGTGTCCTTTAAGTACGTGGATGTTGTTTGTACTAACTGCTGTAATGCTTTATCCACATAGATTGCCAGAGGATTAAAAATACTATCTGTCCCAGCGACTATAGGTATTAATGGTAGTGCCTTTAAAGATTTGTGGATTTTAGGTAATCCATAAAAAAACAATGTCATGGGATGTTAATTTGTCAGATATTTGTGTGTTTTATGTGAAATCCAATCATGTTCCAGGGCTTTGTCCAAAGTGGATTGAATTATTGATGATACCTGAATTGTTGGATCTTGATCTATTTTCAGGTAAGTTCCTTCATCTTTCAGTAGATCTTCAATTTTGTTTTCATAGTATGTTGTATCCAATATAACAATGGCTCCTCCCTTGTTGGCTGGCTTTAGAGTAATACTGTGGTCATCCGCTAGATCTTTAATAATCTGGCTCTCGCGCCTTCTGATGTTATAGTTTTTTGTTTATGAAAAATGAACCCTTTTTAAAATCCTTAAGCATTTGTTCCTCGAACATTTCGATCACTATGTTGTTACATTGGGGATAAAATTGACTCTTTGGTTTAATCTCCAGATGTTCATGATTTTCTTTATCCTCACTTAATGTCCCCATGGATGCTTATGTATCGAAGAACACTTTTAATAGCATCTTCTGTGCCAATCTATGGAGGTTCACCTTTTCTTCAAGTAGATTAGATATTTGTGTGGGTACGAAAGATAACCCTAAGTTAAGTGTATCTAATTGTTCTTTAGACAAATTATTTGTGGAGATATTCACTACTAACTGTTTGTCTTCTTGCCTGACCTTAGGTTTATTGATACCTAAAAAAGAAATCGGGTGGGTGATTGAGGTGGTAGCTTCTTGTGACATATGTAAATCTGATGGTCTGGGTTGAGTGTTGTCCCTGTTGATACTTTCCTCCCCTCCCATTGGTGCTTCGCTACTGGTTTTACTTGAATCTTTTTCTGGTCCTCTTGGATTTCCTGGTGGTCTCCTGTTTGGTACAGATCTTATTTTTGCGTAATGTTCTTGCCACAAGTAGCCTATGTCCTGCAGGTAAATAAGAAATTGTGTATCTTATGTTTTTCTA
This sequence comes from Ambystoma mexicanum, assembly GCF_040938575.1. Taxonomy (NCBI): domain Eukaryota; kingdom Metazoa; phylum Chordata; class Amphibia; order Caudata; family Ambystomatidae; genus Ambystoma; species Ambystoma mexicanum. The sequence goes on along the minus strand of NC_090929.1, from coordinate 1,583,454,573 downwards.
TTTCTTTTTTGTAGTTGTCCAAGGTCCTGTTGACTTCTTCCAGAACTCTAGTTAGTTCTTCCTTATTTTTAAATTTAGACAGTTGTGTTAGATCCTCAATTTGTTTGTCCAAACCATTGACTGATTTTGATAACTCCTCGATGGTTAAAATAATTAAGAGGTTGCTGCTTCTCTCCCAGTGTGGATGTGACTTCTTTGGGTGGCCTACAGTGAGGCTTTGTAAGTGTATAGGTATTGTGAGACATGAGGTGATTTTGGTAGAGATGTAAGGACTTTGTTCCTTGGTGGTGAAGAGGGGTACTGCATGAGGTTTGCCAGATTATTGAGATTCAAGAAAGAAAGAAAGAAAGAAAGAAAGAAAGAAAGAAAGAAAGAAAGAAAGAAAGAAAGAAAGAAAGAAAGAAAGAAAGAAAGAAAGAAAGAAAGAAAGAAAGAAAGAAAGACTAGTGGTTGAGTTTTTTGACTTTCTTATGCCTTTAGGTGTAGTTGTTGTCTGGTGGTCTTTCCATGAGTGAGGCATTTTGTCTTGGTTAATGTGATTGGGTAAGTAGGATATCTGATCTGAGCAGACTACCTGTATGTTGTAGGGCATAGGATGCCTGTTATTTTTCTTCTAAGCACCTTTTGGTTACTGGGAACATCACATTGGTATGTTCGGTGAGGTTTAGTTCACCAGTTGTAGCAATCCATGTGGCGCTTTGTCTTGTCATTAGCAGGTACTGCCAGTTTACTGCTGCATTATACTAATTTGTTTTTATAATTTTTCTTTCATTTCAGCACACTTAGGTGCACAGCGGGTGACTGGGCGCTGCTCCAATGGAAGTTTTGATTTGTTAAGCTTTTCATTTCCTTGTAAATGCTGCTTGTCGGCTGGAAGTTGCCTTGCTTCCTTTTGTAGATGCGCTCGCACAGTTTGCTTTCCCTTTCTACCACTCTAAGGGGGAGGGCTTAGGCTACTTTCATACTGCTATGTGTTCACATATAGAGGTTCACTCCTGGAAGTGGATGGGTGCAGCAGCTAGAGCCTTGTGCGCAGAAGTCACCTCTAAGTCAAGCCCGTCTGAGTGCGTCTGTGCGCATGCCAGGCCATGAGACTCTGCTTTTATTCTGGCCCCAGCTGACACCATTTTCCTATTGGGTTTCAACTCCCTGGTTCCTCCCATTATCTCCCAGAATGCCACTGTCAGTAACTCTGTTAAGTGCTTTGTAGTGAACGCCAATTCCGTGGTGGCACATGCCCAAGATTGTAGAAATCCTCACAAACACTATCAAACGGACTTCATGTTCGTCTCTGAGACATGGCCCTCGGGATAATTATGATTCATCTGTCGTACACATATTTTTCCATCTAACCATGCAAACCTATTTCAACACTTGCTGGTGGTGGAACTGTTGTGATCTACAATAGTCAATTTAAAGTATCAGCCATCTCTGTCCTACATATATCTGAATATTTAGGTATCCTTGTTTGTATTTCAGTTTCCACCACAAATTCTCTATTTGCCGTTTTAGTGTATCGCTCCCCCTGGCCATTACTGTTTTTTTGCTCTGAGTTCCCGGTGCTTGATCATTGTCAGGGATGTCAACCTCCCGGCTAATAAGCTAAATTGTCTTCTGCCTACTCACTTTGTGAAATCGAGGTTTGACCTTGGCTTCTCTCAGCAGGTCGCACATCCCACCCATCTATTGGGCAATATTCTTGTAATATTTGACCCACTTGACTTGGTATCTGTATTCCCCTTGCTTCCTGTTATTTGGTCCGATCACGTAGTGGTGCCTTTTTCAGTACAGCTCCAGCTTTCCCTTCTGCCCCCGCCCGACAGTTAATCCTGAAGCGTGCCTGGCATACTGTCTCTATCCAGGATCTCAGTAGTTTGATTATTAACAGCTCTGTTAATGACCCTGATTGTATGCTGGTGTCTTTGTCCCAGTCACTTCAATCTGTGGCAGATTCGCTGGCTCCCCTTAAATGTTGTCTAGTGAAAAAATCGCTGCTTGGAACCCTGGTTTACAGCTGAACTCAAAAACCTCAAACTTTGCTGCAGGTAGGTGGAGAGGAGGCGGAGAACGGACTATTTAGCAGATGATACGTCTCTCTTTCGTCTTGCTACGGTAAACTACCATAGAGCCATTAAAGTGGCTAAAGAAGCATTCTTTAGAGATAAGATTGAGCAAGCCATGAATTGCCCTAAAGCCCTGTTTGAGGCTGTACAGTCCTTATCTGTGCAATCCAAATCACAGGCCAGTGCTCCCTGTTCTGAGTAACTGTGCAACTCTTTGTCTGTTTTATTCGATGAAATAATAGTCACCATTCATTGTGCGATTGACATGGCTTGCCCTCAGTCAAACTTGTCTCCCTCTCCCTTTAGGGAGAGCAGAACCAAGGCTGACTAGTCCATGTTTCCTTTCTTCTCCGCCCAGGAGATCCTGGCTGCTATTTATGATTTAAAATCACCATCTCCCTCTGACTCTATCCACCTGTCCATCTTGAATGATGTGTCGGGCACGATCATTCCGTTGCTGGTTAGGGCAGTTAATTTTTCATTTACCTCATGAAATATCCCTGCTGGCCTTAAACACGCAATTGTAATTGTTCCTCTTCTAAAAAGAAATCCGATGGCGTGTCTGGTCAGGTACTAGCCTGGTATTCCTCCTCCTTGTCAGGATGCACTCAATCGTTGTCCCTGCGACCCTTCCTCTCCCAGCCAGTGCTCCTACTATGTGGAGTTCCCTCAAGGCTCCTCGGTATCGCCCCCCCTCTTGTTCAACATTCATATCCAGGCTCTCCTGGGTATCATCCAAGCACACAGCTTCCATTGCAACTCTTAAGCATCTCAATCCATCACAGCCTGAGACGGCAGGTCAGCTTAGGAATTGCCTGGAGGCTGTGGGGGAAAGGATGGCCAGGAACTAGCTGAAATTGAACAGTGGGAAAACTGAGGTACTGGTGTTTGGCACTGAAAACCCCTCTTCATTTTGGACCCAAGAGTTTTGGCCTGCCAGTCCTGGTCCTTTTCCTGCGCAGGATTTGTCGGTTAAGGTCCTAGGCATTCCGATTATGGCCTCTCTCTCCATGTCTGAGCAGGTGTCATTGACCTGCCAGAAAGTCCACTTTAAATTGCGCATTCTTCATAAAGTTTAACCTACATCCCTACTAAATTTTACACTCCAGTAGTTTCTGCCCTAGACATCAGTGGAATTGATTACTGCAATGCGCTTTATCTGCCCTCTCATCATTACCTATTGCTTTGGCTTCAATTGTAGCAGAACATGGTTGCTAGGGTGGTGCTTCATCCACCCTTCAGCTCCCACATATCTCCGGTTCTCTGTCAGCTCCACTGGCTTCCTGTTGAGCAACAGGTGAGGTTCAAGTCTCTGTGCTTGGTTCACAGGGCTTTTTATAAAAATGGGGCAGAATATCTCCAAAAGAAGTTAAATCCCTATTTCCCTTCGAGAGTATTGCACTCTCAGGACAGTCTCAACATTTACATTCCTAGGATTAGGCTCTCTCGGGTGGGCGGCCATGCTTTTTCTGTGGTCGCTGCACGTATTTGGAATTCTCTTCCCTGGGCTTTACGTGCCATTGAGGTCCACCTGATGTTTCGTCGGGCCTTGAAAACCTTTCTGTTCTGATTCAGCTGCTTTGAGTGGGCATTTAACTTTCTAGGTGTAGCGCCATGATGCCTTCAGGGAACCGATGCGCTTTATAAGTGTGTATATGTTAGGAAAGATTTCATGATTGTATGTAATTTTCCCTTCATGTGTCAACCCCCAAACTTTTTCCTGCTGTTTTACACCCTGATCTAGACTTGGCCAGAGAAGCGCAGCCTTCCGTCGCACTCCTCTGGGCTTTCGCTCAATTCTTATGGGGAAACTGACATGCCCTTAAAACAGTCAGTACTGGGAGACTTCGTTTCCCTTAGTCCTTTCCTCATGTTGCAGCTTTTGTGCAACATGAAACAAGAGTGCACTGTAACTTACTTTACCGCGCTGTTGGGTCTCTAGTCATTCCAAAAGCCCTAGAAACTCTTGCTGGACTTATTATGAACTGTGCAAATGTGTCACGGACAGGACTGGTGGTAGCTATCATTTCTCTTGTGTTTTGAACCCTTTTTCGCCATGTTATCCGCGCTTACCGCGTTTGGCACAAATAAGTGGCCTGGCGCCAAAATGTCCATGCCACGAGGTTCTTTGTCCTGTCCTTTGGCCATCTTGCCCTTTCACCTTCCCCAGGTCGAGCCGAATTTGGTCATGCACTTTCCCGCAAAACCCAAAGCTTTCGCGGGTTTCTGCATGTCTTGTGTGTATGCCTCTAGGATGTGGGCTGGGATGTCTGTTCCCAATACACATCCTGGGTGCCAGAGAGTCTGGCATGTCTTGAATGCCTGGGACCACCGTGGTCTGTGATAGCTCCACGTATGGTGCGAGTGTTTGTGAGCAGATCTCCCATTGGGTCCTCTCCATTTTGGCGCGAAGGGAACTTTGGATAAGAGGAGGCTGGAAACACCACTACCATGCCGATCTCCTGAGTTCACATCGAACGAGGGATAAGGAGCCAAGTATCCTGCAACAAGAAGCTGAGTCGAGGAACCGCTGGTGACCCGCTGAAGGTTTGGGACCCTGAACCGCTGTCGTCCTGCTAGGCCCCCCTGCATCTGATCGTCCTAGAAGGTCTACAAAGGCGCTTCGACCCATTGGAATAGTGGGATAAACTATTCCCGGCATCTTCATCAAACCCTGCAAGTAAGCCTCTTCGGAAGTGTCCCTGGGCCAACCAGTGGTCTGACCAGCTTACACGGGACATTTGCTCTGTCACAGCTGCCGTTTCGGGGTCTACTGCTAGCTCTGTGTCCACGGCACTCTCACACCGAATATCGTACACTTGGCATTCCCAGATCTGAAGTGAGATGAGTGTGCCCGGACCAGAGTAAACGCGGTTGCCATGTTGCCCTGCTGTGGTAACAACCTATGAACGTTCGCTGCATTTGGGACACCCTCGCCCCCTGCATCTTGCTACTGCGGAAACTACACGGTGTCGAGACGTCCTGATTGTCGCATCCGAACCTGCCAGCAACGTGAACTGAACTGGCGAAGTCTGGGTCTGCCTGCGTCGGGGACTGGCGAGTAGTCCATACCCCAACCGGTGGCCCCTAGCGCAGGAACCCACTTCTCTTCCACCGCTGTTGCGAAATAGCGGATCTGGCCCGCACTCTCACCTTGCCTCCGTCTGCAAGTGGAGGTCTTGCTCGAGTAGTGGGGGACCTGTTCTTCATCGCTTCATCCACCTTCCTGAACAGTCAGAAACCCTTGAAGAGAGCCTATTTTTGTCCATTGGCACAAGCGCGTGCATGTACTATTGAGCATTAGGCTCCTCTCTTCGTAGGGCTCGGACTTCCTCCTAGTTAGGTGAAATTCTGATGTCGAACTGGGACTAATGATTATTTGCATTGCCTGTCTTCCTCCCCATCTAGGTGTCCTACATATTACGTGTTCATAACTCCGTAGGCCCTTCGGTCTTGTATATATATTGTATTGATTGTGATGTGTTGGTTTACTTTAGTATTATTGTGATTCTTTGCTATGGTCGATGTTACAAAGGCATTGTAATAAATGTGTCTATATTTTTAATATAACACCTGTCTGGAGTAATTTGTAAGTGTCCTTGCTTTGTGTGCTCATTGAGGTCTTTCCGTCACCCTCAGCCCTCTTGAGACTTAGTCTTGACCGCCGCCATCGCTACCCTGATTGGTCTGTCTTGTCCAGAGGTTACCCTGTTCCAAGAAACTAGGCTGGCCTTCTGAACAACTGCCCCTCCAGGTCTGAGTTCAGAAACCCATCTTAACAAATTGGTGTACAGTGGTGGGATAGGACTGAAGGTATCCAATGTTGCATACGAGTGAAGGCATTTCGAGTTATTCCTACCAGGACACATAGTGAATTGGCGTAGTATAACTTTTTAAATGCCATAGTCCTATCTAACAGTATGGAAACAAGTACCTTGTTAACTTTAAATGCTTCTAAATCCGAAACATTGAAAAAGATGTTTGCTGAGAGAGGTGTCTCCTATCAAGGCACCAAAATGGAAATGATGCAAAGAACCATGGCCTGGCAAGAAGCTCAGTTTAGTGCTGTAGCTTCAGAGGACAGTGCAGAAGGAGGTGGGGCTGCTCTCACTGGTAGAACTGACAGTTCTGCCGCTGCACTGGTGCACAGCGACCATGAGGACAGGGAGGATGAAATGTCCAATGTTTCCTTTGCCAGTGCTGATGGGGAGGCCATACTTGAATTCAAGAAGCAAGAACTTCTATTTAGGCAGAAGGAGCTTGAGTTCAATATGGCCAAACTAAAAATCGAGCAGGCAGAAAAACAGAAAGACAGGGATCACCAGTTGGAATTGGCCAAGCTTCAAGTTGCCAATGGTTCCAAGGGTCCTGGACATGAGTCTGGGGCCACCTCTCATCCAAGGTTTCCAAAAGATCTGCTCAGTGTGTATGAGGAAAAGAATAACATTATGGACTGGCTGAATACATTTGAGTATGCATGTGAAGTTCAACACATTGACAATGCTGATAAAATTGCCTGGTTACTTAGCAGACTACCCCATTCTGGCTGCAGTGTCATTATGGAAATGTTGAAGGCTGAGAGAGCAGATTTTGCAATGTTGAAGCAAACTCTCATTTTAAAGTTTGGAAAGACTCCTGCCCAATACTTAAAAAATTTAGTATAAGAAAAAAGAAGGTGGTACTTGGGTATTTTATGGAACTGAATCCTTAAAAAACTTGACTGGCTGGGTCGAAGGTTATAAGGTTTCTACCTTTGAAGGTCTGCTAAGTCTTGTCATGCTGGAACATATTTTTGCATCTTCTTCCCCTGAGCTTAAGCAGCATTTGGCAGATTCAAAGGAGATAGATCCTAATAAGTTTGCCATTGCAGCAGATTTATGGGTGTCACATCGAGTGTCCCATAAAGACAAGACTCATCCTGGTAAGCAGGAGGAAGGGAAAAAGTCGAAAGATAAGGAGAGTGGGGAAACTGATAAATCGTATTCCCAAAAGGGCCACAAAAAGAAAAATAAGGGTAAGACACAAGAGAACTCACAGGTTAGTGGAGGTCAGCCTCCGAAACAGAACTCTGGTTATAAAAAGCCTCCCTATTTAAACAGACCCAATGGATCTTGTCTTGCTTGTGGAGCAACTCACCACGTGAAGGGGGATCCCAGATGTAAGGTCAAAACCTTGGGGTCCACTCTGCTAATCTGGCCTTCTCCTCCTACGGGGTAGAAGCGATTTCCGGAGCATCCTTCTCCTCCGACTCCTTCCCCAGTGGGATAGAAGCTGAGGTAGTTTTAGTTTCCCTGGGTTCCTGGGAGCCTAAAGTCGCAGAGGCTTATGCTAGGATTCCAGATAACACCAAGCACTACTTTAAAGACAGTGTGCTGATCAATGGAGTAGATACTCCAGCTCTTAGGGATAGTGGGTGCAGTCAAACTGTAGTGGATTCTACCTTGGTAGACCCAGAGGAAGTTGCCAGAGCTACCCTGATGCCCACGAAGTTGGCTGACGGCCCACCTCTCATGTTCCCAGTAATACCTGTAAATCTTACTATCAATGGTACAGCAGTCAGGATTCCAGTGAGCATTCAGAGGAGTGTCCCAGGAAAGGTCTTGTTGGGCAATGACCTCAGAGCGTTAGGGCTTGTGGGAGATAGTATTGACAGACCCTGCACAAGGTCTCAAACGAGGGCAGCACTGGCCAAGACCAATGCTCTGCCCCAGCCAAAGGGGAAACCCAAGGCTAAAGGAGTCAAGACACCAAAGAGAGGGAATGAGAATATTCCCCCTAACTCAACTACCACTGAGGTGGAGGTAGTTGGTCAATCACCCAGACCTGACGAGGAGGTGGTGATGCTTGAAGTGTTTCACCCCAATGACCACCCAGAACTAAACAATTTGTTAGTAGAAGGTGGTCCTGACAGGGAAGAATTCAGTAAAGGCCAACGTGAGTGCCCATCTCTGGAAGGCATAATGAGACAAGCCTGCTCCCAGCTATAGGGTAAACCTCCTGGGAAGCAGCGGATTTATTGGGAAGGTGGACTCCTGTATAGTGAGCCCACAGAGTCTACAGAAGGAGGCCACAGGAGGTTGGTGGTTCCCCTTGCTGTAAGACCCTTCCTCCTACAGCTGGTGCATGAAGTGCCCCTTGCTGGTCACCTTGGTATTAAGAGGACCAAGCAAAGGTTATCCATGCACTTCTACTGACCCAAGATGGGGGTGCAAGTAGAAAGTCACTGCAGAAGTTGTGCCTCCTGCCAGTTATCTGGTAAGAGTGGTTCAACAATACATGCTCCATTGGTACAACTCCCAGTTGTGGGAGTACCATTCGAGAGGGTAGGGATCAACATAGTTGGTTCCCTTGACCCCCAAACATCCTCAGGCAATAGGTTTATCCTGGTGCTGGTCGACCCTGCCACCAGATATCCTGAGGCCATCCCATTAAAAACTGTGTCTGCTAAGTCAGTTGCAAAAGCTTTACTTGGCATCTTTACTAGGGTTGGCTTCCCTAAAAAATGTGTGTCTGACAGAGGCAGCAACTTTATGTCTAAGTATATGCAGGCTATGTGGAAAGAATGTGGGGTCACCTATACATTTTCTTCTGCATACCACCCCCAGACCAATGGTCTGGTGGAACGGTTTAACAGGACATTGAAAAGTATGATTGGGGCTCTGGAAGAACCTCAAAGAAGAAAATGGGATCTTCTTTTACCATGCTTACTGTTTGCCTACAGAGAGGTACCACAAGAGGGTGTTGGCTTCAGCCCCTTTGAACTTCTGTTTGGTCACCCTGTGCGGGGAACCTTGGCCATAGTCAGGGAGGGATGGGAGATGCACAGTCCCCGTATTACTACCAACGTAGTAGACTATGTGTTAGGGCTCAGAAAAAGGATGGTACTCCTGATGGGTCTGGATAGTGACAAGTTGGAGACAAGCCTGCTCAATACCTGTGTTCCCCACAACTACAACATGCTCAGGTTGTGAAACATTACACCTTAAATACTGCCCTACTAATAACAATTGTATTAATTTCCTACTTGTCTATAGACCACCATCACTCGACTCTGAGTTCAATGATGAACTCATATACCACGCTAATTCACTAATAAGACAGAACAAATCTACAATTATCCTTGGTGATTTGAACCGATGGCGCAGTGACCCCAAAGATAAAGAAGTGACTTATCTTGAAAAAAATCTTCAAAAAATCCAGTTCAATGTATCTAACCACGCCCCTACCATGGCCAATGGGCACCAATTACACTGGGTTATTTCTAATAACATCAAAACAAACAATGTTATCACTACTCCTTGTATATGGTCTGACCACTACAAAGTAGTTTTCAATTTATTGATCCGTCAGTTAGCAAAAACACCTGCAAACGACGCTAAGAAAGTTTACTCAAAAACTTTAAAAATATTGAAAGCACTGATTTACAATCCTGCGTTAACAGAATCCTGGCCGATATTAAAGAAACAGATTCCTGTGACATTATCATTAGCAAATATGACCATCACATGCTAAGTTTGATAAACCAAAAAGCACCCAATCGCGAAAAAACAGTCAGGCCCAACTCTAACCACCAAAAATGGTATACACCAGAACTGACCAATCTAAAAAAGGAAACAAATCGTAAAGAGGCACAATGGCAAAAAAACCCTACTGACGACAATAAGATCAGTTGGAAGTCACTAGAAAAATCATATAAGAACTGTATTACTGAAGCTAAAAGAAATTATTTCAACAGTCAAATCGAATCATCAGCGAATTCAACAAGTAAACTCTTTGATATACTGAAATCCATTGATAAACCTCAGGGCCTGACTCCAAACTTTAATCCTTCACAATCAGAATGCGATAACACTCAGACAGCTTTTGCTAATAAAATCACTAAAGCAAGAGAACGAATTACATCTGCCCTTCAGACTATGCCACAACCTAACCCCTTAGTCGAATCTTCGATGGACACGGGGATTGAGAAATTCCAATTCCAACCAATCTCTATTGATATCATGAAGAAAACACTGGCATCTATAAAACCTTCTTCCTGCGCGGAAAACAAGCTTCCACCTAAAATTATTCTTGAACACCCTGACATATTTGCCCCTTTATTTACTAAAATTGTGAATTCATCCTTCCGAGACAAAACTGTGCCAGTCAATATTAAAAAAGTCACCATTACTCCACTGGTAAAGAAACCCAACTTAGATCTACGTGACCCCAACAATTTGAGGCCTATTACCAACTGCAATTTCACCCTTAAGGTCATGGACAAAATTGCCACAGCCCAACTACAGGAATACGTAGATAATAATTAACTGCTACATCCACAACAATCCGGTTTTAGAGCAGTGCACAGCACAGAAACAGCAATGTTAGATCTGCAAACAAAAATGCTGGAAATTATGGAAAAGGGCAAAACAGGACTACTAGTACTCTTAGACCTTAGTGCAGCGTTTGATCTGTTAGACCTCCAGCTCTTAGTGCGGCGTTTGATCTGTTAGACCACCAGCTCTTACAAAAAGCAGTAGCCAAAACTGCAAACTGTTCTAAAGAAGCAATAAACTGGCTCACCTCCTTCCTGGAGAATAGAATTTCACGAGTTCATTGGGGAGATAAATTCTCAATCGAACATAACATCTCGTGTGGAGTTCCTCAGGGAGCCAGCTTGTCCCCTTTACTCTTTAATATATACATACGCCTCCTGTGTGAATTACTAGAACAACTTCAAGTATTTTTCACTAACTATGCTGACGATACTCAGCTAGTCATGGAATTGAGCGGTGACTATGCTAAAGACAGTATTAAATTGAACACCCTCTACAAGAATATCGAAGAGTGGATGAATAATAACTGGATGTGCCTCAATAGCAACAAGACCGAGTTAATGGTTTTTGGATCTACCCAGGCCTGCACTAAACTGACTTCTGACTACAAGGCATTTCAAATCAAGGAATCTTGCATTGAAGTAGTCAGTAAAGTGAAAACACTTGGCATGACGCTGGAAGCCAATCTCAATGCAGATGCTCAAGCCATGTATGTCAGCAAAAACTGTAATTACTACATTCGTCTTCTCAAAACAATGAGACCCCTTCTCAATGAAAAAAATTACGCCACCATTGCTAGAGCTACCATTCTTTCACGATTGGACTATGGCAATGCTCTCCTTGCTGGTGCCAGCAAGCAAAGCTTACATAAGTACCAACTGATTCAAAATCAGGTGATAAGAGTTATCAAACTAAAATCAAGGAGAGATCACATCAGCGTAGCCAGACGCGACCTACATTGGTTAAAAATGTAAGACCGTGTACAATTCAAGTCCTTGTGCCTAACCCATAAATGCCTTTATGGAAAAGCACCTGCCTACCTTAAGACCAAACGTACACCCTACAACCCTACCAGAACATTAAGATCTGAAGCCAAGGGACTGATAACAACTCCTAAATTCAAAAAAGAACTAGGTCTAGGAAGAGCTTTCCCCACTCGTGCGGCAGCATTCTGGAACAAACTTCCGACCAGCCTTAGACTGGAATCAAATCTATTCTCCTTCCATAAAAAACTTAAAACCTTGCTTTTTAAGTAATTCGAGATATAGCTTTACAACCTCTGATGGACAACCCTTATATGTAATGAATCGTCCTGTATACTGTTTGTCTCCACTATTTGTCTACTTCTCCATGTAAGCGCCTCGATGCTTGCGAGCAGTTCGGCGCTCTACAAATAAACAAATAATAAAAATAATAATAAATAATAAATAAGTTGAAGGCAGGACAAGCTCTGGTGAAACATTGGTATGACCAGAAAGCTTCCCTCATCAACTTCAAACCTGGTCAGCAAGTCCTGATCATGAATCCCATAAGGCCTAGAGCTTTACAGGATAAGTGGTCAGGCCCTTACACAGTGGTGGAGCCCCTGGGTGAAGTCAACTATTTAATGGACCTTGGAAGGCCTGGACAGGCTCCAAAAGTGTTCCATGTAAATAGGCTGAAGGCTTTCATCCCAAGAGTTGAAATTGCAGCACCTCTATTGTCTTCAGATGTCGAGGAAGAGGAGTCTGAACCTCTCCCTGACCTGTTTCAAAGCAGTCCTTCAGATAGCTCCTTTGAGGGTGTCCGAGTGTCCCCTCAGCTGACTTCTGATCAACAGGTGGAGGTGAAAAGTTTGCTTAGGCAGTTTTCCCCCCTGTTTTCACAGTCCCCTGGTTTGACACCTTGGTGCAAACATAACATAGACACAGGAGACAGTGTACCTACCAAAGGTAGGGGATACAGGATGTCAGACAAAGTATGGTCTTACATTAAGACGGAGGTCAACAAAATGTTAGATCTTGGGGTGATTGAACCCTCCAGTAGTCCTTGTCCAGCCCTGTGGTTTTGGTTCCAAAAGCAGGCACTTCTGAATTGAGGTTCTGTGTGGATTACAGGGCTCTGAATGCTGTCACCAAGACAGATGCACACCCCTTGCCTCGAACAGATGAACTGGTGGATACCTTGGGTGCCTCCAAGTACCTCAGCATGTTTGACCTCACTGCAGGCTATTGGCAAATTGCCCTTGCAGAACATGGCAAGGAGAAGACAGCATTCTCAACTCCAGAAGGTCTTTACCAGTTCAGGGTAATGCCTTTTGAGTTGAGGAACACACCTGCCACTTTCCAGAGGCTTGTGAATCATGTGTTGAATGGGTTGGATGAATTCTGTCTTGCATATCTAGACGATATAGCAGTTTTCAGTGCCACCTGGGAAGACCATGTGAAACACCTTGGGATTGTGTTACAGGCTCTTCAGAAAGCCCACTTGACCATAAAGGCCAGTAAATTCCAGATTGGACAAGGCTCAGTGGTTTACCTTGGACATGAAGTAGGTGGAGGGAGGGTACTGCCTCTACCCTGTAAAGTACAAGCAGTACAAGACTGGCCTACCCCCACTACACAGACTCAAGTGTGAGCCTTCTTAGGACTCACGGGGTATTACAGAAATTTCATGGCAGACTATGGCACCATAGCTGCCCCTCTGACTGCTCTCACCACTCCTAAGAAACCCAAGAAGGTAACATGGACTGAAGAGTGTGAGAAGGCCTTCAATGGCCTAAAAGATTCCTTGTGCCAGGCCCCTGTTCTCAGGGCCCTTGATTACCAAAGACCTTTTATTGTGCAGACAGATGCCACTGACACTGGGATAGGAGCTATACTATCACAAGTAGATGAGAAGGGTAAGGAACACCCTATTGGCCTCATTAGTCGCCAGCTTAAGGACAGAGAGCTCAGATGGTCCACAGTAGAGAAAGAATGTTTCTCTGTTGTGTGGGCCCTATGGAAGCTGAGGCCCTACCTCTATGGGACCCACTTCACTGTGCAAACTGACCATACGCACTTAAAATGGCTAATGAACAAAAAGGGAGAGAATCCAAAGTTGCTTAGGTGGTCCATAAGTCTACAAGGCTTTGACTTCACTATTGAGCATAGGCCAGGTGTCCAACATAGCAATGCTGATGGGTGGTCCAGAATGTTTAACTGACCTGAACAAGAAACTCATCCAGGGGTGGATTAGTTCCCCCTGTCCTTAGTCTGGGAGGGGCAAGTGTTAGGAAAGATTTCATGATTGTATGTAATTTTCCCTCCATGTGTCAACCCCCAAACTTTTTGCTGCTGTTTTACACCCTGATGTAGACTTTGGCAGAGAAGCGCAGCCTTCCGCCGCACTCCTCTGGGCTATCGCTCAATTCTTATGGGGAAACTGACATGCCCTTAAAACAGTCAGTACTGGGAGACTTTGTTTCCCTTAGTCCTTTCCTCATGTTGCAGCTTTTGTGCAACATGAAACAAGAGTGCACTGTAACTTACTTTATCGCGCTCTTGGGTCTCTAGTCATTCCAAAGGCCCTAGAAACTCTTGCTGGACTTATTATGAACTGTGCAAATGTGTCACGGACAGTACTGGTGGCAGCTATCGTTTCTCTTGTGTTTTGAACCCTTTTTCACCATGTTATCCGCGCTTACTGCGTTTGGCACAAATAAGTGGCCTGGCTCCAAAATGGCCATGCCACAAGGTTCTTTGTCCTGTCCTTTGGCCATCTTGCCCCTTCACTTTCCCCAAGTCAAGCCGACCCGGGTCAGTCCTTATTTGGTCATGCACTTTCCCGCAAAACCAAAAGCTTTTGCAGGCTTCTGCATGCCTTGTGTGTATGCCTCCAGGATGTGGGCTGGGATGTATGTTCCCAATACACATCCTGGGTGCCAGAGAGTCTGGAGTGTCTTCAATGCCTGGGACCACTGTGGTCCGTGATAGGTCCACGTATGGTGTGAGTGTTTGTGAGCATATCTCCCATTGGGTCCTCTCCGTTTTGGCGCGAATGAAACTTTGGATAAGAGGAGGCTGGAAACACCACTACCATGTCGATCTCCTGAGTTCACACCGAACGAGGGATAAGGAGCCCAGTATCCTGCAACAAGAAGCTGAGTCGAGGAACCGCTGTGACCCGCTGAAGGTTTAGCACCCTGAACCGCTGTCGTCCTGCGAGACCCCTCTGTATCTGATCGTCCTAGAAGGTCTGTGAAGGCGCTTCAACCCATTGGAATAGTGGGATCAACTATTCCCGGCACCTTCATCAAACCATGCAAGTAAGCATCTTCGGAAGTGTCCCTGGGCCAACCGGTGGGCTCACCAGCTTACACATGACGTTTGCTCTGTCACCGCCGCCGTTTCAGGGAAGCCCTCGGAACTTGGCCTACTGCTAGCTCTGTGTCCACGGCACCCTCACACCGAATATCGTTCACTTGGCATTCCCAGGTCTGAAGTGAGACGAGTGTGCCCGGACCAGAGTAAACGCGGTTGCCATGTTGTCCTGCTGTGGTAACAACCTATGCACGTTTGCTGCATTTGGGGCACCCTCGCCCCTGCATCCTGCTACCGCGGAATCTACACAGTGTCGAGCCGTCCTGATTGTCACATCCGAACCTGCCAGCAACGTGAACTGAACTGGCGAAGTCTGGGTCTGCCTGCGTCGGGGACCGGTGAGTAGTCCCTACCCCAAACGGTGGCCTCTAGCGGAGGAACCCATTTCTCTTCCACCGCTGTTGCGAAATAGCGGGTCTGTCCCGCACTCTCACCCTGCCTCTGCCCGTAAGTGGAGGTCTTGCTCGAGTAGTGGGGGACCTGTTCTTCATCGCTTCATCCAACTTCCTGAACAGTCAGAAACCCTTGAAGAGACCCTATTTTTGTCCATTGGCACAAGTGCATGCATGTACTATTGAGCATTAGATGTCGAGGAAGAGGAGTCTGAACCTCTCCCTGACCTGTTTCAAAGCAGTCCTTCAGATAGCTCCTTTGAGGGTGTCCGAGTGTCCCCTCAGCTGACTTCTGATCAACAGGTGGAGGTGAAAAGTTTGCTTAGGCAGTTTTCCCCCCTGTTTTCACAGTCCCCTGGTTTGACACCTTGGTGCAAACATAACATAGACACAGGAGACAGTGTACCTACCAAAGGTAGGGGATACAGGATGTCAGACAAAGTATGGTCTTACATTAAGACGGAGGTCAACAAAATGTTAGATCTTGGGGTGATTGAACCCTCCAGTAGTCCTTGTCCAGCCCTGTGGTTTTGGTTCCAAAAGCAGGCACTTCTGAATTGAGGTTCTGTGTGGATTACAGGGCTCTGAATGCTGTCACCAAGACAGATGCACACCCCTTGCCTCGAACAGATGAACTGGTGGATACCTTGGGTGCCTCCAAGTACCTCAGCATGTTTGACCTCACTGCAGGCTATTGGCAAATAGCCCTTGCAGAACATGGCAAGGAGAAGACAGCATTCTCAACTCCAGAAGGTCTTTACCAGTTCAGGGTAATGCCTTTTGAGTTGAGGAACACACCTGCCACTTTCCAGAGGCTTGTGAATCATGTGTTGAATGGGTTGGATGAATTCTGTCTTGCATATCTAGACGATATAGCAGTTTTCAGTGCCACCTGGGAAGACCATGTGAAACACCTTGGGATTGTGTTACAGGCTCTTCAGAAAGCCCACTTGACCATAAAGGCCAGTAAATTCCAGATTGGACAAGGCTCAGTGGTTTACCTTGGACATGAAGTAGGTGGAGGGAGGGTACTGCCTCTACCCTGTAAAGTACAAGCAGTACAAGACTGGCCTACCCCCACTACACAGACTCAAGTGTGAGCCTTCTTAGGACTCACGGGGTATTACAGAAATTTCATGGCAGACTATGGCACCATAGCTGCCCCTCTGACTGCTCTCACCACTCCTAAGAAACCCAAGAAGGTAACATGGACTGAAGAGTGTGAGAAGGCCTTCAATGGCCTAAAAGATTCCTTGTGCCAGGCCCCTGTTCTCAGGGCCCCTGATTACCAAAGACCTTTTATTGTGCAGACAGATGCCACTGACACTGGGATAGGAGCTGTACTATCACAAGTAGATGAGAAGGGTAAGGAACACCCTATTGGCTTCATTAGTCGCCAGCTTAAGGACAGAGAGCTCAGATGGTCCACAGTAGAGAAAGAATGTTTCTCTGTTGTGTGGGCCCTATGGAAGCTGAGGCCCTACCTCTATGGGACCCACTTCACTGTGCAAACTGACCATACGCACTTAAAATGGCTAATGAACAAAAAGGGAGAGAATCCAAAGTTGCTTAGGTGGTCCATAAGTCTACAAGGCTTTGACTTCACTATTGAGCATAGGCCAGGTGTCCAACATAGCAATGCTGATGGGTGGTCCAGAATGTTTAACTGACCTGAACAAGAAACTCATCCAGGGGTGGATTAGTTCCCCCTGTCCTTAGTCTGGGAGGGGCAAGTGTTAGGAAAGATTTCATGATTGTATGTAATTTTCCCTCCATGTGTCAACCCCCAAACTTTTTGCTGCTGTTTTACACCCTGATGTAGACTTTGGCAGAGAAGCGCAGCCTTCCGCCGCACTCCTCTGGGCTATCGCTCAATTCTTATGGGGAAACTGACATGCCCTTAAAACAGTCAGTACTGGGAGACTTTGTTTCCCTTAGTCCTTTCCTCATGTTGCAGCTTTTGTGCAACATGAAACAAGAGTGCACTGTAACTTACTTTACCGCGCTCTTGGGTCTCTAGTCATTCCAAAGGCCCTAGAAACTCTTGCTGGACTTATTATGAACTGTGCAAATGTGTCACGGACAGTACTGGTGGCAGCTATCGTTTCTCTTGTGTTTTGAACCCTTTTTCACCATGTTATCCGCGCTTACTGCGTTTGGCACAAATAAGTGGCCTGGCTCCACAATGGCCATGCCACAAGGTTCTTTGTCCTGTCCTTTGGCCATCTTGCCCCTTCACTTTCCCCAAGTCAAGCCGACCCGGGTCAGTCCTTATTTGGTCATGCACTTTCCCGCAAAACCAAAAGCTTTTGCAGGCTTCTGCATGCCTTGTGTGTATGCCTCCAGGATGTGGGCTGGGATGTATGTTCCCAATACACATCCTGGGTGCCAGAGAGTCTGGAGTGTCTTCAATGCCTGGGACCACTGTGGTCCGTGATAGGTCCACGTATGGTGTGAGTGTTTGCGAGCATATCTCCCATTGGGTCCTCTCCGTTTTGGCGCAAATGAAACTTTGGATAAGAGGAGGCTGGAAACACCACTACCATGTCGATCTCCTGAGTTCACACCGAACGAGGGATAAGGAGCCCAGTATCCTGCAACAAGAAGCTGAGTCGAGGATCCGCTGTGACCCGCTGAAGGTTTAGCACCCTGAACCGCTGTCGTCCTGCGAGACCCCTCTGCATCTGATCGTCCTAGAAGGTCTGTGAAGGCGCTTCGACCCATTGGAATAGTGGGATCAACTATTCCCGGCACCTTCATCAAACCATGCAAGTAAGCATCTTCGGAAGTGTCCCTGGGCCAACCGGTGGGCTCACCAGCTTACACATGACGTTTGCTCTGTCACCGCCGCCGTTTCAGGGAAGCCCTCGGAACTTGGCCTACTGCTAGCTCTGTGTCCACGGCACCCTCACACCGAATATCGTTCACTTGGCATTCCCAGGTCTGAAGTGAGATGAGTGTGCCCGGACCAGAGTAAACGCGGTTGCCATGTTGTCCTGCTGTGGTAACAACCTATGCACGTTTGCTGCATTTGGGGCACCCTCGCCCCTGCATCCTGCTACCGCGGAATCTACACAGTGTCGAGCCGTCCTGATTGTCACATCCGAACCTGCCAGCAACGTGAACTGAACTGGCGAAGTCTGGGTCTGCCTGCGTCGGGGACCGGTGAGTAGTCCATACCCCAAACGGTGGCCTCTAGCGGAGGAACCCATTTCTCTTCCACCGCTGTTGCGAAATAGCGGGTCTGTCCCGCACTCTCACCCTGCCTCTGCCCGTAAGTGGAGGTCTTGCTCGAGTAGTGGGGGACCTGTTCTTCATCGCTTCATCCAACTTCCTGAACAGTCAGAAACCCTTGAAGAGACCCTATTTTTGTCCATTGGCACAAGTGCATGCATGTACTATTGAGCATTAGGCTCCTCTCTTCGTAGGGCTCGGACTTCCTCCTAGTTAGGTGAAATTCTGATGTCGAACTGGGACTAATGATTATTTGCACTGCCTGTCTTCCTCCCCATCTAGGTGATCTACATATTACATGCTCATAACTCCTTAGGCCCTTCGGTCTTGTATATATATTGTATTGATTGTGATGTGTTGGTTTACTTTAGTATTATTGTGATTCTTTGCTACGGTCGATGTTACAAAGGCCTTGTAATATATGTGTCTATATTTTTAATATAACACCTGTCTGGAGTAATTTGTAAGTGTCCTTGCTTTGTGTGTCTTTCAGTCACCCTCACCCCTCAAGACTGTCTTGACCGCCGCGATCGCTACCCTGATTGGTCTGGCTTGTCCAGAGGTTATCCTGTTCCAAGAAACTAGGCTGGCCTTCTGAACCTCTGCCCCTCCAGGTCTGAGTTCAGAAATCCATTTTAACAGCATAACATAACATAAATGAACAGAAGAAAAGTGTAAGTGTCAGGGAGAATTTATTTAAGTGTTGTTCCAGGGCATTGGGTGACCCCAGGGAGTGAGAATTAGAATTGTGAGGTATCTTAGTGGCACAGCCATCAAATTATCAATGTGGCAAATTATCCACCTGGCGTATTCTCAAAGTGGAAATCTAATAAAGTCTCATATTATCCCATTGGCCAGATATCTCAGTGGCAAAGTATCCCAGTGACAAACTAACAGATGGTATATTATCATAGTTGCACATTATCCACCAGCTATGTCTTCTATACACAACCCATTACCCCACCCTCTTTTCTCTTTCACAATTCTCTCCCAAATCCCTTGCAAAGTTGACACACATACATCTCTCAGTTAACCCATCCTGAACACTTCAAACATCGGGTTCCCAAGAGGAGATCGATATGCTCAAGCCCACTTGCCCCTTTCCTGAGCACCCTATCCCGTTCTCTCAAACCCATCACTGCTCCCTCTTCAATGTTTTTCTTCTTGACTTAACTTCTATCTGTGGCCTCGCCCACACTAATTATCTCCATGCACATCTGTTTATGATGTCTTGCTCTCTGCCTATGTGTCCCCTGTTCTCCTCTGCACTGCCCCCCACTTCTGCCCGCCTTTTTAGCAACCCCTCAACACTGGAATGCTCTCCTCCTGGCATACAAGCAATTCATTTGGTGTAACTATTTAAGACCATGATTAGCCTCTAATTACAAATGACTTAAGGGGCATCTGTTCTCACTGTTACTCTCCCCACACAACTACCCTACAAAATACTAACCAACTCTATATATGTTTGGCGAATTGTACATAATTATGTTGTATGTCTCACTGGCACCAAATGTTTCCTTTCTCAGTGTTAGGGAGAATTCTCAGAAATGTGCAAATTCTTGTCTCCATAGAGACCCCCAGCTCTTTTGCTGGACTTTAGGACTTTTAATTTCTAACCTGGAGAGAGTGTGTCCTTGTTCCCACTATCTCATGTACTTTTCTGTGATTTTGACTTTGGAGTATGACAAGCTCCATGGGCATCGTGTTTACATTTTAACAAGTCTCTCAGATTTCCTAAAGTTTTAAATGCATTCTCTTGGTTAAACTACTGTTTCCCAGAGCAGTAAAGTGAAATTGACTTTACTTAGATTTGTAACTTTCTAAACCCAGCACACACTATTTTACAATAGGGTGCTGGAGGGGTTACTTAGTATCCCCTTTGTCTAGTTGCTCATGTAACATTTGTGTTACCCTTGCTACAATTAATGGCTGGAGGCAGTGGTTTACTTGTTCCTAACATTGTGTGTTTCTACCACAGGCTGCAATTGCAGCTGCAGTAAAACACCCATGGGTGCCCATTTTGTCAAAATAGCCCTGGTCTTCTTTTTTCTCCATTTCTTGTTGGAAAGGTCCTTCTTGAGATTTACTCTGTGCGGCATACCAGGTTTGGTCCCTTTGTTCATTTTGTCTTTGGCAGGATTCACTGGTGAAGGTTGCCTATGGCTCCAGTGTGTCTGGAAGGGCAGGAAGTAAGGGAAGTCCCCCAAACTCTATGTGAATAATCCCCCTGGTTACAGGAATGCACCAAAAGGTGATTGGCCAGCTGGCTGTCCTTGGAGGACAGCCAACCTGCTGTGTGCGTGACAGGTAGACTGTGAATGAATGGGAGAAACTTGCATAAACGTTGAGGCTTTTGGCTCTAAAGGCAGAGTCGACCACTGGACGAAGGAATCCGAAGAAGACCTTGGAAGAGACGCTTGCTGCAACTCCTGGACCATTAGTTTGCCCGGTGAAGCCCTGCTGCATTGCTGAATCTCCGAATCCTCCACGAGTAGAGAAGCCCTGCAACAGACGACTTCTCCTCTTGGGTTGATGGGACAAACCAACCCCAAAGCAAACTCGTCTGGACATCCACTCAGAAGCTGGCTCTACTTCCATTGCTGCTGCAGGAACCGATTGCCAGGGAGAGGAACAACAGATCGAATGCATCATTTTTAAGTCAGACCTCCGGACCTGAGCTACAGGAAGATCCTCTGCACTCCCATGAAGCAGGACTGACCAAGCCTGAACCACCTCAACAGAGTGCTGGACCCCACTGCGAGAAAAGTCCACAAAGGTATCTTAGAACCATCATGGTGCTGTTTGCAAGAGCCATGAGGAGCTGAAACCGCAAATGCTGCTGATCTGATGTTTGCACGTTGCTGCCGCCAACCTTCCATTCATAGTGCAGGAGTCCCCAGACATCATCCCTCTTGTTCCCATGACTGATGCCCAGGAACAACAGGATCTGCAGACCAATTCAGGAACAGAAGCCAGCTGGAACCAGTTTTCTTCAAACCAATGGCAATGTACAACGAAGGGGACTTACCTCTTGTGGTGTAGCCTTGCTAGCTCTCAGTTGAAACTTGTTTTGGTTGCCCTTGCAGAGTTTCTTGCAGCTTTGCCCCTCAAAAGCCTCTCAGTTTGTAGCCCTACAGTTATTTCATTTTCTGCAAAGACTTCTAAAACATTGTGCAATACCTTTTCACCTACCTGCAAGAAGTGCTTCAGCTCACCTAGACTTTTGCTAAACTAACATTGGCTGTCATGGCTTCCTGAAAGACTCTTCTTACCTCTGACTTTGTGTTTTAACTATTCCCCAGGAAAGGGTTAATTTACTTTGTATTGGAGAGTTCAAAACATACTTATCTGCTTAAGAATATTGGTCAACCATTCTTGTCTCCCCCCTTTTCCTGTTGACACTAAACTCAGTGTTGCTCAAAATGTACCAGTTATATATGAATGTTCACAGTGTCCTAGTTATTTAAGTCACCTCAGGCTGTAGGAAGTGTCTGTGTGCCATCCCAAATGGGTATACACTGATTTATTGAAACTGTGTGTAGTTTTGAAGTCTATTATTATGTTACATATATTTGCTCCCTTCTAAAGAAGGCTTATTCAACTGACTGTTAAATTAATAAATAATTGTTTAATCAAGAAATCTTGAGAGTGTTTATTTGGATACTTGTCACTGTGAATCTCTGCGTGATAACCCACCAGCTCACATTGACCCCCCTTGAGATAAGCCTGGCTGCTCAGTCACTCTACCAACTTGTGTAGTACATGCTTATGCCGAAGGTCTAACTATTGTCAAGACGACAAGGCTGGTGTAGTCTCCCACAGGGCACTGCATTCAATCTTGCCTAACACTCAGATACGAACACATGTGTTACTCACACATCACATCACATGCATTTAAGCCATAACTGAACACCTCACAACGTATAATGTCCTTGTTGCACACAAAGCTCCAAACCTTCTCGTGAATCGAATGACTGGTGCTTTACAAAGGCCCCTGACAGATACACTTCACCCAGAGAATAACAGCACAGAACATGTTGCCTTGGACGCCCACGAGTGTCAGTGGTGGGATCTGCCTGCTGGGAGTGAAAGCGTGCTGGACCAAAATTAGAAATGAAACCGCAAAATCAATGCCAGATGTGACTGTATATTGTCTTTGCATGAACATGGAACATCGGTTTTTGTTTTTGTCAAATGCCCAATTAGACAACTGTACTGATGCAACCTTACGAAAGATGAAGAGAAGAACGGTGGGGTTCCCCTCCAGGACTTCTGGGTATGTTGTCATGAGAAACAAGCAGCATATTAAATATGTCTAAACGTGTCTGTCATCCGTGGTTCCAGTAAAGAGGGAAATGCCATTCTGTCTGTGAACTTACAGGAGAAGGCTGAAGGTTTTTCCGTGAACGCGTTCCCACAGACGGCCCACTTTCCCACCGATTGCCATCGGATGTGTGTGTCGAGCCCTGAGAAACATCAACGGAACTTGCTCCCCAGGCCATGCTATCCTCGTAAAACCCAGTGCCCATAATTTAAGCCTGCATGCATGCATTTCATGGAGGGAAAGGGGAGGTTGAGAGGAAATGCTTTCCATGGAAAAGAGTCTTTGCTTCAAAAAGCTTAAACGCAGGTTGAAATTATGGTATGGAGACCAGGTCAGGAGTCCTGTCTGATTTAAGGCCTTACTCGTCAATGTGTGGGAGCATATTTTAAGTGGAGAAATGATCCTCTGAAAATGATCGCCCCTGACCCCCAGTGTAGAAGGCTTTATTATAAGGGCAACAAAAACTCAACTCTGCAAAACATTTAATCGAATAATAATTAGACTGCTAACTTTAAGAGAATGGCATTC
This sequence comes from Ambystoma mexicanum, assembly GCF_040938575.1. Taxonomy (NCBI): domain Eukaryota; kingdom Metazoa; phylum Chordata; class Amphibia; order Caudata; family Ambystomatidae; genus Ambystoma; species Ambystoma mexicanum. The sequence continues at coordinate 1,583,431,371 of NC_090929.1, read as the reverse complement.
GCTGCCCTGAAGATGTGGGGAACATATGATGTGTCTGTTTGTTTAATTATTTATTTAATTATTATATTTATGATAGGAAGCGTATTACATTTCTTGCCCAGATCTGCAGATTTCCCCCTGCGTATTGTTTCCCTGCAGCATCGTGGGCAGGCAGACATTCATACCTTTCGACTAAAGCTCGCTCAAGTTGTAGCTCATGACATCCCCGGTTTGCTGACTCCTATTTGTAATTCGTTGTGTCAGTCTTGTCCGTGCCATCATGCCCAATGGTTCATTGCTGCACAATAGAAATGCATTAAGGTAAAGTAAAGTAAAGAATCATGACTATGACGATGACAGCAGAACCGCCATGACCCGGCACTAGACCAAGGAAATTGTGTGCCGCGCCACATGCTGCACAGCCGGCAGCCCACAGGGGCAACTATTTGAAAAGCCCTATTGGACCTTACAAATCATGTTCCTGCGCTATCTGGGATGCGCAAGCCACAGTTGGGCAAGCGGATTAAAAGCCAAGGCATCTGTCAGTCAGTCAAAATCAGGATTAGCAGAGAATACATAAACCACATACTAAAACAGCATCATAAAAACATTCATCCAATTTAGCTAGGGCATGTAAATCAGCAAAGATAAAAAAAATAGAAAAATAAAAGCCTACTAGTTAAAAACACAGAAACATACATCAATTACGTAGACATTAATAGTCTCCATTTCATGCAATATGTATGTAGCAACGTAGTTTAAAATCACTTGTGGCATCAGGGATAGCAAGCAGCAGCAAGCAGCAGCATACAAGCCAGTCTCCAGTGTCTGAAGTCACTACCCATTAAAAAAAACAAGGAGATACCATCTCCGTATCTCATTGTCAAGAGGGCAGAAGAGCACAAAGTCAGGCAAGGGCTCTGTGGCACGACAGGAAGAACAAACATTGTTTGGAGTATTTGCACATTGGCCATTTTGCACTTATGGCCTCGGTCAGCAGCACATTCAGCCTGATACGAGTCAGCAGTACTATGTGATAGCAGTTGGAGACTCTTTGATATGATTGGTTATTTATGACGCGCATAATACCCAGAGGTTTCTAAGCGCGGATCCGGGGATCGAACCTGTGTTGCTCCGTGTCGTTTTGCTTCCAAGGCGAGCACGTTGCCGCTGAGCTATCCTCCCGAGACTTTGTAAGTACCCTGCTGTCCCCATCGATGGGGACGGGGGCAGATATATTGTTTTACGCAGGATTTAGAGCCGTTAGATCCTCCTTAGGGTCATACACGTCAGTTTCAACATATGATCTGGTACATTAGAAATGTTTTCAGGGTTCTCAAAAAAGCACTCCACACCCACTGATCAGAGGGATCTTTTGAAATATGCCAACCATTCAGTTTTATTACATCTACCCAGGGACAGCACATGTCTTCTCAGGAATTTAGTCAGGTTTTCACCTTACCCTGACCTTAAACATTGCCAGAATAAAATAGTAACAGCAAATATGGACTTGCCCAGTTTCTACATAAGCTGCGTGAGAAACAAGCAGGGTAATTCATAGAAATTTGCACAAAAGTGGCGCACGCGACTGGCGCACAGTGTGCCTGTGCGAATGTCTGCGCCAGCCGCGTGCGCTAAAATCGATTTCCGCGCACAGCGTATTCATGGATTTTCGCATCCAAAACCAGCCGTGGCGCAGCGTGGCGCAGCGACCCTGCAGCAGCGCCAGTTACGCCCCCAAGAACGCCCGCGCGCAAGGAAAAGCCTTCAAAATCCCCAAATAATCGCAAAGGGCTGCGTTAACCCTGGACCAGTTCACAGGGCTGGCAAACAGCAAACGCCAAGCGGGGAACGTGTATTTCAGTGGTTCGCAGGAAGTTCCACACGCGATTGTCCTCTGTACGTGTGCATCAGTGGTGCGTTGGAAGTATCACACGCAAAATCAGCAAGGTACGTGTATTTCAGGGGTGCGCGGGAAGTATCACACGCGATTCCAGCAGGGTACGTGTATTTCAGGGGTGCGCGGGAAGTATCACACGCGATTCCAGCAGGGTACGTGTATTACAGGGGTGCGCGGGAAGTTCCACACGCGATTTCAGCAGGGTAGGTGTATTTCAGGGGTGCGCGGGAAGTTCCACACGCGATTGGCCCTGTGTGAGCAGGGTACGTGTATTTCAGGGGTGCGCGGGAAGTTCCACACGCGATTGGCCCCGTGCGAGCAGGGTACGTGTATTCCAGGGGTGCGCGGGAAGTTCCACATGCGATTTCAGCAGGGTACGTGTATTTCAGGGGTGCGCGGGAAGTTCCACACGCGATTGGCCCCGTGCGAGCAGGGTACGTGTATGTCAGGGGTGTCCAGGAAGTTCCACACGTGATTTCAGCAGGGTATGTGTATTTCAGGGGTGCGCGGGAAGTTCCACACACGATTGGCCCCGTGCGAGCAGGGTACGTGCATTTCAGGGGTGCGCGGGAAGTTCCACACGCGATTGGCCCCGTGCGAGCAGGGTACGTGTATTCCAGGGGTGCGCGGGAAGTTCCACACGCGATTTCAGCAGGGTACGTGTATTTCAGGGGTGCGCGGGAAGTTCCACACGCGATTTCAGCAGGGTACGTGTATTTCAGGTGTGCGCGGGAAGTTCCACACGCGATTTCAGCAGGGTACGTGTATTTCAGGGGTTCTGGGGAGTACTACACGTGAATTGGCCATGTGGGTCCTCCCAGGTGTTCGCTCTACAACCTCCACGGCCCCTGCAGGTAGCCCACACCACGGGGGACTACCCTGTACCCCTGCTCATGTCCCGCAGGCAGCCCATCCACCATGGGCATGCCCCCCAGCCAACCCACATGTCACCTTGCACTACTGATCAACAATGCATGTCTCCCAGCACCCCCACCCCCCAGCAGTCAGGGGCACCCTCCACCAGGCCCCTACTCGTGTCTCCCAGCACCCCCACCCCCCAGCAGTCAGGGGCACCCTCCACCAGGCCCCCACACATGTCTCCCAGCACCCCCACCCCCCAGCAGTAAGGGGCACCCTTCACCAGGCCCCCACTCCTGTCTCCCTGCACCCCCACCCCCCAGCAGTCAGGGGCAGCCTCCACCAGGCCCCCACTCATGTCTCCCATCACCCCCACCCGCCAGCCACCAGGGGCAGCCTCCACCAGGCCCCCACTCATGTCCCCTATTGCCCCCACCCCCCAGCAGTGCAGGGGCAGCCTCCACCAGGCCCCCACTCATGTCTCCCACCACCCCCAGCCCCCAGCAGTGCAGGGGCAGCCTCCACCAGGCCCCCACTCATGTCTCCCATCACCCCCACCCCCCAGCCACCAGGGGCAGCCTCCACCAGGCCCCCACTCATGTCTCCCACCACCCCCACCCCCCAGCAGTGCAGGGGCAGCCTCCACCAGGCCCGCACCATTGTCTACCACCACCCCCACCCCCCAGCAGTGCAGGGACAGCCTCCACCAGGCCCCCACTCATGTCTCCCATCACCCCCAACCCCAGCCACCAGGGGCAGCCTCCACCAGGCCCCCACTCATGTCCCCTATTACCCCCATCCCCCAGCAGTGCAGGGGCAGCCTCCACCAGGCCCCCACTCATGTCCAACTCATGTATCCCACCACCCCCACCCCCCAGCCACCAGGAGCAGCCCCCACCAGGCCCCCACTCATGTCTCCCACCACCCCCACCCCCCAGCAGGGCAGGGATAGCCTCCACCAGGCCCCCACTCATGTCCCGTGCACCCCCACCCCCCAGCAGTGCAGGGGCAGCCTCCACCAGGCCCCCACCCATGTCTACCCCCACCCCCACCCCCCAGCCATCAGGGGCAGCCTCCACCTGGCCCCCACTCATGTCCCCTATTACCCCCACCCCCCAGCAGTGCAGGGGCAGCCTCCACCAGGCCCCCACTCATGTCCCCATGCACCCTCACCCCAGCAGTGCAGGGGCAGCCTCCACCAGGCCCCCACTCATGTCCCCCTGCACCCTCATCCCCCAGCCGTGCGATTTGCCTGGGTACGTGTACTTCGGGGTGCGCGGGAAGTTCCACACGCAATTGGCCTGGGTACGTGTACCTCGGGGTGCGTGGGAAGTTCCACGCGCGATTAGCCTGGGTACGTGTACTTCGGGGCTCGCAGGAAGTCCCACACACGATTGGCCTGGGTACGTGTACTTCGGGGTGCGCGTGAACTTCCACATGCAATTGGCCTGGGTACGTGTACTACGGGGTGCGCGTGAACTTCCACACTCAATTGGCCTTGGTACGTGTACTTCGGGGTGCACGAGAACTTCCACACGCGATTGGGCCTGTGAGAGTGGGGTACATGTATTCCAGGGGTGGGCGGGAATATTTACCCGCGACTGGGCCTGGGAGAGCGTGCTACGTGTATTCCTGGGGTGGGCGGGAAGATTCACACATTCGCCTACGACGTGCCGAAAAATAAATGGTCCAATCCTGAGACACGTACGGCAGCATGAAGCAGGCGTACGTCGACCCACGCAGCATAAAAGTGTGCGCAAACAACAAACAAGCTCATACGCAAGGATGAATATACCATTCCTAGCAGCAGTGGCCGTGGGTTACCAAAGGAGGAGGAGGAGGATAGTGAGGGCCTGAATTTTCACTCCCAGAACGAGCCTTTTTGGGATGCCTGATGACCAGGTGTATGGGAGGTACATGTTTCCCCCACACATAATACTGGACCTGGTCAGTGGCCCTCATTACAACTCAGGCGGTAAGGGGTTTACGGTGCCGTAAACAGCGCTGACCCTTACCGCCTGAGTACGAGATCCCTTAGCGCCATGGCGGATTTAACACCTGCTTTTAGCAGGTGTTAAAATCCATGGCGCTAAGGGACCATGGAGTTAATTACGCCACCGTAATTTACGGTGGCGTAATTAACGCCTTCCCCACTCCCATTATGCCCTATGGGGCAAAAATGGGAATGGGGAAGGGTAAATGGGGATTGGGGACTTACCGCCTGTCAGGTTTCGTGGGATTTGGATGAATGAGGTGAAATGAGGATATGATTAACATAAAGTATGGTTTGGGCCTTAACTTTCTGTGCAGAGTGTGGAGAGCTTCCCAAGTCAAAATGGAGAATTCCAAAAGGATCAGTGATTGGCCAGAAGGAAAAGAAAGGCATTGTTGGAACATTCTAAACCGCCTTTCATTGTCAGAAGCCCAGCTGGAAGGTCTTATGTTTGAAGCTCTTAAGTTTTAGAAAACTTTAGTTAGGCCCTTGTGCCTAATATTAGTTATTTGGACCAGGAAAGTGTTGGAGATTTAAAAAGAAACTTAGAAAACGTTCCGGTGAAAGAAAGAAGCAAGCTAAGTGATTTCATTATCTTTTATGGAATTTTATGATTATCAAGCAGGAGTTAAATATCAAAACTATTAATTAACTTGTTCCTGTTTTTCTTAGTTTTTGTTTATATAGTAGTTCTTTTTGTTCTTTCAAGAATTTATTTTTGAACTTCTAGAACTGTATTTAAATTAATTGAACTGCGTCACATTTTTTTGCACCTGGCAAATTGGAGTGTGGAGGTCTGTTATTCATTTTAGCGTTGTGTGTTTTTTCGGCCGTATAGAAGTTTATTGAGTACTGTACCTTTTGTCGGTAACAGTGCTTTTCTTAACGTCGGACTAGCGTTAGAAATCTTACACTGTCTGCGCAAGTGACAGTGTGGTAGCCACGCGACTCCGAGGCGTTATGTTTAATTTACTAACATTCTAACCTGGCGCGTGATCTTCACTGGGCTGCCTCTTCAAGGATTAGTCTCCGGAACTGAGGAATTTCTCCTTTCATGTTTGAGCAATTCATATTAAGAAGAGTGGAAGACTATTCCTTTACGCATGCGCCCAAGCCAGTTTCATTTTTGAACTCAATTCCTTGTTCATGTGCGCTTCCATTTTAGAAGGATTAAACAATATCTTCACGCATGCGCATATTCTGGTAAAAGGAACGCTTCTTTTACGAGCGATCTTCTTTGCAAGTAAAAGATCCAATTAATGAACACTTTTACATATTCAGAAAACAAACAATTTTAAATTGAATAGTTAGAGTGTCATTCTTGGAATTTGTGTTGAAGCTAGACACCAATACAAACTACATGTATAATATTTCCAGCGGGTTGTTTGGGCAAAAGACAGTTGAACTGCTTGAAGACAAACTCCTTAAACTGAGAGAGATTAGCAGTTTTTTGCAAAACCAAATTGAAGAAATCAGTAAGAGCATCTAAGACTCTATTTTTATGTTTTCTTCAGTAGAATTCATACACGTCCTCTACGTTATTCACAGAGGATAATCAGGTATGGTGGCGTGTTTATTTACTTAAATTTATAAAGAGAAGTCAGAGCCAAGGAATTCAAAGGTTAGTGACTAAAGTGAATTGTTGTTATTTTCACCAACAGGTTGGCAGATAAAGAAGCTGAGCAAAACCTGAAGTTTATTATTTTGTCCCATTTTCCCCCTTTCCCTTGGGGGTGCTCTCAACTGAACTGTTTGATACCAGTTAAGAGGTTAGCATCCAAAGGGGACTGCGGGGGTTCAGCAGTTTCCGGGGACAACATCAGATTTGAGAAAGCCTGACACCGCCCCGCCAAGGTCGGAATGGGGCGGTAAGTCCGCCAACCACCATGGCGTAAACGTAGTTTACGCCATGGTGGTAAAGTCACGGCCCAGGCGGTAACTTACCGCCTGGGTCGTAATGAGGGCCAGTGAGTGGGAGGATGACCTCACATCACCCACCCTGTGCTCCCAAGCACTCAGCCCCCTGGAGAAGGTCCTCAATGTACTGCACTTCTTGGCCACAGGATCATTTCAGCGGACAAGTGCCATAGTGGGTGGGGTGTCACAGCCCACGCAGTCACGCTGCCTACACCAGGTCTTGAACATCATCACTGCACGGCCATCAGTCCGTAGGCACATATACCTGCCCAGGACACCTTGCTGGGTATGAATGCCACTGCACATGCATGCATGTCAAATGCAGAGTTATGTCACTACCCCACTAATGATACCCATCACCTCCTCACCAGGGGACAGTGCCTACCCTCTGAGCACCCACATGATGACGCCAATTCGGAACCCCATCATGCCTCCAGAGGTAAGATACAACACAGCCCATATTGCAACCAGGGGCATAGTGGAGCGCACATTCGGAGTGCTCAAGTCACGCTTTCGCTCCCTTGACCGTTCTGGCGGCCAGCTGTTATATGCGCCCCCAGTAGTGTGCAGGATCATGGTGGCAGCATGTGTCCTGCACAATGTTGCAACACGCCGGGGCCTGACTGTGTACATGGTGGTGCCCCCTCACCCCAACCACATGCACGGCCGCTGCGCATGGGAGGGGAGAGGGCACGGGGTGAGGCAGCCCGTACGCAGCTGGTGGCTAATTACTTCGCATAGAAATCACACCCCAGTGGAGTGCCCACAGGCCTGGCACATACCATCTGATAAGCAATGATGACTCGACCTGACAATTAAGACGAACAAAGGGACTGTCAACTGTCAGAACCATAGCAGCCTGAGATTGTTCATGTGGAAGTGTCACAATGTGTGCATCCCTACCTACACAAACACCACCAATGCAGTGTCATGAAAAGACACTTCCATGCTGCAGAAATGAATACCCACTTGCAAAATACTACATGAAAACAGTGCCATGTCACCCACCCCCTCCCCGGCACGGCCACACAACACACCATGGCATGTCATGCAATGTGAGAGGAAAGAAATTAATCCCCACAACATGCCCCAAGTGTCAGCAGCTACAGTGTCCCTAATGGAAACATGTCCACACATGAAATGCTCACAGTAATGCAGGACCTACAACCCACATTACCAAATACATAACAAGAATACCAATCACCTACACAACCTCCAACCTACCTTAAACATGACATTACAGACTTAAAAATTAGCTAGCCTCACCACCTGATGATGACAGCCCTCCGAACACTTCCAAGTATACAGTGTTAGCGCCACGCAAGAGTGTAGGTGCACTGCTTACAACATGGACTCCAGTTCCAAGGTGGACCGCATTGTGAAGACATGAGGAATGGACCTGCAAATATGGAGGATGAGATGGATGCAGAGGCACATATCAATACACCACGCAGTGTACTATACAACAACAATATGCACTATGAATGTATACACAGTATTGACTACAGACTGCCCACACAGCTCATGGGAGTCCAATGTCACCATGTACGTCAATGTCACTTGGGCACACCCTTTGCAAGCCCATGGAAACAGGAAGCAGGAGGGGTTGTGTGACAAAAACCCAAGCATCTGAACCAAATCCATGACAAGCTTGCATGTGCCCAGCCACAATGCAGCGTATGCCCACGGGAGCCACACAAGGCAACACACTGTCCCAAAAAAGAAAAAAAAAAAAGAAAAAAAAATGGCCATTAATGGGCCCGGGGGGGGGGGGGGGTAGGCAACCCAGGAGGTCCGAGGACAGGGTGCACACCAAAACCCACCTCTGTGGATCTTGCGAAATAAAAACACCTCCATGGGCTCATGGCCTACACGACTACCCTATTGTGGGAGTATCACTGCTGTCGCTATCCTCACCCTCTGCAGCTGCATCAGGAGGTGATGGCACTATGGGAGGCGGCCCACGCAAAGCCCTAGTCTGTTCCTCCATGGCTGCAAGCATGCGGGTGTGGTAGGTCTCGTTCTGGAGGATAAGTGTGCGGAGGTCCCCATGCAACAACTCACGGGATGCCCGGACCTTCGCCCTAGTTGCCTGCATCTCAGCTGAGAGCGTACGGGTAAGACGCTCCAGCTGCTGTTCTGTCCTTCAGTTTGTTGAAGCCTCAAGCTCAACAAGAGTCGCCCTGAGGTGAAGGAGTTCCAGCCTCAGGGCTTCCCTGTGGCCCTGGGACTCCATGGAGATGGCTTCCTGCAGAGTCACCAGTGCCGCCCGCCTGTCCCTGTCAGATGCCAACATGTCCTCCCTGTGTGACTGGCAGATGGAGTTGGTTGCCTGCTGTAGTCGCTCCATCAGCCTTTCGGGGGGGACAATGGAAGTGGCCACCCTATCCATGGCCTGAGCCATCATCTCTGATGATGCTGCCTGTTGGGTTGCCATACCGTAAATGGATTGCTCCCATGCGGTATTGCCAGGTGGTGTACGGCCACCACGTCGGCGGGCACCACACCTGTCTGGGGCAAGGCGAACTGCGCCTTGCTGTGCCGGCACTGCCTGAGGCTGCAGGACTGCATTCCCCCTCTGATCTGCTAGCCCAGGAACAGGATCAGATGTCGCGGAGTGTGACCCTGCACCCGTAACCACCAAAGGCGTACCTGCCAACACTGACATCCCCATTGAGGGTTCTAACCCTGGTGCAGGTGGGTTGGACAGAACAGAATCCCTCCCAGGAACACTCACCTGCGACGGCACGTAGGTCTCATCATCCGAATCGACACCTGAATACAGCTCGGGGGAGGTGCAGCCAGAGACACCCCTTGAGAGCACGACCTGCAGCAGTTGTGGGTTCTCACCCACCACCACACCACGTCCCTCACTGGTGGACGGTCGGCCATCAGACCCCTCCTGGGTTTGCACCATCTCCACAACCCCAGCAATATCAAGTGCGTCTTCCCCTGCAAAGACATAAAAGAAAACAAATGGAAACAGGCATTAGCACTATGGCACACAATTAGGGCTGAGAGGCTACAGAAACAGTACTTTATTGACACATGTCCCACATGACTAAAACACTCCCATGCATGCACCGTCACTGCGTGTGATGGGGAGGCAGATGGCACACATTGATGACACCAAGATGGAAGATGAACACATTTGCTGCATGCTGCCTAGCAGTGGCATCACACATTGGCCAGTGATTGGCAGGTCAAATACACATGCCATCACACAGATGGCATGTACCCTAGCCATGAAGTGAAGAGGGAGAGGAGGTCACCAATTTTTCATTCAGTCCAGTTTGCTCATATAATTGATTATTTTAATTGTAATGGTTCAAACGTTTAACCTGCAGCTGCCAGTCAAAAATGGTCCTATAGCACAGGGACATGTCCAAACTAATCATGTCCACGAAACTGAGCCAGTCCACTGTACCATAGCCATGTCAGACATGTGACAATAGGACTGAGAAATCCTGAGTAAAAGTGGTGGCATGCAAACAATCTGCCTGAATAAACAGAGGTAAATAAGCAACAGTGTTGTGGTAAGATGACACTCCAAGGGCAACTGGCGTGGTGTTGGGCTGGATGTCTAATGTTGGCCGAAGGGATGCTGCTATACCCAAATGCTGGTGCCAAGAATGTATAGGAAGAGGCACATGGGTGAGCCGAACCACTCAGGCACACACACCCTCCCCTGGCACCCAAACAGAAGCCCTCCCACACACACCATGCACATGGATGACACACACATGCATGTGCACTCACCGGACAATGCCTAGTAATCTGCCAGTTCTCCCACGCCTTGAATCTGTTCCTCCGTGACGTAGGTCCCAGCAACCTGCTCATGTGGAGTGAGTTCTATGTCGTCTGCTGGAGACCCACCTCCAGTCACTAGAGTTGCGGCATGACTTGAGGCCAGCTTATTCTTTGCCCTGCGCTTCAGGTCATTCCAGCGCTTGTAACATTCATTAGCTGTGTGCCTCACGATTCCAAGGGCACTTATGATGTCCGCAATGGTCTGCCAGTGTGCCTAACGTTGTGCAGGTGTGGTCTTGGATCCTGCAACAATCACCATTTTGCGGTCATGTGCGGACACATACTCTACAAGTGCATTCATTTCGGCCTCATTGAAGCTGGGCTTCCTTGACGGGCCGGACTGTGTAGCCGTGTCTGGGGCATCAGCCTCTATTGGACAAGCACTCTTCCTCTTCTGCTTGGAAGGTGGTGGGGATCCTGAGTGTCCTACGCCGCTCTGGACACTAGGGGCAGGAGCGTGGGATTGCACACTCAGCATGGGAGTTGGTGCAGGCATTACCTCAAGTGTGATGGTGTCAGGGGGAATGTCAGCATGATGGACTTGCACCGACACTGTCCTGGATGGGTGTGTGAGAGGTGGGGTGGATGGAGCCGCAGCTGCCCCTGCAGCCTCCCCAGCCTGCCTACGCGGGGCAGCAGATGACCTAGCTGCCCCTGATCCACGTGGTCTGATGACACCAACGTTCACTGGCGCACTTGGCCTAGACCTGCTGACCTGGAAGTCAGCCATGGAGTCACCCTGTGCCAGGTCTGGTTCCACAGTGGGCTGGTCCAACTAGGGCTGAGCATGGATGGTGTCAGCCACGGTAACCTCAACCAGGGAGGGGGGGGCATGGGTGTCCCTGACTGCTCCTCCACACATGGGGGGCTAGGAGCACCCTGCAAGTCACGGCCACGTCCCCTACTGGATCCACCACGGCCACCACTTGGGGCTCGGCCACCTTTACCACCCTTACGGCTTGGTCGCCTCCCAGCCATGGCACTGATGTTATTGTGCGTATGGGAGTCGATGTGACCTATTGTCCTGGGCAATTGGGGGTCAAAGGGGTTGGGTACCAGATGGTAATCGTACCCTAGTGCTCTAGCAAGGCTGTATGTCACCCCTGGGGAACGATGACAGGTCACGCAACGCACAGGCACCCCAAAAAAGCCAAGTAAGGTGCACACAACCCCTCCTAGACCACGTGCGTGGAAAAATAAACCTGCACTACGCTGTGGCACCCAGGAACACAAGAATGAACGTATGCGTGTCACACGCAACCTAGAATGACCTCTGAAGGGGGACGCGACACACGGGGCAAGCACAGATGTTAAATACATGCGCGACTCACCGTCTGCCAGGAACAAAAGCGTGAAAAATATGCGCGTGTGCGCATTGACAACACCCCCGCCAAAAGAAGAATTGTACGCTGTCTGAAGAGACAGGACAACAGTAGAAGGGAACGCTGTTTGAGGAAACAGGCCCAGGAAAAAGAGGAAAAGAGAAAAAGCTGTCAGAGGTAACAGGGAGTACGAATTGGAAACGCTGTGAAGTAAATCGCGTGTGAACCGACAAGAAGTACAGATTTCACCCACTCGCTCTCCACGAAAAGCACATACAAGGAAATGGCGTTCTACACGTACCTTTTATACACACGTCACAGACGCGCATACGCGATGAGGCCATTTCCACCAATTACGCGCTTTGACACTCGGACGTGTATCTCTTCATTTTTACACGCGCCATTTTCTACGGCCATGCGCGTGACGTCACAGCTGCGCATGGTGGCCTTTGGGCCAATGAAATCGCATATGCGAGCACACGTGGTAAAACTGCACGTCCGAGTGTCATCGCGTGTAATCGGAGGGAAGTGAGCGTACACGCGATTGGCCTGGGTACGTGTATTTCTGGGGTGCGCAGAAAGTTCAACACGCGATTGGTGGAAATCCATGTGTGCTCTGTCATCACGTGTAATGAGGGAAACACCCGCGCGCCTCACGTCACAGACGCGCTCACGCACTAAGGGCCTTTGGTCCAATGAAATGGCATATGCGTGCTGACGTGCACACGCGCTAAGGGCCTTTCCTCGATTTACACGCAGACGTGCAGGATTTTCATGTGCCAAATCACTCCGTATCGAGCTGGCCACGCGTAAGCGTACGGAAGACCACGCTCCTGCCCAAAAGGCCGAACTACTGCCCCCCAGAGCCCCGAGCAGCCTCCCACGAGCCATCTGCTGCTGCCTGCCTGCCTGCTGCCACCGTGCCCTGCCATTTGGTGCCTGCACATCAGCCATCTGCAGGGGTCCATTTGCTGTGTCCACCCCTGCTGGAACAGAAGACTCCCGACTGGGATACCATCGCTCCACAACACAGCCCCAGGACCCAGTTGCCCACCCCCTCCTGTCTCTGGGGTTGCCATGTCGGGCACTAAAACATCTGGCACCACTGGCAACCCCCGGCCAGAGAGGCAGAGGGGCACCAGCTTTACTGCCATCGAAGTTGGTGTCCTGGTGGAGCAAGTCCTGGGGCAGTATGATGCCCTCTTCGGAAGTAAGCGCGCCAACAAGGAAGGACGGACTCGGATCTGGACGGACATCGTGACTGCCATCAACGCGGAGGGGGTGGCAGTCCGCGACTACCAACATGTCAAGAAGCGCTGGGATGACTGCAGGTCCAGGACCCTCTTGAAGGCCCGGCACCTCGTGTAGGGGGGCCGGGGCCGCATGAGTACCATCCAGATGAGGGTCCTGGAACGCGTAGGCACAGTGCTCCATGCCCAGATCCTTGAGAGGCAGACCCGTCTGGAGTTGAGCGGTAAGTGACCAAGCATTGCTGTGTGAGATAGGGCATGTCGCAGTGTGCTGGTTGTCTTATACTTGCCTGTATGTGTGACATAGGCCATGTATGCATGTATGTGTGCAGGGACGTCATGCATATGAGACCAGTAATGTGTGAACCACACGGTTGGTGCATGTGTTCAAATGCAACATTGGTTGCCCTATGCGGAATGGCCGTATGAAAGCATGCCAGTCTCTGTTCCTGGACATGGGTGGGGGTGAGGGATGGGTGCTGATGCCATGTACATGTATGCTGTCCATGTCTGTGTGTCTGACCTGCGTGTCTGTGACTTGTGAATACCAGGGATGCATGACACATGTCTGTCGCAATGTTCAGGTTCACTGATGCAGCCTAGTCATCCTTGTATCCACTGTGTCTGTGGTGTACGAGGCCAGATGGATGAAACTAGGGTGAAGTGTGTGCATGTGATAGGCATGGCCCATGATGCATGTGAGTTCCAAAACAACAATGTATGTTTCAAGAATCCCTTGGACATGTATGCTAATGTCCATAGCATGCGCCATGCCTGTTACCGCATGTGTTTTACCTACACTGAGCCATGTGTTGTGGAGGGACATGATGGAAGTGATCTTTGACAGTGCCACTCATCTGCTATTGCTTCCTGTCTAGGGGACCATTGTACAGTACCCTGATGCTTGTGTTCTTTGTCTCCCACTACACAGCGCCACGTGAAGAAGAGGGCGGAGACGGCTCTGTGGAGCAAAGCGGCGGGGATGCCCCCACGGCTGCAGCGGAAGGGGTGGGTGAGCCCCCACATTTGCTTGCAACGGCGGAAGACGGGGTGGAGCCATCCAGGTTGGTGGTTTCCACAGAGGAGGAGGAGGCCGCTACTGAGGCGCACATGGGGCCTGGTGGGGCCATCCCTGCTGGTGCAAGTGTTGCAGTCCAGGGGCAGGGGCAGGAGGCAGCACAGGTCGCCGTGGAGGGGCCTGTGCATGTCACTGTCCCTGACACTGTGACTGCACCACCATGCACCAGCAGGGATGCCCCATCCCAGGCCCGTCCGCAGGTAGGGGGGATGTCCATGTCATCTGACTCCCCTCCACCTGTGGACGAGGGGACCCCTGGCCGTATGGAGAAGGTCCTGATTGGTGTCGCGTTGCGCACAGGTGCAATTCGTGATGAGGTGCGTGCTTCCCGGGAGGAGCATGCACGTCATCACGGAGAGCACCGTGCCGACGTAGCCCAGTTGGGATCGGCCATGGTCGGGGGTTTCCTACATGTGTCGGCCAATCTGACGACCCTCTCCTCCTCTGTGGAGACTATGCACCAGTCGTTCTCCATGCCGTCTTCCGGCCCAGATGCCACCAGGGCCCCCTGTGGATCTGCCCCGACCAATGCAGCCGGCTCGGTGGGGATCCCATCCCTGCCACAGTCGGGAGTCGGAGGTCCAGCAGGGGTGGACACACCAGCAACTGGACCCCAGCAGATGGAGGATGTGACGGCATCATCGGGCAGGGCAACGGCACGACGGAGTCGGTGGATTCCATCAGCCTGGATGCCGTCGTGCTGGCACAGGCAGTTGCGTCGGAGGCAGCGGCAGGCTCGACGTGGGAGGCATCATGGCTCGGGGCCATCAACATCAGGGGTGCAGGCATCGGCCGGAGGGCAGGAGAACCCTGGAATGGGAGTGGCTTCCGTGTAGGAGTGGTTGGGCCAGCAGATAGGTGCGGAGCAACAGCGGGCAGAGGAGGAACGGCTCACAATGGTCAGGGCGGAGAACTCCACATGCGGAGGGCGCTGAGGCGGGCTGAGTGCCTCGAGGGTCTTCGCAGGCAGTTGGAGCTGGACACTGCTTTATCCCTGCGAGACCTTGGGTCCAGGGAACATGCCCGCCTCCAAGCCATTGAACAGGAGTTCGATGATACCCTGGCCCATGACAACATCCAGTGAGCCGTTGGACTAGCCCGCTGCCCATGTAAATAGTTATGTAGTTAGTGTTAGGTTTCCTTTGTTTTTGCATTTTCTTTGGACCTTTTGGACAATGGGCCACATTTTTGTATATAGTTATTTTTTATTAGGTAGTGTTGTTAGATAGGTTTCATTTCTTTTGTTGGGATCATGGACCCTGGCTTGTTCACCTGTACATAGTTCACTGTTGGATTTTCTTTTCTTTTTACAATTTACCCATGGAGCAATGGCTTTCAATTATAATTTCCCATTGGATTTTCTTTTGTGGACTGTGACTTTGGACACCATTCCTTTGGATTCTGATTTTTGGTTTTGCATTTTTTCACGGACATGCTTCTTTTTACTTTTTTTACATTCCCATTTCTGTTAGTTTATTTTTGATTCCATTCATGTTTCCTTTAATACATATTTTTTGATCAAACTTCAATGTGTAGTATCATCTCATTGGTTTCATGCATATCATGATATGGGTTTTGAGATTCACTGACACCCATTGGGTGTATGTGAGGGACATGTGTTCGTTTCCAAACTTGCAATTGCTGTTCTATCATGTTATTGCCATTTCTGAGTGGGTGGATGCAATACTCGGGTGGGTGTTCTGCATTTGGAGGCTGACCATAGGGACCAGGGATCTAGATTGTGATGACATGTTGGCTGGGGAACATGAGTTAGACATGAGTGGGGGCTTGCTGGCAGGTGCCCCACAGTGCTGGGGGGTGGAGGTGCAGGGGAACATGAGTTGGACATGAGTGGGGGCCTGCTGGCAGGTGCCCCACAGTGCTGGGGGGTGGGGGTAATAGGGGACATGAGTAGGGGCCTGGTGGAGGCTGCCCCTGGTGGCTGGGGGGTGAGGGTGATGGGAGACATGAGTGGGGGCCTGGTGGAGGCTGCCCCTGCACTGCTGGGGGGTGGGGGTGGTGGTAGACATGGGTGGGGGCCTGGTGGAGGCTGCCCCAGCGCTGCTGGGGGGTGGGGGTGGTGGGAGACATGAGTGGGGGCCTGGTGGAGGCTGCCCCTGGTGGCTGGGGGGTGGGGGTGGTGGGAGACATAAGTGGGGGCCTGGTGGAGGCTGCCCCTGAACTGCTGGGGGGTGGGGGTAATAGGGGACATGAGTGGGGGCCTGGTGGAGGCTGCCCCTGCACTGCTGGGGGGTGGGGGTGGTGCGAGACATGAGTGGGGGCCTGGTGGAGGCTGCCCCTGGTGGCTGGGGGGTGGGGGTGATGGGAGACATGAGTGGGGGCCTGGTGGAGGCTGTCCCTGCACTGCTGGGGGGTGGGGGTAATAGGGGACATGAGTGGGGTCTGGTGGAGGCTGCCCCTGCACTGCTGGGGGGTGGGGGTAATAGCGGACATGAGTGGGGGCCTGGTGGAGACTGCCCCTGCACTGCTGGGGGGTGGGGGTGGTGGGAGACATGAGTGGGGGCCTGGTGGAGGCTGCCCCTGCACTACTGGGGTGTCGGGGTGGTGGGAGACATGAGTGGGGGCCTGGTGGAGGCTGCCCCTGCACTGCTGGGGGGTGGGGGTGGTGGGAGACATGAGTGGGGGCCTGGTGGATGCTGCCCCTGCACTGCTGGGGGATGGGGGTGCATAGGGACATGAGTGGGGGCCTGGTGGAGGCTGCCCCTGCACTGCTGGGGGGTGGGGGTAATAGGGGACCTGAGTGGGGGCCTGGTGGAGGCTGCCCCTGCACTGCTGGGGGGTGGGGGTGGTGGGAGACATGAGTGGGGGCCTGGTGGAGGCTGCCCCTGGTGGCTGGGGGGTGGGGGTGTAGGGACACATGAGTTGGACATGAGTGGGGGCCTGGTGGAGGCTGCCCCAGCACTGCTGGGGGGTGGGGGTATTAGGGGACATGAGTGGGGGCCTGGTGGAGGGTGCCCCTGGTGGCTGGGGGGTGGGGGTGATGGGAGACATGAGTGGGGGCCTGGTGGAGGCTGCCCCTGCACTGCTGGGGGGTGGGGGTGGTGGTAGACATGGGTGGGGGCCTGGTGGAGGCTGCCCCTGCACTGCTGGGGGGTGGGGGTGGTGGGAGACATGAGTGGGGGCCTGGTGGAGGCTGCCCCTGGTGGCTGGGGGTGGGGGTGGTGGTAGACATGAGTGGGGGCCTGGTGGAGGCAGCCCCTGCACTGCTGGGGGGTGGGGGTAATAGGGGACATGAGTGGGGGCCTGGTGGAGGCTGCCCCTGCACTGCTGGGGGGTGGGGGTAATAGGGGACATGAGTGGGGGCCTGGTGGAGGCTGCCCCGGTGGCTGGGGGGTGGGGGTGATGGGAGACATGAATGGGGGCCTGGTGGAGGCTGCCCCTGCACTGCTGGGGGTGGGGGTGGTGGTAGACATGGGTGGGGGCCTGTTGGAGGCTGCCCCTGCACTGCTGGGGGGTGGGGGTGGTGGGAGACATGAGTGGGGGCCTGGTGGAGGCTGCCCCTGCACTGCTGGGGGGTGGGGGTAATAGGGGACATGAGTGGGGGCCTGGTGGAGGCTGCCCCGGTGGCTGGGGGGTGGGGGTGATGGGAGACATGAATGGGGGCCTGGTGGAGGCTGCCCCTGCACTGCTGGGGGTGGGGGTGGTGGTAGACATGGGTTGGGGCCTGTTGGAGGCTGCCCCTGCACTGCTGGGGGGTGGGGGTGGTGGGAGACATGGGTGGGGGCCTGGTGGAGGCTGAGCCTGGTGGCTGGGGGGTGGGGTGGTGGTAGACATGAGTGGGGGCCTGGTGGTGGCTGCCCCTGCACTGCTGGGGGGTGGGGGTAATAGGGGACATGAGTGGGGGCCTGGTGGAGGCTGCCCCTTCACTGCTGGGGGCTGGGGGTGCATGGGGACATGAGTGGGGGTCTGGTGGAGGCTGCCACTGCACTGCTGGGGGGTGGGGGTAATAGGGGACATGAGTGGGGGCCTGATGGAGGCTGCCCCTGCACTGCTGGGGGATGGGGGTGGTGGGAGACATGAGTGGGGGCCTGGTGGAGGCTGCCCCTGCACTGCTGGGGGGTGGGGGTAATAGGGGACATGAGTGGGGGCCTGGTGGAGGCTGCCCCTGGTGGCTGGGGGGTGGGGGTGATGGGAGACATGAGTGGGGCCTGGTGGAGGCTGCCCCTGGTGGCTGGGGGGGTGGGGGTGATGGGAGACATGAGTGGGGGCCTGGTGGAGGCTGCCCCTGCACTGCTGGGCGTGGGGGTAATAGGGGACATGAGTGGGGGCCTGGTGGAGGCTGCCCCTGCACTGCTGGGGGGTGGGGGTGGTGGGAGACATGAGTGGGGTCCTGGTGGAGGCTGCCCCTGGTGGCTGGGGGGTGGGGGTGGTGGGAGACATGAGTTGGACATGAGTGGCGGCCTGGTGGAGGCTGCCCCTGCACTGCTGGGGTGTGGGGGTAATAGGGGACATGAGTGGGGGCCTGGTGGAGGCTGCTCCTGCACTGCTGGGGGGTGGGGGTGGTGGGAGACATGAGTGGGGGCCTGGTGGAGGCTGCCCCTGCACTGCTCGGGGGTGGGGGTAACAGGGGACATGAGTGGGGGCCTGGTGGAGGCTGCCCCTGGTGGCTGGTGGGTGGGGGTGATGGGAGACATGAGTGGGGGCCTGGTGGAGGCTGCCCCTGGTGGCTGGGGGGTGGGGGTGATGGGAGACATGAGTGGGGGCCTGGTGGAGGCTACCCCTGCACTGCTGGGGGGTGGGGGTAATAGGGGACATGAGTGGGGGCCTGGTGGAGGCTGCCTATGCACTGCTGGGGGGTGGGGGTGGTGGGAGACATGAGTGGGGGCCTGGTGGAGGCTGCCCCTGGTGGCTGGGGGGTGGGGGTGGTGAGAGACATGAGTGGGGGCCTGGTGGAGGCTGCGCCTGGTGGCTGGGGGGTGGGGGTGATGGGAGACATGAGTAGGGGCCTTTTGGAGGCTGCCCCTGCACTGCTGGGGGGTGGGGGTGCATGGGGACATGAGTGGGGGCCTGGTGGAGGCTGCCCCTGGTGGCTGGGGGGTGGGGGTGGTGGGAGACATGTGTTGGTGATCAGTAGTGCAAGGTGACATGTGGGTTGGCTGGTGGGCATGGCCATGGTGGATGGGTTGCCTGTGGGACATGAGCAGGGGTGCAGGGTAGTACACTGTGGTGTGGGCTGCCTGCAGGGGCCGTGGAGGGTGTAGAGGGAACACCTGGGGGGACCCACATGGCCAAATCACGTGTAGCATTCCCCGGCACCACCGAAATACACGTACCCTGCAGAAATCGCGTGTGAATCTTCTGCGCACCTCGGAATACACGTACCCAGGCCAATCGCGTGTGGAACTTCCCGCGCACCCGAAGTACACGTCCCAGGCCAATCCCGTGTGGAACTTCCCGTGCACCCCCACCTACCCAGGCCAATCGCGTGTGGAACTTCCCACGCACCCCCACCTACTCAGGCTAATCGCGTGTGGAACTTCCCGCGCACCCCGAAGTACACATACCCAGGCCAATCGCGTGTGAAACTTCCCGCGCACCCAGGAACACGCGCACACGCTATTTTTCACACAGCGGGTGTCCGTGTTTGTCGGTGCCCCTTTGCACCTCATTTGTCCTAGAGGGCCACTGTATGGCCCATTCATCATGGCTGTATATGGGTGCTTTTTGTTAGCGCACATTTTGGCGCACATTTTTTTCAGTCGCAGGGGCGCTACCGCCTGCTTTCTTGTGGCGTACTTGTTTGGCCCTGTGCGCGTCTTTGACCGTGCGCTGGTTTGCCCTATTCGATTCCATGAATACGGGTTGTAGGCGAGCATGTGGCCATTCCGCGCACTTGCCTCCTGTACTTCCCCCGTGACGCCCATATTTTCACGCGTTGTTCCCCATTCCGAGTGTTACGCCCCGTGTTCCGCCTACTTTTGTGATGTGCGCCGCGCTATGTGCGATTTCGCAGTGGCCGTGTCGCACGCTGTTGGATGACCTGTGCGCTGGCGTGCGCGGTGCACATTTTTAGTGCACATCCAATGTTTTTCTCGTGCACGGACTTCCATGAATCACTGTGCGCTGGTTTTCCTGCGATTTTCGCACTTTTCCTGCGATTCGCACGTTTTGGCATCTCTGCGTGGGAATTTTCGGCGCACATTAATTCCATGAATCGACCCCAAGGTCTCTGCACATTGAATGCTGTCTATCCTAGCCACAGACCACAATTCACTACTGTAAGCACCAACAGCTGCCACCTTTCCTCTTTCGGTCATTAACGTATGTTCAACGGACAGTTGTTTCAGGGTTTTAGCAAGCTGGAAAAGGACCGATTTAATTTTTGATCTTGTTTTGCATATTTTGTCACAATTAAGCCGTTGGTTGAAACCTATCCCCAAATCTTCAATATCTTAAGATGTTGAAATCGTTTAGTAGAGAATCACACAGAACAACACTTTGGAGTATTCACCCTGAGCCCCTGAAGATTCAAAAAGTTGTCATAGCTCTCTATTATTAAGATTTGAAGCGATGTTGGAGTGCTAGCCAAAAGGTCAGCATAATGTGCGTAACTTAACACAGGATACCGTCTTCCCCCACATCGCGGTACATCAACATCCACCTTCTCCAGAACAGAGGGTAGAGAATGAACACATACATTGAAAAGAAAGAGGGCAAACATGCCTCCCTGCTGCACCCACTTCTGCACCTTAATGTTACTCCTAAACTCACACTCCATTCCAAATCGGATCCGAACCTCTGAGTTCGAATGAAATGATTCCAGCATCTATAGCAGTGTTACTGGAACAGCCATGTCATCCAAAGTCCATTTATGGAGGCTCCTGTCCTGTGGTCAAATGGGGAACTCAAATCCATAAAGGCCACGTAGACAGGAGCCTCCATAAGGGACACCTATCTGGCAAGAAGCAGGTAGAGGTTGATGCACCGATCCCTGGTCTGAAATCGAACTGAATATCAGAGAGAATGTCAGACTCTATAACTCATTCTTCCAATCATTTCATATGGATACCAGGAAATTGCTTGGATGTCACCATCAAGCAGGATAAACAGATGATAGAGGAAATGATGTATAACCTTTTTTGAGAAATAGGTACTACAGTGCACATCTTACAACTCTGAGGGATAAGATCCGTTACCAAGATAGCATTTGCATTTGTCTGTCATGGACTCTACAGGAATTGTGCACAGAGCAGAGAAAACAAGGAGTTTCTGCACTTCTGTAGGGAGCTCTGGAAATATTCTGGGGAAGGGCACTTCCCTGAGAATCTCTGCACGCATTCAAAGAAGGATGTAACTGCATCTGTATGGGAAGGATCCAAGGAAGGACACTTTTCTAAGGATCACTGCATATGTTCAGAGAGGAATGCACCTGAATCTGCATGGAAAAGATGCATTAGGTTTGGGCTTGATTTACACACTCCCTCTGTTAGGCAGAATTGCATGCAATACCCTCTGGGACCACCACATACCATTAGGACAACAGGTGCAAGCATGTTAAGGTATAAGTCTGTACTACACAGTTTTGTGGTAGCAAGGATTATCTCAAAGGGAATGTGAGCAGTACAAGAGGTTACAAAGAGGTCTTACAGTGGTTCAAGTAGACACTTACACTCAAGGTTTCTTGGTAAAACACTTATTAATTTATTACACAATCATTTACAAAACATTCACTAGAAGGATGCAACTGAATAATATACACAAATACACTTCAATAGCAAACCAATAAGTGTTTGAACAAATTAGTCTTCCCTGAAATAGGAGCAAAATGGCATTTCAGTTACTTTCAATGGGAGTAAAAAGGCAGAATGGATCACAAATACTTTCTTAGGCAGTGCAAATAGTTATAGTTCACTAGAGGACTCGATTCAGTTCAATAGGCCTAGGCCAAAGTCAATGGACTAGTGTCTTGGATTGGAAAGAGCAGTTCTTTAAGTAAACAGTGAAGTCTTTGAGAAAGTTCTCAGAAGTAGTTTGTACGAGAATGAAGCATATTTTGGGTCATAAGCTGATTAGGCCTACAAATTGGGAAAGTTTCATGAACTTTCACTGCGAGAGAAGCGTTCTCTCTATCAGGTTGGCACAGCACCTTAGTATGAAGCAAAAGATGCAGCTGAAGACATTGGTTCCTGGCAGTTCATGCAGATCTCACTGTTCCTGAGCCTCAGCCGTGGGGACAAGAGGGAGGATGTCGGAGGACTCCTGCACTGCACGGGTCAGTCGGAAAACGCTAACAAAATTGAGTCCCTTCAGTTCGAGTAGCAGTTCATCAAGCACACAAGCTGGTGTCCTTGCCCCTGGTTAATCCTAACCAGCTCTGGGAATGGTATCTAGGTGGTTTATGAGTTGATTGGTCCCACCAACTCAAAGGAAGAAGTCGTCCTGAAAGGGCTTCTCTGTCGAAAGGAGCTTTGGCGATTCAGACCAGCAGCAGGGCTTCACCGGGCAAACCAACGGTCCAGGAGTTGCAGCAGCCATCCTCTTCCAGCTCTTCTTCTGTTCTTTCGTTCCAGTTGTCGGTCGACACTGCTTTCAGTCCAAGAGACTTTCCTTTTAAACAGTTTTCTCCCATTCATTCCAGCATAGCTGCCATTCACCCAGCATGGTGGCTGTCCTTTCCGGACAGTCAGCCAGCCAATTCCGCCAGAGTGCTTTTGGGTCTCCGAGGAGACTAAGCACTGGGAGTTTCGAGCACCTCCCTCACTTCCTGCCCACCCAAGAAACTCAGACGCCAGAGGCGGTCTTCAAACCTGAAGCCCGCCAAAAGCATGGAAACAAAGGGACGAAACCTGGTTTGGCACATAGAGACAAACACTAGAAGGACCTTTCCAAAAAAAAAGAAATGGTGAAAAAAGACCAGGGCCTGTTTAAACAAAGGGCCTAAATGCGCCATCTTGAAAAACATGGCTGCAGCGATTTTTAGCTACCGGTGTTCGCGGTCGGGAAAAATCATTGTAGTTAATTGCAAAACCACTGCCACCAGCCATTTTGATAGAAAAGGGTAGCATTTGACTGCTATATGAGTTTCTAGACACAGGGGATTACAGGTAACCCCTCCAACACTCTATAGGAAGATAGTGTTGCTGGGTCTAGGAATCTAAAAAGACTAGTAAAGTCAATTTAACCTTACATTCTCTGGGAAACAGTAGTTTATCCCAGAGAAGGTATTTAAACCTTTGAGAAGTCTAAAACGACATCCCTGTGTCACTGCACTGAGGGTGCTGTGTAACACACATGAAAAGATGTCGATGGAGTTATCTTAAAACTCCATAATCAAAGAACACAAGAGTAAAACACACATCAAAATACATGAAAGAGTGGGAAAAAAAGGCTCACACTCTTTCCAAGTAAAACAATCAAGTCCTCAAAATCCAGCAATAGTTGCTGGGGGTCTCTAAGCTGAAGGGAATTAGCAAATGTTTTAGAATTCTCCCTAACACGCTAATTGAAGAAAATGACATAAGGTGGACATGGAAAGTATGTCGATTTGGGCCCTCCTGTATTCTATGATCATGTGTCCCACCATGTGATCTTGCTTGATTCAATTTAGGACAGGCACGATATAAACTGAAAGGTGGGAGTTAAAGCTCAGTGTTTCAGGGGGTTATTGGATAGACATGGTGGTCACAGTTAAGAACCTTCGGGGCCTCTTGGCAATCCATACATGGAACCCAACCTTTGGTTTCATTGAACAACTACATATGGCCTCTATCACCTACCTTCTGAACGAACCACCCTTTAGGTGAACGAACCACCCTAACTTGAATCCATCAAATATCTGACTTCCTGCATTTGTCCCCAGCTCCGTTGAGTATCCCCCACCCCGAAACGCAAATACAATTGTTGCCATTCTACAACCTTCACAATCCTACCCCAAAAGGCACCCACTCATTCCTGAATGCACCAAACGATGTGTGGTCTTTTGCCCCACTCCTCTGAGTTCTTCATTGCCCATCACTTCTATCAGACGGTTCTCTGTGCCTCCCTGATGCATCACTCGGTGCCTCAGCGACGTGCCGCTGCAATATGTAAGTATCTAAGGGCTTTATAAAGAGATAACCTAGCTGGGAACAAACAGAGTACGGGACAGAGGGATTCACATTGGGGGCTAAAAGTAGGGTTCAGGGCTAGCTGTGATTTGTAGGAGGAGCAGAGAAGTGGGAGATGCACAGGGGCGCGTGGGTTGTGTTGAGTTAGTTGAGGTGCCACGTGCAGAACTTCTCCATCCCAGAGGCTCTGTGACAGACACAGCGGCCACTGCTGCATGCAGCTTCCTCAGGCACACAGGAGAAGGCAATTGGAAATGAGGGAAGAGCAACAACCTTCCTCTGTTTCCATTGGGACAAATACGTACCTATGACCAGCTATGCAACAGACATATTTTGATCAATTCTCCCTGGTCTGGAGGCTCAGAAGACTTTACCATCTCCTGTCTTTGAATAGGATGCAGACTTATTGATTCCATACATCTGTTATACCTCACGTGTGCACAGTTATTCTGGTTGACATCACAACTGTGAGCAACCAGGTGCATGTTCCCTTGTAGACTTCCAATGGACACCATGCACAACAAGGGCAATGTGTTTCGAGTACAGAAGTATTGTGCACTTTTTCCAACAGCATTGTGGGGCACGGATTGGCCATGTATGTTTTTGAGGTTATAATTATTTTATCGATTTATAAATTAATTACTTACTTAATCAATTAATTACTTCATCTATACCGGGAGGAAAATGCTCTTTTGATCACAAAAGAACATAGATAAGAAATCTAATATGATGGGAAGTAGTAAGCTTCTTACAATGGGGTGTGTTTGAGTGAAATTCTGAGCAGGTTGTGTAGGGGAGGACATTGAACAGTCACCAGGGACAATACATGGGTGGACATACGTACATTAAGGACAACAAACAGACATATTTAGGTTCAGGTAGGCGGTACGGACAGCTCTCTTAGGGATGTGATCCACGGTATCTCCAACTTGCACACCCTGTGAACACTGTTTATTTTGCGGTTACATTTTAATTCCTCATTTCTTTAAGACACAGGGCGTGATTCATGGAACCTTCTGCACGGTGATAAGTAACTTTGCAATAGTGCAAATTGACTTTGCACTGCCTATAAACACCCTGATTCACAAAGTGATGCAAAGTATATTTTTGCAGTGCAAAGTGACGTTGCATAAACTTTGCACTGGCTTTGCACTGGTGCAAAGTCCCTTTGCACGGCAAAAATCCACTTTTCACCGCTCTGCGAATCAGTGTGTTTGTTGGCTTTGCAAAGTGTTTTTGCACCAGTGCAAAGTCACGTTGCACCGCTCTAAACATTCTATCAATCAGACCCAACATGATTTGAAACGTCTTTTATGGTACTCTGGATACAATACTTCCAAATATTGTAAAGTGTTACTAATGAGATGATACCGCATGAAAGCAACACTTGAGAAGGAAATACATGAAGTATACTTAAAGGCCGCACACAGTATGGTGTAGTATTTAGGATGCGTGCACACACGTGCGAGCAGTTTATCGTGTATTTTGGCAGATGAATTGAATGGCAAGAGGTTGCAATTGAATTTAGTTATTGAAGATATTGCCTTAAAAGAAACGAGACAAATGATATGTTTGAACACATACGTTCGTGTGTGGGGGAGTGAACAAAGAACTGAGAGCAGCGAGTTCGATTCCTTTGTCTCTGTGCACGCTCTTAGAATTGCCAATGCATTATTCATTGTCTCTTAATTAAATGCAAGGGAAACTGATACTCTCAACTTACTCCCAGATCAGTAGCAAAGCAAGGCACGAACATGTTCCACCACCTCCCTCCCATGCAGTTAGAATACAAAGAGGCCGATTATGCAATTACTTCAATACATTGCATGTTTGCCAATATCGACAACTATATGGAATCCACTAGCTTCAGTGTCTGCTGGTTTCATTGAGCCTCTCAAGCTCTCCTGTAGCCCATCTAAGGCCTGCTAACTCTGCACTGTGCAACGGCACAGCTCTCCCACAACCGGGGCCATCAGTATCACATGTGTTTTACCTCTACCTATCCAAAATGGCACCCTTTGGCAAAACATGTTGCCTTTAAGGTCGTAGTTCAGCAGGCCTTTTTGAGGTCATTGAGCGCCATTTCCAAATGAGAATTTCCAGGATTACACAACCTAGGGACATCTACGCTTCTCATCTTCCATGTGTGCCCCAGTCCCTGCATTGAGCGCTGTGCTTCATACATGTACAGCAGGAGTGCATGGCCAGCTAATATAATTCCTCAGAAGTATTTGCCCGTTTTTGTTGTGCCTGGAATGTATACAGGGACATGTGCCTCAGGTACAAAAACACACAGTAAGTGTCTTTGGTATATATTTACAGGATATCCAATAAAACTCTTGTCAAGGAAAAAGCTGCCAGTGGGTCACATTTCCACACGTTTCCACCCTGACTAGAATCAAACCCTTTGCCCATGTATTCTAGGATTGGAGTTTAGCATCTTAAATGACACCACTCATAGAATATTTGGGAAAGCATTTTAGGGGACAGAAAAAAAGCCTGCCTGTCGACTTTTTGCAGGCGAGATATTCATATGGAACCTATTTACAGGATCGACTTTACATTTTTAAATGTTAAAACCTGATATGCTGGCCGGCGGGTCATTATCGTTGGAGAATGATGTGCCATAAACCTATGGCCTGAGGTGAAGCCAGGGCCATACATTTGGAATGGGTGATTATTCAAAACAAGTATGAGATCTGCCAAGATCTAGGAGGTTGATCGCATGCACTGCTAATAACAATGCAGGTTTTGGAGCTGTGGTGTTTAAGCAAAAATGTTAGATTATCAGAGAGTTCGATAAACGGACAAAACGCATTAGTAGATGTTGTTTTAGATGTAGGATTTAAAGAACATGGCTTTACCCAGATGCAGTCCCGCATGGGCTTCCCTGCTAGAACCCTCTGCATCATAGAGATGCCATCTGCATCGTAGAGAGAGCACTCCAATTGAAGGCGTGCAAAGAAGACTGAACGGCAGGCGAGCAGGACTCGCATCAGAAAGCCCGCCGGCCTCGCGAGCAGAAAGGAAGCTGTGGCAGACGTCAGAGGGAGCTGCAATCCACCGGTGAGTGTCAGCTAGAAAACTTGGGCACCGGCGCCCTTAATAGACCGGGAATGATTAATAGTCTTTAAAACAAGTGCAATAAATGTTTATTGAATACTGAATCAAACAGAAACTTGAAACTAAATACAACTAATCCATTATAAATACCGAACTGCCTGAAAACGTGTAATTGAGCACAAAAAATACATTGCATTTACCAAACTGAATGGAAACTTAAAAGTCTAATGAAGGCTTTATAAACACATAATTGAATGAAAAGGTGAAATTAAACATAACAGAAATATATTGAATTTCGAACTGAATGTAATTTTGAAATCCTTTTCTGCTAGTGCGGTCTGCAGGCCTTCTGATGCGAGCCCTGCTTGCCTGCCAGGCAGTCTTCTCTGCACGTCGGCAATTGGAATGGTCTCTCTATGACACTGATGGCGTCCTCATTCCTCTGGATGTGCCCCTTTGAATGCCGGGTCTGCAAGCTCTTTGTCTCTCTTGGCTGCTCCCTGACTGTGGCCACCATCTACAGACCACCTGCCCAGGTTGCAATATCCTCTCAGAGTGGACTGACCTCTCCTCCTCTCTCCTTGCCTCGACCTCTCAATTTCTCCTCCTCAGATACCTCAAGATTCACATGGATAGTTCTAATCCCTATGGGCTCTTCCACAACCTCTGCAATACTCTCTCTCTTTCCGTTATACCCTTTGGTGCGACACACTCCGCTGTACACACCTTGGATGTTCTCATCTCCTCAGATATACCTCTCTCTAACCCTCTCACCACTCTTCCCTCTTGGACTGGTGATATTCTGCTTGTCCCTCAGGCAAAGCCTGCACCAGCACTGCCACCTACCTTCTTTGTCATTCAGCCCATGAAGCGTGTGTCAGTGGATGTCTTTGCCTCTACTTTCTCTGTTCCTACAACTCCCACAGCTGACTCACCTCCTAAAACAGCCCTCTCTAACCTACATCTTTCTATTTCCAACACTCTGGACATCCATGCCACTGTCATGAGAATCCATCTGAATCATACCTCAAAGTGTAACTCTTGGAATGAGTCTGACCTTGCTGTTCTGAAATGCAAGTGCAGCGTGGCTGAGAGGAAGTGGAGGGCTTCAGATGCATCCTCTGATAAACTGACCTACTGCCTGCTCCAAAGGCAATACCGTTGCTCTGTCCTGTCCAAGAAGAGAGTCCACATCCAAGCCTGCATCTCTGTGGCCTCTAACAATACGGCGGACCTATTTGAAATCTGCAGGGATCTGGCAAGTCCTTCTGTAGTCTCTACCTCTCCTCTTCCTTTTCAGGCCCTCTCTGGCTTCTCACTTAAACACTAAAACCCAGGACATACTGTCCTTGCTCTCCTCTTCCTCTACCTCTATCTCTTGCTCTCCCTCTACCTCTCTCAGCCCCCGTCTGGACATTTATCCCCTCTGCCTCCTTTCTCCTCTTTATCTCTGACAACACCTGGCAATGAGTCTAGACAAGTTTGATCTATGAAAGTGTTGTCCAAATAGGTGCTTACCTGCTCCTACAGAACCATCAAGGACCACAATGACACCCTCGCTCCAGCCTTGGCCGATTTCAGGAATCACGCTTTTGCTACTGGTTCTTTCCCCTCTCTCCTTAAGCACTCCCTTGTGTACACACTCCTTAAGAAGCCTTCTGCCGACCCTACCTTTCTGGTAAACTATCGCCAGATCTCTATCACTCCTTTCGTGGGCAAACTCCTGGAAAAGCTGGCCATTGCCCAGCTTACTCTCCACACCGAATCTGTTGGTTGTCTCCATGACCATCAGTCTGGCTTAAGAGCAGCCAGAGGCACCACAAAAACTGCTCTCCTGAACACCCATGAAGATCTGCTCTCATTGATTCTAGCCTTCCTTCTGTCCTCATCCACCTTGTCCTTCCCTCTGGTTTTGACACGGTCAATCACACCATCCTGATCAATCAACTCTGCAAGAACCTGGGCATCATGAATCATGCCCTGGAGTGGTTGACCACCTTCAGGGGTTTTGCAAGGTCAGGAATGGGTACAGGGCTACGCTAATGTTGAGACTGTCGGGACATGGGGCTATCTAGCCTTTTGGTTGTAGCTCCTGGACTTCTATCCCAGGCTACAACCAAAAGACCTGGGGCTATAGCCCCCTCAGCTGCCCCCCTAGCAATGATTCTGACCTCCTTCATTCTGGACCAACCCTCCCAGGTCCAACCTCGGTCTTTTCTATCCACCACCTCTCCCTTCTTCACATTTGGTGTTCCTCAGGTTTCTATTCTGTCACCTTGGCTCTTCAATATCTACATTGCCTCCTTTGGCACACCTGATCTCTAGATTCTCCTCTAACTTTCAGTGTTATGTGGATGGCACTGAGCTCTCTTTTACTCCACTCAGCCTCCTCTCCTCTCTTGCTCATTCCTGACTTTCTATCTGTGATTCAGGATTAGTGAACTTCCAATGATTTCTGGCTTAATGACAGTAAGACGGAGATCCTTCTCATTGGGACCCCTACTCCCACTTTCCCTCTCTCACTCTGGCCGCCCTCCTTGGGCCATCTTCCTATGCCTTACTGTGAGGCAAACAACTAGGTGTCATATTCGATTCCACTCTCTCCTTCTCTCTTCAAATCGGAGACCATGCCTAGAAGGCCCACCACCAGCGGAACTTTCTTAGAGGTATTCTTCCTCTTCTTACTTTCCTCGAGAAGTTCACTGTCTACAGAGCCCTGGTTCTTTCTACGCTGGACTACTGCAACAGCCTCTTTCTCAATCTGCCTTCCGCTACTCTCTGTCCTCTGCAGCTAATCGAGAACAGGAATGCAAGACTTATCCTTGCTCTCAAGCCCAGTGACCGTATTTCTCCAGTCTTGAAATCCCTCCACTGGCTCCCAGTGGCTGCAAGGATCAAGTTCAAGACCCTCTGCATCGTCCACAAGGCTTTTCTGGGGCCGTGGCCTTCATTACATCCAACTCTCTCTTCCAAAATACCTTCTTTCTCAAGCCCTTTGCTCATCTACCTCCCACTCACTGAGGGTCAGGCGCTTCTCCAGGCTGAGAGTGGGGGTAGATCGGTCTCCTCCGCAGGTGCTTCACTCTGGAGTGGCATCCCTGCCCCTCTAAAACTTGAGCCAGACCACCCGAAGTTCCATCAGGTGCTCAAAGCCTTCCTTTTCTCCTCTGCTTTCTCTCTCTCTCCCCCCTGCTGACCTACTTGTCTGCAGTGCCGACTGGTTGCTTGGCTACCCCCAGAGTCTCTCTGGGTACCAGGCCCCTCCTTGATCAGTCTCCCCGCCCTGCCCACTGTGCACTTAGGGACTCTAACTGTAACCCCTAGAGTAACCGGCCTCCTTGCACTTACCCAGAGCCATGCTGCCCTGGCTAAACTCACTCAGAGCAATGCTGCCCTGATTGTACTTGCCCTTTCCGTCTCAATGGCAATTACCCCTCACCCTTCCCATTGCAATTTTCCATGCTGTCACACTTGCACGATCTGATTGACCCAAGGCCTTGTAAGATTTTTTGTCTTGTACTCCTTGTCTTGTTACACCTAGAAACACTTGTGTACAGGCGACTTATCATATCATATCATAAATTACAAATATTGAATATTGAATACACTAAAAACCTTATGGGAAAGGTAAATCTTGAACGACAAATAAAGTGCCCATGTGAAAATAAGCTACAGAAAAGGGCATAACTGTGCAAAAGTGCCACAAAAGGGGGATATGAATAAAACCCCACAAAAATGAACTTTTATGAGTGAATACAAGGCAGCAAGGCCACAGACTGCCAAGAGGTGTGTGACACATAACACCTGAAACCAATAGCAATCCCAGAGTGCAGCATGTGTGGTCACCCTATATTAGTGGGAAGCGTATCAGAGATTTGGGGAGGTGGGTGACACAGCTGGCAGTGTGTGTCTCTTGAATTATGTGGATGCAACAAACTAGATGATATGTTCGGGTACGGTATGTTCTAGAGGGGGGATGGAAGGGTGGTCACCCTCTGCTGTTTATGGTTAATAAAAGCAGCAACATTTGCCCCAAAATATATGGCAAAGTTAGAATTCTGCAACAAAATGCAGGAAATATTCATAGAACTGATGATACATATGCCATGAGGAGACACCGGGCAGGAGGATCTGGAATCACTGAAGGCAGCTTGTGGAAGAGTCACGCTCAGGAGATTTTTGTGGGAGGAAGCAATGTGGAGGTGGGCAATACATCCATTAGTGTCCATCTTGAAGTGAATGGACAACACACATGCGAGTGTGTGACACCCACACATGAGTGCAGGAATCCCAGTCAGGTTGTGAGAGTGACATGCAGAATTCTTGCGCAAGGAAGCAGCAGAAACTCAGGGAGGTGTGTGATATGTCAGTCATTGTCTGTGTGGTGAAGTGAGTGAATGAGACACATGCCATTGGCTGACGCCTGAGAGAAGGAGTAGGTTGAGATGAGAATACCTGAAGGCTGTTTGTCAGAGTGGCATACTTGCATGATGTTGGTGGGATAAAGGAGCAGATGTTCAGGAATAAAGGTTGGTTGTACACCAAGGAGTGGCTGTCTCTTGAAGTGAGTGGAAGAGACAAGTGCCATTGTATAACAGCTGAGAGCAAGGGAATGAGGGGCAGGAAATCCTAGAGGGCAGCATGTGCGACAGTCAATACTGAATGATTTTTGTGGGATGGAACTGCAGAGAGTCAGGGAGGCAAACAATTCATCAGTCCGTTTCTGTCTCTTGAAGTGAATGAACAAGACACATTCCATTGGGTGACATCTGAAAGGAGGAGCAGTAAGAGCAGGTAACCCCAGGTATTTGGTTATGGGAGCAGGGCCATCTTAAGCACTATTGGGGCCCTGGGTACGGACATCTTTGCCCCCCCCCCACCAAACCAATGGAATAAAGGGATCAAGAATACTGGTTTCACCATCCCCACTCCCACCCGTCGCGCTCACAACCTATAGGTTGATATGCTGTCTTGCAGCATAATAAGCACGTTTACTCCTTTTAAGTCCCCTTACCCTCTTCATTCAGAACGATAAACATCCAGGAAGGTATGCAGCCTGTAATATTAATGCAGTACTGTATGCAAAAGGTTCATGTAACCCATAATAGACAGATAACTCACATTAGCTGCCTCACAGAATGCAAAAGTGCTTA
This sequence comes from Ambystoma mexicanum, assembly GCF_040938575.1. Lineage (NCBI taxonomy): Eukaryota > Metazoa > Chordata > Amphibia > Caudata > Ambystomatidae > Ambystoma > Ambystoma mexicanum. Next base: position 1,583,398,981 of record NC_090929.1, on the reverse strand, counting down.
TGCATGGATAGAGGCCACCAATTGGAAGGAAGCAGAACACTACACATACCATAGCATGGATAGTGGGGGCATATTAGAAGCTATCAGGAAGGTGTCTTTATCCAGACAGACTGAGATTAGAAGTGGGATATGATTTTCAAATAGTGTTGACCTTAGATATCAAAGGAACAAATGCCTGTGGTGTGCGATATAAATATGCTCACTATTAACAGTCAAACCATGAATAAGGCTTTTACGAAGATAAGGCCATGAGAAGGAACTCACTCTGAAGGGCTGACAATTTTGAAAGCTTTAGGGACTGGTAATATTGAGAGGTTAAGCAATACAAGATCAAATAAAATGCCCAATATCACACATTGGTTAAGGGGTGAAGGGGTGAAGCTGGGATTTGTGCCAACTCTGCAATTTCTGCATTTGCACACTTTCTTTTCCAGTTCTTACCATGAACTAAAACAATCTCATTTTATTAAAAAAAACTTACTTGGAAAGTACACAAATCACATTACCAAACATGACCATTTTTAAACAAAATATTATACAAAGGTGTTATGCAAAATGGAATGATTCTAGCTTCATTCTCTCCATCATCAAGGGAAGCATGTAAGAACCAGCATACCAATCAATGTCATTTAACACATTTAGGGCCTGATTCATGGAATTATTTGTGCTGAAAAACAGGGATTTGTGCGCCATTCTGCCCGCAAATCCCCATTTGTTAAACAGAGGTTTGGGGGCAGAATGGCGCACAAATCCCTGTTTTTCGGCGCAAATAATTCCATGAATCAGCCCCCTAATCTTAGTTTGTCTTTTGTATTTTAAAGATTTCAATACTTCCAAAACAACGACTTGTGACATTTTCATTTATAAACGTGCATAAATACATTTGACTTTTACCAAAAAGCAAACCGAATTTTGTGTCAAACAAGCAGACTTTAAAATATGCTTGCCTGAGGCTTGCAACATATGGTCCGCTCTCTTCTGTCTACCATCCCTTCCACCCAAATGGCCTACATAAGCAGAAAGATCAAGTAATGGGTTAAATGAAACTAGCAGCATGCAAGAAGGCAAACCTCACAGAAGACAGCACAATGTAAGATATATTAGATGATTTGACCAGGATCACTGTATTGTCTGCTTGCAAATCCAGGATACAAGCATGAACGCTTTTGTTCCATAGTCTTGAATTTGGATACTTATTCACCTCTTGGACTAACAGTTTATGCCATAGTTGGAGGCAATTGCCTATGTTTTACAACACCCCATATGAACAAACCTATGTCTAGACCTTCACCATACGGATGATATGTTCGTTTGTATAGCAACCACTATCTGGTGTAGGTACATTGTTGATAATAGCAGATATTGTTCTGCAAAACCAAGTACATATGCAGGAAGGTTTATAAACTTCAGACATAGGAAAAGCTCAGCCAGCCTTGCTGGAATGTGATTTTCTAATTTTGCATATGAACACATATCTCTGCAATGGGTGCTTCACATACTGAGCTAACTTCTGAACCATTGTGGCACTCAATTTATCAATATGCATTTCACACTTGCCTATTGAACATGATCAACATAATTCCCACAGGAAGGAAAGAATACTACAGAGTTGTGCCGTAAGAAACACACAAACTATGTATACCACAGTCAACACAGAAAGCAATGCACTACGAATTGATCAAGGCAGAATGTAATTGTCAAAACCGAAAGGCAATGAGTTTAGAGCCTCAGCAGCACCCCATAAAATATCCTGACATGTGCTATTTAAGACTGGTGAACAATGGAATCTTACTTCTTCAGATCATCTAGCCTTGTGGGGCCCCCTCCAGGGTGGGGGCCCTGGGCAAGTGCCCCTTTTGCCCTCCCATAAAAAGTCACTGTATAGAAGAGTCACACGAACATGATTTTGGTGGAAGGAAGCAGCAGAAATTTGAGGGACAGGTGACACACAGGTCATGGCCTGTCTCTTGAATTGAGCGAACAAGAGATGTGCCATTAGTGCCGACCTATGAGGAAGAGCAGGAGGAGCTATGAATACTTGACAAAGGCTTCTGGGAGAGTCACAGTTGCATGAGCTTTGTGTGAGAAGTAACAGAGATGCAGAAAAATTGATGATCTAACAGTTAGTCAGAGAACAACACAAGTATTTCAGCATTACCTGAACAAGTCAGTGGCAGAAGAAATCGTGCTGTTTTTGGTCTTTTTTTACATATGCATCATCACTTGCAGTATGCCTTAGGGGGAAGTCAGAATTGCAAATGATAAACCGATGTTCCACACCCCTGTCACAAGTCACTCTGAACTAGTACCTGTACAAGTACATGTCCAGGAATTGCACCATTGAGATGAACATCAAAGGTAACAACAAACAATGTTGTTCAGTTCCTCCAACCATATCATGTGCAGATGTTGGACTGGTACCAAACTTATGTTCTGAAGATCAGGGATGAAAAGCACAAGGGTTAGTTGAACTGGAGAAGGTTGGGATATTAGTTGCACCATCCACTGTTAAGACAGATATTAATGATGATGATGACATTGACATAGATGATGATCAAGTCAAATATCAGGATCTATCAGAGTTCAGTCAAGAACATGTGTTGCTGCTTGAAAGCAATGATCCAGGGGAGGGCAACAATAACACCACAGATACAGAGTCTGTAGTAGTAACAGAAGCATGCCCCACCTTTGTACAGTCTATTTTAGAAACATCCTTCCTTTCACAGATCAGAAAGCACATCACAACTTAGCATCTTCAACACCAAATTACTTCCAGCAAACACCATGACCAGATGTGTCCATCTTGTATATTTGTCTTTGTGTTTAGTATTTAATGTATTCATTTAGCGCTTTCACCAAAGCACTTTAAAAAATGAATTACACCACTACACCGAATATGGCAATGATTGTGAGATCAGAAATCAGAAACTAAGCAGTTGAAAGAGCGAGAAATTGGGAGCGAAAAACATGATAAGTAGAAGAAGCATGGATAGATAAAAGAAGAGCATTGCAATGCTTAGGTGCAAGGAGTGAAAAAGAACGGAATCATTTAATTTATTTTTCATTTCATTTTATTGAATTTATAAAGCGATTTTCACCTAAAGCGCAAATACAATATATAAAAAAAAATGGTGCAATCAGTGTAATGCAGAAAAAATTACAACGTGAGGTGGGGAGAACAACATATTATTAAGTAGAAAGAAGGGACAGAGATAAGATTTGAGATTAGATTGAAATATATGAAGAATAGCAGACAGAAATGGTAAGAGAATTCCAGTGTTGGAGGGGAGGGTAGAAAACAAAGAAACCCCCATGGGGGTTTAGGATCAGTGAGAAGGAACTGATTTTGAGATTGGATATTCCGAGAAGGGGAGTAGAAAGACAACAGTGAGGTGACATATGGATGAGCAAGACCATAAATACATCTAAAAACTATTGAAACAAAGTGGTAAAGAAGACACGATTCAAATGAAAGCAATCAAAAGGATAGTAGAGAAGATATATGGAAGTACGGCAGGATAAACAGAAAATGTGGCGAAGCGTAGAATTATAGACTGAACGGAGAGGAAGAAGATGTGAAGCTGGAAAACCAAGAAGAGGAGATGAACAGTAGTCAATATAAGAAAATTGAAAGAAAGCTCTAGGTGGCTTAGGAACAGAAAGAAGAAAAGAGATTGAGACCGGACGTAGCAAGGAGGAGTGTAAAAAGACATAAGAGAGCAAAGATAAGATGGAGCAAGACGATAAATGGCTTTATAGACAAAGCAAAGAAAATGAAAACGAAGATACACATCAAAAGAAAGCAAAGAAGCAGCACACAGTGTGGGCGTAACAGAATAGTGAAAAGGCAGCACAGCGAGTTGTGTATTGTGAACAACTTGGGCACCATATTCATGTGATCCTAGATACTGTCACACCATGCAAAGACATGGGACAGAGTCAAAAGATATGACTTGAGTCCTGACTCAAACCAGAGGTAAGCAGCATACTGCTCAATTGAAAGATGGATTTAATGTTGGCAATAGCCTGTTGACCTCATTTTTTAAGGATTTTTAGAAAAGTTAGTCACGCTGGGAAGTTTCTTGCCTCCATTTTATCACACAAGGTAGTACCAGACTTTTTTTTACAGGATTAGACAAAAAAGGGGTGGTACTACAGCAGTCCGTGGAACAGAATATTTCCTTCACCATGGACTTTAAGATAAGTGGTCAGTAAATAATGATAACATGGCAGTTAAAGCAAAACAAGTGGCCATTCCTCGATCTATTTGCCTTGAGACTTTCATGAGTAACGTAAGGGGGCAGTAGGCACAAGCAATTTGACATCAGGTAATATGCATGCATGGGTTTCAGGGAAAAAGCCATAGGAGAGTTGACATTGGGGATGAGGAGGAGGAGGTAGAAACATTGTGGACAAGGCCTCTTACTTTGCATATCTACTTAGTTGCAGCAAACATTCGATTACATGTACTTCTATTGTACACATCAGCAGGCAATCCATGTCCCTTGCTTTGTGTTGTCGTTCATCCAGTGGTCACTCACTTTATCAGCCATTGTCAGCCTGTGAAATAAAAAGTTGGCGTGGCCCAGAAGCTAAACTCAAAAGTACACTGTGACAATCACACTTGCACCACAGGTCAATGCACAACCTGAAGAACTCAATGGAACTTATTGGAATTCTACTTTTCAAAGATGCTGGGTCTGCTCCCAGTAACAGTTATGGTGTTGCTGCCATCATTGAGAGAGAATAGCAGGAGTAGTATGTGGTGTGCCATGTTTCATCTGTCTCCTCTGAGGCAGAAGCCATGCTGGAGCTTAAGAAACAAAGGTTTAGACTCAGAGATAAAGATCTTGAGTTCAGCATGGCCAAGCTTGAGTCAGAGAGCAACAGAAAGACAGGGAACATCAATTGGAACTTGCCAAGATAGAGTGTACAAGGGTAGCTGGCATTTTTTTCCAAAGACTTTTGGGTGACAGAGTGACATTAAAGGTAAGCTCCATCGGTGCTCTTGGAACGTATAAATGCACCACTGTGGTAGACATTCTGCCGCATGCACGGCTATCCATTCACTCACAGCAGAATAAAGCTATGACCTACGACAACATTCGGGCTAGCTAGATACTTCATATTTTTAAGCCTACTTTCATCAGACTATGGGCCTCATTACGGGTCCGGTGGTAACCCTGCCGGTGCTACCGGCGGGTAGCCGCCAGACCCATAAAAATGGATCCATGTGTTAATATCCCTGCAAAAATATTGCCATACAGAAATATCGCCATATTTTTGTGGCAATATTAAGCCATTCAACCTGCAGGGGACACCCCCGCAAGCCCCATATTTTTTTAAAGGGTGCGGGGGACTCCCCCCAAAACCTCAGTCCCATTTACCCCATAAATTATCCCCAACAATAATATCACCTATGGCGATATTATTGGTGGGGAGAATATTACCTGATACCGTAAAAATGTACTGGGGCCTGACTTCCCAGTGCCACTGACTCATTACGAGTCCGGCAGCCCTGGAAGCCAGGTGCCGGCAAATTGTTAGTCCCTATTCCAATAGTCCTATGGGACTCTATGGGAGTGGGGACACGGGAGCACCGGTACCCTTGTTTCCGGTCCGGCAAACTCCTAATGATGCCCTATGCCTCAACACCCTGACATAGCCAGTGTCCTGACCCCGCAGGACCCATCCACCTGTCTGATCGTCAAAGGTTGTTTCTACCGGTGCCTGGCCAGCCCTGCTAAGCCTTATCATGGCCAAATGCAGACACACATTCTAATCCTACTGCATGATCTCTGACGCTCTGGACTTCGGACCACCGAGGGCGTTCCCACTACCCGTGCTTTAAGACTATAAAAATGGTAAAAGGCGCTATATAAATGACAATTACAATACAATGGGCCTCATTACGACCCTGGCGGTAAGGGGTTAACGCCAGCGTTAGCTGCGCCGACCCCTTACCGCCAATTACGAGGTCCCCTAGCGCCATGGTGCTTTTAACACCTGCTTTTAGCGGGTGTTAAAATCCATGGCGCTAAGGGACCATGGAGTTAATTACGCCACCGTAATTTACGGTGGCGTAATTAACGCCTTCCCCACTCCCATTATGCCCTATGGGGCAAAAATGGGAATGGGGAAGGGTAAATGGGGATTGGGGACTTACCGCCCCGCCAAGGTCGGAATGGGGCGGTAAGTCCGCCAACCACCATGGCGTAAACGTAGTTTACGCCATGGTGGTAAAGTCACGGCCCAGGCGGTAACTTACCGCCTGGGTCGTAATGAGGCCCAATTACAATACAATACAAGTGTTGAAGAGGCTATGTGGGCAGGTCACTGCCATCACAGAATTTTGAAGACCATACAGCAGAACTCTAGATGGTCCATTTCCAGCACAGTATCAGTGGCAGCTGCTGTCTAAGGTCTATTCTGTCCTATGACATTAAGAGAAGGCCACCAATTGCCTTAGCTATGACAGTGAATCCCTAAGTGTGGTTCTCCATTTGTTTGTACTTGCTCAAGCTAAACCTGACCAATATGAGGAGGACCTTATCTTGGCCGGTGATGCTGATGCAGCACGGCCAATGAGGGACAGGATGTATTGTTTAAATGGCCATCCACTTGTAGTTGTATTTTAAGGTGACCTGCTGGCTTTCTTTGTGGACTCACATTGCACGATAGACATGTTCACGTTTCATTCACATTGGCTGGTGAAGGCTTGCAGCAAACAAATATAATGGACCAACAGTTACTAGAGACACAAAAGTATGCTGCAAGGAGAATCCAAGCTTCATCCATGCTAAAACCTGCCCTGTACTTTTTGCACAGTTTTTTTAAATGAAGATGCATTATGTGTGATGTAAAAGTAGAGGGGTTCTGCATAAGGAAATGGAAAGCATGTTGTCCAGGTTCTAGCTTTCTTTTTTAACATTTTGGCTGTGAAATTGGATGTTGTCAGTTTATGTTGAAGGTGCAGTGAAAAACGATGCTCCCATGGAGCGGGAGATGAAGTAATGGCAGCCATGTTTCCTGGGATCTATGTTATAACAACGTATTTTTTACGGCGAATTCCAAAACATCGCTTCTTTTTTCTTTCACTCATTCCTCAAAAAAATGACCCCCGCTGCCCTCCTCACACCCCCACTTTAAATATTACCCCAACCCAATGCCCCCATGTTTACGAGGAAATGTGTGTACATTTGCTCTAAAGTGCTCGTTGTGCTCTGCCTGACAGTGTTTGTGCTCGATATGTTCATGCAATACTATTTCCTGAAGCAAGGTCTTCTGGTTCTGTTCAGCGGTTTCTATTTGCTTGCTGAAAGAATGTCCTCTTGTTTCCCCCTGAGTGGAACATGGCTAGACAGGTTCACATCTGGTTACCTGGCTAATATATGCAGATCATATTGTCCTTTTGGACAGTACCCCAATAGGTCTCCAGCGCTCACTGACTGCATTATATGAATATTCCCAGGCCAATGTTCTTGAACTGTACAAGCATAAAATTAAAATTACGATTGTGGGGAATAAAAAAAAATAATATGGGAATTCCAATTGGAAAATAAAAAAATATGAAGTTGAGGTGGTCCCGTCCTATGTATACCTATGCATTCTGTTGTACTTGGGGTTCTCTGTAGATTTACTTAAACATTACGTTCAACCCAAGGCTGCTTGTAAATTGGGATTGATAAAGAGCTTTGTGTGCACATCCAGGGGTTATTATGTGGAGGGAATGCAGCAAACGTATAATATTGCTATTGTTCCCAGTATCCTGTATGGCCTTGCAATGTATGAAAGAAGTGAGTTGCAGTGGCTCATAATATTAGAGGGAAGAATATGGCATGTAACCTTGGGGCTTCCTCAGCCCTTATCAATTCAAGCCATTCGTTTAGAGTTCAGTCTGGTCTCCCTTTCTACTCTCATCAAGGTGAAAGGTACTTTACGTATTTATAAGATCTTAATGATAATGATAATGATGTGTTATTTATATAGCGCCTTAATACAAAGCGCTTAGCAGAGAACATATTTGCATACAATATCACCCAAACGGAATTGGTACTCATTTATCGACCTCGGAAGGATGAAAGGCTGAGTTGGCCTTGCCGGAATTCAAACCTGCAACCTGCAGATTGTGCTCAGGTTGCAGGAGCGAGCGCTTTTGGGCAGGACCCAGTTCGGCTGGTATGAGGAGAGAAGTTAACCATCGTCTTTCCCGGACCCTATATTTGCACCTTTCATGCAGACTGTAATTCCAAAACTGAAATTGTGTGGGATCCTGACTTATCTCTTAATAATATGCTTTATAAACGCAATGTGAAACAGAAGGCCTATACTTGGGATAGGACTCAAACCCTGAATTATCTAGAAGGAAATCCTTCTCTTCATTTGAAGACGAAGCAATCCTTCCCAGTTGATTCCCCATTCCCTTATTTGATTTTGTTCAGTGATAAAAGCTTAACGTGTTTCGGCCTGAAGCTAAGATTCAATCTTTTGCTGGTATTGGCAGTGTTGGGCCCTAGGTTGAGAACACCAGGGTCAGGACGTTTGTATAGAGCTTTTGGTAAAGAACAGGAGTCTGTTAGACATGTACTCACACAATAACGACCTTTGGAGAAGAGGATACATGACATTTGTGTCAGTTCCTGAAGCTATTCTGGGAGACCAATTTCGGTATGACCTCTAGGGTGTTGACTTAAGAAACACATGATGTGTGGGCACATGTTGAGAACATATTGGTGCATCACATGGTAATAAATAGACAGTTACTCCTTTTAACGTTGTGTTTCGCATGTATACATTAGATGCTAGGCCTTGGGAGCATGTTATGTATCTAGATGCGAGGGCAGGTAACTGGATGGAATTACAAAGATGGCTGAAAATGTCCTTAGAAGAAATTGCGCTTCTATCACTATGTATTAAATTGAAGACTGTTGTTAGGATAATTTGTGAATTGTTTTGTTTTATTTTTGCTTTTTATAATTCATTCTTGATTGTATTGACTTCTATGTGTGTTATTAGTGTTTAAGGTTTATTGTAAACCATACAACACTTAACACACACGTCTTGAGGTCTATTGTTTTGTTCTTGTAGTGTTGAATATGTTTGTCTATCTGTGTTGGTCCGTCTGGCGGGAAGAGATTATGAAGAGAAAACCTTTCTTTTGTTTCCTTGTCTAAATTTGTAATCAGGTTTATTGGGTTACATCATGCAATATTCTTGGCATTAAAACACGTTATTTTAGGGAAGGTTTCTGTTATTGATGCATTGAAAAAAGTTACTGTGGTTTTGCCCTTTGCGTATCTTTCCATGGCTTTCCATCTGGTGGGCCGTGCACATCTGAGGTGAATGCATTTTGACTTTGGTCTCCCCAAACGATTATTAAATGTCATAATGGCCCTACACAATGTAATTGAATCCATACTAATACATGATACAGGGAGGTAGCTGCACAGTTCAGGACCTAGAAGGGCTTGTGTCAGGGTGCATTTTAGCGACCATTATTTTAACTTGTACACAAATGTTTTACAAAATAAACTGGAACATTCGACCTATGGTGTCCCACATGTGGGGAAAAGAAGAGTACTGATGTTGCTGCAATAGGTGAATTGTGCAGCCTTCATTGCAAGACCTCCAAAGGCTCCTCAGAATCTCCTAGTTAACTATGAAGGATTTTAGGCAGCCAGAAAATCAATCCTAGTAAGTAATCAGTTGTAAAAAAGGGCAAAAATCAAAAGCTTGCAAGTTGTACAGTCAATGAATGTGCCCTAGGGACAGCAGTATTCTTTGATTATCTGGGGTGAAAGAACAAAGAAATATCGAGGCTGAGTATCACAAAGGAAATACACCAATCATGGGCTAAAAAGATTCACAGATCTTTTATTACTGTACAGTTTACAAAGCAAAACAGACAGCTACCTGGCTCCCAACAACTTGCAGTGTGTACCAGCAGACAAGGAGAGGTGAGAGAGAGCTGAACATCTAAAAACTCGTGCTTTTATACAATTCATGTAATATTGTCCAGCCTCTCTTCATGTTAATAATTTGTGGTCTAGAGTTTGTGCCTAGTTCACATACAGATGATACAATATTATGCGAAGGATTACAAAGGTTTGTATTTCCATGAAGACACAATAGCGATGTATGTTCTCGAATGCCGCAGTAAGCCTTATTCCAAGTTACTTCTCAATGTAGTTCAGCTAAAGCATACGCTCGAGGTTTGTTCTTCATTGTCCAATGTTTATACAAGGATGACACTTGTGAGCGCAGACAACACTTGAATGACAGTTCATACGAAGCACAAGGTCTCTTTGCTCAGTCTAAACAGTCGGCTCTCGGAAAACTTAAACATTAACAGAACTCAAAGGTCGGAAGGCTTGGTTGCAAGTCAAAAACATAGTCCACCATTTTAGAACGTAGAACACACGAGTGGAAATCAAAATGGCAGATGAATCTTAAAATGGCAGCAAAGTTAACCCAAAAATCGGAACTTTGCAACGTGGTTTTCCGTGTGGCGCAAATAGGTATAGGCCAATATAAATACCAAGGAGTTACTAAATAATTATTGTTTAATAGGGGGCAAGTTTAAATCAAGTGGCTGTGGTAAAGTAATTGACCAGGGTGGCGCAGGTAATTACGGGAATCTCCAGCTTTGCTGGGTATTTTACAATTCAACATATAGATACGATGTTAAAGATGTACTCATCAAGGCTTGTACTATCTGTATCTATCAGGCTGAGATCTGGACGATAGAGTCCTTTGGAATACTAAAACTCATAGAAAATAATCTTTGTTGTAATTTACTGAGTGTCACACATATAGTGGCATTGTATGCCATTCACTCTGAATTGGGAATGGGTTACATTCAGGTTTTGTCCACCATCATCCCACTCTTCTAGTGGTTGCAGCCTCAGTGAAGCCAAATGCTGCAATATCCAGGGAAATTATTGCAGGCATCTTAGCACACGATGTAGCAAGTCATATTAGCTGGGTCAACCATGTCAGGCGACGTCTTGCCTCAATAAATGCAAGTCACCGGTTCAGCAACCTAAACATGACAAATATAGGTAGTTAGACAATGGTTAAAGCATTGGTAATGGATAAGTTGCCTATCTGATGAGAAATTGCACTGCTCGAGAATCCATCAAATAGAGCCCATTCCATAATTTCCTTGTCTGAATATCTATGATCTGGAGCCATATTTTGAATAGTGCATATCGTGGTACAGATGAGATTCAGTTTTCTTCACCTGAATACAGTACAGCGGAAGTGGTCAGGCTGGGATTGAGAACCACACCTGACTCTTCTGCACGTATAAACTGAAAATGATTGGTGAGTTTCTTTTCTTCTGCTTTTCTACTATTAAAAATGCAGGAGGTTTTACCAAGTCAAACTAACTCTGTTCAGGGACGTCATTTCGCCAAAATGCCACAGGTAGAAGAAGTGGCATCACACGGCCCTTGACCTCTGATGGCATCACAGGAAGTGATGTCATTTGGCCCCACCCTGAAGTGACATCACGGGAAGCAATGGAGCATGACCTTTCACCCCTTGACAAAACAGGAAGTGGCATCGCATAGTACTGTTCCTAAGTACATTATGAAAAATATGTTTATGATATCACTATAATGTGATATACATTTCATAAAAGACAGCATCACCATATGTATTGTTAATATCAGTGTCTATAGGTCCATATTACCAAATTACTGTGAATGCAAGCAGACGGTCAAGCGCACATGATAATGATGTGTTATTATATGGTAAGCGCTTTATATAGAACAAATATACATACAAAATCACCCAGCCTGTGTTGATACTCATTTATCGACCTCAGAAGGATGAAAGGATGAGTTGAGGTGTTTAAGAACAGACTAAATCAGTGAACCCCCCAATGAAATGTCCCTGAAACAAACCTTTAATGAGTCTAGCAATTATTGTATAGAATTCCAGAAAGACACATTGGGCCTCATTACTAGTTACCCGGTATGGAAATAACGGTGACGGTAAACCCGCCGCCACCGTTGTATCCATACCGGGTGATCTCAAGTCCTGCAGGCGAAGGTGTCATTCCCGCCAGGTCTGACCTGGCGGGTTTAACACCGCCCACCTGCAGGCAGACGTGGAAACACCGGCACCATCACGTGATGGTACCAGTGTTTCCATGGTCCCCATTCCCATTGAGTCCTATCGGACTCAATGGGAATGGGGATTTACCAAATTCTGCCTCTGGAATTCACGGGTCACCAGGGTTGAATTGCCCCGGTAATTCTGGGAATCATGGAGGCGGACTGGTAATACGAGTCCGGCAGTAACCGAGCCGGAAAAACCGGCAGGTTACCGCCGGACTCGTAATGAGGCCCATTATGTGTTTTTCCTATTCTTTCGTATTTGATATGATATGATATCATATTTTATTTGTATTGTGCCCATACACAAGTGTTTCAGGGACACTGCTCAAAGTGTTACACTTTTGGAACCCCATGTTTTTTTTTAAATGCCTGAGCAAGAAAGCCAGACACTCCACAAACTAAGAGCCACATGGCAGTGGCCACAGCTCAGGAGCGTACATTTAAAAAAACAAGAACAAATAAAAAGATTGTTGTTTTATTTTCTTTTTTTCAGGGGTAGCATGGTAGACCACAGGGTTAGCAAGGGAGACTTCAGGTTGCGACCCCTGGCGACCCCAAATGACATCCCTGGCTCTGTTGCATTGCCTGCCAATGCCAAATAGGTCAACAAGTAGGCATTGAACTCTTGTATTAGCGTAGCTCTTTGTATTAGAAGACAATATTTGACTGAATATGTATAGCTTATTGCTTTTGTCTTAATGGGGTAGATTTATAGCTGTAGGCTTAAAAGTATTCCAGATTATATATAGTAGATTATTTTAATGAATGTTCTTAAAAATATTTTATAACTAAAATGTCCATTCATATTTTTGTGTGTGCGTGTGTGTTTACACGTGTGCATGCACACAGGGAAATACACATCTCCATACCTAAGAATAGAAGCTTGTGGTAATTAATGTTAGTATATATTTGGGATGTAGATATTGATTAGGTTTTATTTCTCTCTTGATACTGTGTATTTTTTATGATCATTCTAATTAAAATCGAATAAACATACATTTGATTAGATTTTAATGTATGGGATTCAGTCAATATCTGTAGTTATTGAAGACATTCTGAGCATTCTTGTTAGCTGATAGTTGGTCAACAATATCAGTTCCTGTTGTGTTCTGAGCAGTTATGGGCGGCTTGGTTATTGGAGTACTAACTGCCAGGTGTTCACAGCATAAGGCATAGTCTTCCTTCAAACACTCAAGTCTCACATCATCAGCCAGGGATTTTCATCAAATGTCCAGGTACTTACAATATTTTCATGATGGGTGGGCAGAGAAGAGCAGAGATGCTGCACCACTCTCTGGAAGCAGAAAGGAGTAGCCAGCAAGGACAGTATCATCCCTACTCTTCTCCAGCGCCTCCCGGCACCTCAGGCTGGCTAAAATAACTGGGGCAGCACAAATGCAGAAGTAGTCTTTCTTGGCAGGAGACGTGCAGCTCAAGAGTGGCATAGTTACCAGGAGTCAATGCATTTCATGCTGTCCATTTCCTTTCTTGGATTCACACAGCTCTTTGATTTCAAACAATGCAACACATATTTCCACAAAATGTTCCGATCCGATAAACTGCATTATTTTATCTCTGAAGTAGTGGAAGAACTTCCAAAGAGCCACAACTTAAAATGCCCCCTGTCCATAGGCCACACCCTGTAGGGTAGTTTTAGCCCGAAGACAAGAGGAAACTGCATTTGGCTAACTGAGGCTTAATTGAGCAAAATACTGAACACTCACTGTGGCATGGCAGAGAAAAGGCCAGCATGGAAATATCAACACTACCATATACACCAACAGTGTTGTCAGAAGATGAAGGAAACAACATTAAATGGACCTTGTGCTGAAATGGTAGGAACCAAAATCAGAGGCCTAACTTTCACTACATTATGGAAGAATGAGAGGCAAAAGAAATGCTGCCATGGAAAAATAGAAATTAACTCATTATGCAGCCTTGAAAGGAAAGGGACACATGAGAAACGAAACTCATTTTGCCAGAAGTAAATTGAAAGGCACAGATTAAGGACATTAGTGGTTTGTCAAAACAATTTTGAAAGAAACTGCAAAAATGAAGATGGTATCATATATGTTACATTTCAAGACATTGTTGCAAATCACATGTAGAAAAGTCAGAATGTAAAACATTTATTTTTTTGTTCATAGGGACTGAACAGAGATCTGTACTGAGCTCAGTGATTTTTCCACAGCAAGCCAAAAGGTTGAGTCCTGTATCTTTTTATCGATAAAAAAAGATCGCTTTGAAGCTGCAGCCTGCCTGAGAAGGAATATATGGGGTGAGGTGCTAAACAACTGGGTAAAGGAGAGGCAGACCTTAATGGGTTGACCTTTCTAAAATGTTTGGCATGAAAACTCAAATTGGTGGTCCCTCTTGAGAGAAACCAAAGGGTGTCTCACCCGTTAGTCCTCTGGGACTTGTTATTCAGGTAGCCAGGACATGGCCATCACTGCTTTTGGATCCAGTTCCTGGGGGTGGAACAGTGTGGGAGCATCACCTGGGTGAGGGGTCTTCGTGGACTGCGGGTGAGGCCACTGATGGTTAGACGCAGTGTTCCCCTCTCTTTATTTTATCTAAACAATCCTATGTTTTAGGATGTTCCAAGGTCCCAACTCCCCCCCACTTTTTACAGAAACACTGGCCAGATGCAGATGGTGACTAAGAGTAACAACATCCACTTACACACATCGTACTGCATATGTCCCGCTAATCGGATCAGGCAAAGACAGGTACTTGATGCTAAGTGCATACACCTGATACCAATTAACTCTCCTCACACAAATAAAAGGCAGCACCCAAAGATACACTCTGAGCAAGGCGGAACAGAAGAACGAGCCGGGCTTCCATGATGAAGGCAAACATGCTGGAGCAGAATGATGGACCAAGGGACGGGAGCAGCGGGTCAGAAAACCCAAGAGTTGGTTGCTGGAGATCATTTCCTCTGACAGGCCACGAAACACATGTGGGGAAGGCCAGATCCCACAAGTGAAGATTGCATTGTGTTTCAAGGATGCCAGCGACCCTCCCAGGTGAACAGTAGAGTTGGGGAGGCAAGGGCAAGCCTGTGGTACTAACCTTGACTTGTGAATTTTGAATCGTAAAAACCAAGAAGAGACGCACACAGCCGGTGAGTTGGCAAAGCTAGCTGAAAGACCTGTGTGTATAAAAAGTTTGAAACAGCAACATTATATCGCAAGTGGAGGATGCGCGCATGTGAATGAAACACGAGAAAAGGCCGACCTAGAAATTAACTTTCAATTAAAAGCAGCTGCGAAGATAGCGATACTAAGTAACGGAGTGGTCCGGTGAAAGGACGTAGCACACTTGAAAGTCTCTGTGAAAAGTGAATTGTTTAAATTGATAAAGCGATTGAAAAGCAAAAGTGAAATAAAGAGGTTAACTGCCAGAGAAGGGGGTAAGTGAATGTTGAACTGTGAAAATTTTGTCAAAGTGGTCCCGCTGTGGTCTGTGAAGAAAACCACCCACATTTCAAAGCCCCCTAACAGGTTTGTGTTGAATTACATCCAAAAGGGGTTCAAGCCTGACAGAGGGAGACCCAAAGTGAGATACGTTTGGGGAATGGAGCCCCCATGCTTGTTTGTGCTGAATATTATTTTGAGAGGTCTGAGCCTGGCAGAGGGGGACCTACGAGAACTGTGTGCTGCAAGGTCTGAGCCCCGCAGAGGGGGACCTTTATTAACTGTTATAATGAAACATTATTTTTGAAGTCAAATAAAAGAGTTTCTCCACCGCCAAAAACTTTAATAAAGGTTTTACAAATGGTACCCATTGTGTTAGTGTCATAAGTGTGATACCATGCCTCCCGTACACTCTCCAAAAGCTGATGACATTTAATGGACACCATAAGTTGCTTTATGAGCATGGAGTTGATGTTTTCATCCCTGCTCTCAAAGATATGGACCCAAATGGGCATGCCCTGGGAGAAAGAATGTTAATGAGTATATACCATACCAAACCATGTAGAGATTGCCATAAGATTGTAATATATAGGATTAGATTTTGTTGATTTTCCCTAGAACTATACATTGCACAAAAATGATTTGAGTATTATTAAAACACGTAGGAACATACCTAACTGTAAGGACAACTCTCCTAAAAATGTGACCTTAGGAACAAGCGTTACAGCCTGAAATGTGATTATGACTTCCCAGGAAATGTCAGGAATCAGAGATTTTGGGGGACAGTAGCTTAGTGATATATATAACTGTATGTAAAACCTGGTGACGCTGATCATCATCATTCCTGAGTCAAAAAAAAACTGTCTTTCGAGCCTGCAATCTGGTGCTGTTACAGGGTTCATTTAATTATGTGTGGCATGATAAGACTAACCTAAAAACCTATATATTGTTAGATTTATTTAGAAATTAGAGAAATGTATCACATTGTGTTTCTTTTGAGTGTATAACTGAAATGTGTGAAAATACTATCACAGATGGGTGGAGTCATAAATCCACAGGGATGAGAATGTGCAACTTCAGGAACCAATCACTGCAATGGGAGTCATAACATAGGTCCAATCCAAATCAAGAGCTAATAAGCTAGCATCTTATAATGTAGACATTCTTTGGGTTGTGATGAAAGATTCATAAGATGATGCACAATGAAAATAGGGAAGAGCTGTCTGAGTTGGAACTGCTGACAAAATTGCTGGTGGAAACCAGGGATAGAATGAAAGCTGGCTAAAACCCATACCAGAAGTTGTAAATCAAGGGGCATTGATGCTGTAGGTATCCATGACTGAACCTGGAGAAGACATCTGACCAGATACCTGCCCTTTCCCAGTGTGAAAAACCTAGAGAGGTAAGTAACTTGTCCAACCAAGCAAAGTCTTGTGGGGATCTGTTTGATTTATATCTTCGTTTATTGATTGGGTGGGTAAATTAAGCAGATCCTTAGTATTTGTACTAAATAATAATTTAATTAGCACCCCTTTAGCCAACTAACATAAAGTGATTTTGATCAAACACGAAATCACCATCGCTTTTGAATAAAAAATATAGTCTGTTAATGTAAAGTCATTGGTTACTCATTGCCAACCCCAAAATTCCCTAAAAGGAAGGGGTGTACTTTTCAAAAACGAAATTCGTGACTGATCACCATCCTTCAGACTCTGCCTTACAAAAGGGATGCTGAATGTAAATTGAATATGTGGGTTATTGTGCTGGGGCAAACAAGTGTCTCGCCGAATATAAATAAAGTGTAGTCCCTGATTGAAAGCATATCCTTTACTGAGAGTGGGACAGTGACTCCTGGTAGAAGAGAGATTATTCATGGCATTGTGGTGAAGGAAGAAGGGTTATATATATATATATATATATATTACACGGCCACAGGAGTGGCTGTGTAGTTATGGTTAAGTTGCTGTTTCCATAGGAAGAGCACTTTTTGGGTGGCTTATAACTTCGCTCCACTGGACGAATCCTCACCAAACTTTGCAAAAAAAGTATATGGGCCACTCTGAATTTTTTTCCAAAGTTTGGTCAGTTTGGTCCGGGGGAGGCAAAGTTATAGGGGGGGGTCCCAAAACTTCTGTTATTCCCATAGACTGAAAACTTTGTGCACAGCTACAGGTCAAACCGATGGACGGATTTTCACAAAATTTGCGGCAGGGGCACGGGCTTGGTCCAGAAAGCTTGCTTTTGAAAATTTGGTGACCTTCCGTGAAGTACTTTTCATTAAAATGACCAAAAAGTAGGTGTAAAATAATTAGTGATATCTATGTCTGCTTCGCGGTCACACTTCCCTGTTCGTTCCACGGACAAGATACCGATTGGCTGAGGGGCTGGCGTCATGACCGCAGAAATGCGACGTCTCTGTCAATTGGCTGCAGCGAGTCGTGTTCTGCGTCAGATTGTTTGGATGCGCCCGACATCTTGGATCCGCCAATAGTGGAGAGACAACCAGCAGAAACATGCTATATTCATAAAACTCTTTTGCTGTGTCATAGAGCGTTGGGAAAGGTTCAGACAGTAAGACTTGGGTGATGAATGCATTTGTTCTGCCGGTCGGTCTTCATGATGTATTTTCTATGGCAACCTTGTACGCAAAGAAAATGAGGGGTCTAATAACGGTAGCATTTCCATCCATGCAGTGCACAGGGAATTTGTAACTGTTGTAAGGACACGCGTGGTGTTAGCGAACATTGAAATTGACAAAATGCCGTAATTGCAATATTTTTTCTACGGATATTGCATTCATTAGTACGCTGCCATGGGTGTGACATGCTACGGTGGTTGTGGCCAGGGCCTAGAGTCTTGGATGCATGGCTGTCGGCCGAAGGCCTAAGGCCATACTTCCAAGACTGTAGGCCCTGGCCACAACCACCGTAGCATGTCACACCCATGGATACACCCTTACTATTCCGTATCGATTGCCTGGTTGTGGGGCGTGGGTATAGTCTTGGGTGCATGGCCAAAGGCCATGCACCCAAGAACAAAGTTATAAGCACTGGACGTCCAAGCCGCTGCACACCCATCACATGTAATATCTATGGACATACAGCTAGGACTGCAGCCTCTGGCCAGAAGCACTGAAGGATACCACACCTATAGAAAAACCCCAACTACCACACAACCCTGAGGTGGTTGTGGGGAGACCCTGCACCCAACAACAAACTTATAACCTCTTTATGATGTATTTTCTATGGCCAAAGGCCTTACTTCCAAGACTATAGGCCCTGGCCACAACCACTGCAGCATGTCACACCCATGGATACACCTGTAGTACTGCATATCGATTGCCTGGTTGTGGGGAGTGTGTGCAGTCTTGGGTGCATGGCCAAAGGACATGCACCCAAGAACAAACTTGAAAGCATTGGACGTCCCAGCCACTGCACACCCATACCATGTAATATCTATGGACATAGAGCTAGGACTGCAGCCTCTGGCCAGAAGCACTGAAGGATACCACACCTATAGAAAACCCCCAAATTCCACACATTACTGAGGTGGTTGTGGGGAGACCCTGCAGTTGTGAGTGCATGGCCAAAGGCCATGCACCCAACTACAACGTTTTAACCTCTTCACTTACAAGCCAACATGGGTTTTATCTAGTGCAGTGGTTGTGGCCAAGATGTATACTTTTGGGTGCATGGTTGCAGGCTGAATGCCATACAGCCAAGCATGTACACACTGCCCACAACCACTGCAGCTCATCACATTTATACTTCACACCCACACAATTGATTATGCATCTGGCAGGTGTGGCCAGCTCCCAGAGTTTTGGGTACATATTCAGTACATGCTACATTTACAATGTTTCCTTCTATGGATGTGCTACTGATTTTGAAGCAACCATGGGTGTAATATGCTGCAGTGATTGTGGCCAGGGCCTACAATGTTGGGTGCATGGCCATAGGCCGTAGGCCGGACGCCATACTTCCAAGACTGTAGGCCCTGCCCACAGCCACCGCAGCATGTCACAGCAGTGGGTACACCTGTAGTATTCATTATTGATCAGATGGTTGTGGGGAGTGTGTACAGTCTAGGGTGCATGGCCAAAGGCCATGCACCCAAGAAGAAACTTCTAAGCACTGGAGTTATAAGCTACTTCACATCCATATATTGAAAATGTATGGACTCCGTAATCCGTAGAACTAATATTTTAGGCCCTGCCCACAACCACTGCATCAGTTCACAGCTACAGAGACACCCCTAGTATTGAACATCACTCAGGGTCTGCAGTCATGAGTGCATGGCCGCAGGCCATGTACCCAACTGCACAGTTATATGTAGTATACTTGTAAGTCAAAACAGGTGTGATATGGTGTGGTAGTGCATCACTCAGGCGGCTGTGGGGAGGGGCTGCAGTCATGGGTGCATGGCCGAAGGCCATGCCCCCAAAACATATTTGTACGTAGTGTAGTTATATGCCACAATGGATGTCATATGGTGTGGTAGTAGTGGCCAGGATGTAGAGTATTAGAACAAAATAATAAGCACTGCAGTTGTAAGCAACTATGGATTTTATATACTGTATACCCATACATTGATAAATCTATGGCCTCACACTCACGTCTGTAGCCTGTGGCTACAAACTACTGCAGCATATCACAGCTATAGGAACACTTTTACTATGCAACATCATTAAGATGGTTGTGGGGAGGGCCTAGCGTTTTGGGAGCATGGCCAAAGGCCATGCTCCCAAGACCAACTTTGTTTGTAGTGAAATTACAAGGCACAATGGTTTTGATATGCTGTGGTGTTTCTGCCCAGGACCCAGAGTCTTGCCTGCATGCCCAAAGGCCATGCACCCAAGACTGAAGTCATAAGCCGTGGCGTTATAAGTGAATATGGGTGTGGTGTAATGCGGTAGTTGTGTACACGTCCTAGCGTCTTGGCTGCATGGCTGCAGACGATGGTCCCAAAAGTTAACTTATAAGTATTTAATTTACAAGGACCATGTTTTTGATATGCACCGATGTTTGTGGGTAGGAACCATACTCTTTGTACCTTGGTCGTAAGGCGTAGGTGGTAGGTTACACAACCAAGATGCAAGGGCCAGCCTACAGCCACTGAAGCATATTAGTACCATAGATTAGACGTGTAGGTTCACATGTGTACAAAATGACTGCCAATATACTTACGCCTTACCTTGTTCAGAATCTATATATGTTTTAAATGCCTTTAGTACTTGGTGGAAGTATCCTTTTTTAATTTCTGTGATAAAAGAAAAAAGTATGTTAGTCTTTGCTTTTTATGAAAACTTAGAGGCCGATTCATGGAATAATTAGCGTGGCGCAAGTGGGCAAAAACGTGCGATTCGCAGTGGAATAGCGAAAATCGCAGTGCAAGTGCGAAAATCGCACGAAAAGCAGCGCACATCGATTCATGGAAGGGCGTGCGCGAAAAAACCATCTGATGTGCGCTAAAAAAGTGCGCGGCGCACGTTGGCGCACAGGCCATCTAACGGCGTGCGCCAGGTCACAGCGAAAATCGCACAGGCCACAGCGAAAATCGCACATAGCGCGGCGCACACAACAAAAGTAGGCGGAACACGGGGCGTGACACTCGGAATGGGGAACAACTTGCCAAAATGTGGCCGTCACGGGGGAAGTACAGTGTGCAAGTGCGCGGAACGCCCACACGCTCGCCTACAACACGTATTCATGGAATCGAATAGGGCAAAACAGCGCACGGTCAAACCAGCGCACAGGCACAAACACGACCGCCACAAGAAAGCAGGCGGTAGCGTCCCTGCGCCTGTAAAAAATGTGCGCCAAAAGGTGCGCCAACAAATAGCACCTATATACAGCTATGATGAATGTCCTATACTGTGGCCCTCCAGGACAAATGACGTGCAAAGGGGTACCCACAAACACGGACACCCGCTAACTGAAAAATAACGTGTGCATGTATTTCGGGGTGCGCGGGAAGTTTCACACGCAATTTGGCTGTGTACGTGGATTCCAGGGGTGCACAGGAAGTTTCACACGCGATTTGGCTGGGTACGTGGATTTCAGGGGTGCGCGGGAAGTTCCACACGCGATTGGCCTGGGTACGTGGATTTCAGGGGTGCGCGGGAAGTTCCACACGCGATTTGGCTGGGTACGTGGATTTCAGGGGTGCGCGGGAAGTTTCACACGTGATTTGGCTGGGTACGTGGATTCCAGGGGTGCACAGGAAGTTTCACACGCGATTTGGCTGGGTACGTGGATTTCATGGGTGCGCGGGAAGTTCCACACGCGATTAGGCCGGGTACGTGGATTTCAGGGGTGCGTGGGAAGTTCAACACGCGATTTGGCTGGGTACATGGATTTCAGGGGTGCGCGGGAAGTTCCACACACGATTGGCCTGGGTAAGTGTACTACGGGGTGCGCGGGAAGTTCCACACGTGATTTCTGCAGGGTACCTGTATTTCGGTGGTGCCGGGGAATGCTACACGTGATTTGGCAATGTGGGTTCCCCCAGGTGTTCCCTCTACACCCTCCACGGCCCCTGCAGGCAGCCCACACCACAGGGTACTACCCTGCACCCCTGCTCATGTCCCACAGGCAACCCATCCACCATGGCCATGCCCACCAGCCAACCCACATTTCACCTTGCACCACTGATCACAAACACATGTCTCCCACCACCCCCACCCCCCAGCAGTGCAGGGGCAGCCTCCACAAGGCCCCCACTCATGTCTCCCACCACCCCCACCCCCCAGCACTGTGGGGCACCTGCCAGCAGGCCCCCACTCATGTCCAACTCATGTCCCCCTGCACCCCCACCCCCCAGCCACCAGGGTCAGCCTCCACCAGGCCCCCACTCATGTCTCCCACCACCCCCACCCCCCAGCACTGTGGGGCACCTGCCAGCAGGCCCCCAGTCATGTCCAACTCATGTCCCCCTGCACCCCCACCCCCCAGCCACCAGGGTCAGCCTCCACCAGGACCCCACTCATGTCTCCCGCCATCCCCTACCGCCCAGCAGTCAGGGGCAGCCTCCACCAGGTCCCCACTCATGTCCCCTATTACCCCCACCCCCCAGCACTGTGGGGCATCTGCCAGCAGGCCCCCACTCATGTCTCCCACCACCCCCACCCCCCAGCAGTGCAGGGGCAGCCTCCACCAGGCCCCCACTCATGTCACCCACCACCCCCACCCCCCAGCAGTGCAGGGGCAGTCTCCACCAGGCCCCCACTCATGTCCCCTATTACCCCCACCCCCCAGCACTGTGGGGCACCTGCCAGCAGGCCCCCACTCATGTCTCCCACCACCCCCACCCCCCAGCAGTGCAGGGGCAGCCTCCACCAGGCCCCCACCCATGTCTACCCCCACCCCCACCCCCCAGCCACCAGGGGCAGCCTCCACCAGGCCCCCACTCATGTCTCCCACCACCCCCACCCCCCAGCCACCAGGGGCAGCCTCCACCAGGCCCCCACTCATGTCTCCCATCACCCCCACCCCCCAGCAGTGCAGGGGCAGCCTCCACCAGGCCCCCACCCATGTCTACCACCACCCCCACCCCCCAGCCACCAGGGGCAGCCTCCACCAGGCACCCACTCATGTCTCCCACCACCCCCACCCCCCACCCACCAGGGGCAGCCTCCACCAGGCACCCACTCATGTCTCCCACCACCCCCACGCCCCAGCACTGTGGGGCACCTGCCAGCAGGCCCCCACTCATGTCCAACTCATGTCCCCCTGCACCCCCACCCCTCAGCCACCAGGGTCAGCCTCCACCAGGCCCCCACTCATGTCTCCCACCAACCCCTACCCCCCAGCAGTCAGGGGAAGCCTCCACCAGGCCCCCACTCATGTCCCCTATTACCCCCACCCCCCAGCACTGTGGGGCACCTGCCACCAGGCCCCCACTCATGCCTCCCACCACCCCCACCCCCCAGCAGTCAGGGGCAGCCTCCACCAGGCCCCCACTCATGTCCCCTATTACCCCAACCCCCCAGCACTGTGGGGCACCTGCCAGCAGGCCCCCACTCATGTCCAACTCATGTCCCCCTGCACCCCCACCCCCCAGCCACCAGGGTCAGCCTCCACCAGGCCCCCACTCATGTCTCCCACCACCCCCTACCCCCCAGGCAGTCAGGGGCAACCTCCACCAGGCCCCCACTCATGTCACCCACCACCCCCACCCCCCAGCAGTGCAGGGGCAGCCTCCACCAGGCCCCCACTCATGTCCCCTATTACCCCCACCCCCAGCACTGTGGGGCACCTGCCAGCAGGCCCCCACTCATGTTTCCCACGACCCCCAGCCCCCAGCAGTGCAGGGGCAGCCTCCACCAGGCCCCCACTCATGTCCCCTATTACCCCCACCCCCCAGCACTGTGGGGCACCTGCCAGCAGGCCCCCACTCATGTCCAACTCATGTCCCCCTGCACCCCCACCCCCTAGCAGTCAGGGGCAGCCTCCACCAGGCCCCCACTCATGTCCCCTATTACCCCCACCCCCCAGCACTGTGGGGCACCTGCCAGCAGGCCCCCACTCATGTCTCCCACCACCCCCACCCCCCAGCAGTGCAGGGACAGCCTCCACCAGGTCCCCACTCATGTCACCCACCACCCCCACCCCCCAGCAGTGCAGGGGCAGCCTCCACCAGGCCCCAACTCATGTCCCCTATTACCCCCACCCCCCAGCACTGTGGGGCACCTGCCAGCAGGCCCCCACTCATGTCTCCCAACACCCCACCCCACAGCAGTGCAGGGCAGCCTCCACCAGGCCCCACTCATGTCCCCTATTACCCCCACCCCCCAGCACTGTGGGGCACCTGCCAGCAGGCCCCCACTCATGTCTCCCACCACCCCCTAACCCCCAGCAGTCAGGGGCAGACTCCACCAGGCCCCCACTCATGTCCCCTATTACCCCCACCCCCCAGCACTGTGGGGCACCTGCCAGCAGGCCCCCACTCATGTCTACCACCACCCCCACCCCCCAGCCGTGCAATTTGCCTGGGTACGTGTACTTCGGGGTGCGCGGGAAGTTCCACACGTGATTGTACGTGTACTTCGGGGTGCGCGTGAACTTCCACACACGATTTGCCTGGGTACGTGTACTACGGGGTGCGCGGGAAGTTCCACACGCGATTGTACGTGTACTTCGGGGTGCACGGGACGTCCCACACGCGATTGGCCTGGGTACGTGTACTTCGGGGTGCGCGTGAACTTCCACACGCGATTGGGGCCTGTGAGAGTGGGTTACATGTATTCCAGGGGTGGGCGGGAATATTTACCCGCGACTGTGCCTGTGAGAGCGTGCTACGTGTATTCCTGGTGTGGGCGGGAAGATTCACACGTTCGCCTACGACGTGCCGAAAAATGGTCCAATCCTGAGACACTTACGCCAGCATGAAGCT
This sequence comes from Ambystoma mexicanum, assembly GCF_040938575.1. NCBI lineage: Eukaryota > Metazoa > Chordata > Amphibia > Caudata > Ambystomatidae > Ambystoma > Ambystoma mexicanum. Next base: position 1,583,374,044 of record NC_090929.1, on the reverse strand, counting down.
GGCGTACGTTGACCCGTGCAGCATAAAAGTGCGCGCAAACAACAAACAAGCTCATACGCCAGGATGAATATACCATTCCTAGCAGCAGTGGCCGTGGGTTACCAAAGGAGGAGGAGGAGGAAAGTGAGGGCCCGAATTTTCACTCCCAGAACCAGCCTTTTTGGGATGCCTGATGACCAGGTGTATGGGAGGTACAGGTTTCCCCCACACATAATACTGGACCTGGTCAGTGAGTGGGAGGATGACCTCACATCACCCACCCTGTGCTCCCAAGCACTCAGCCCCCTGGAGAAGGTCCTCAATGTACTGCACTTCTTGGCCACAGGATCATTTCAGCGGACAAGTGCCATAGTGGGTGGGGTGTCACAGGCCACGCAGTCACGCTGCCTACACCAGGTCTTGAACATCATCACTGCACGCCCATCAGTCCGTAGGCACATATACCTGCCCAGGACACCTGCAGAAAGGCAGGCTGCCACCTCGATTTCTACGGTGTGGCACAATTTCCAAAAGTGCTAGGTGCCATTGACTGCACCCATGTGGCACTACGTCCCCCCAGGGCATCTGAGCACATCTATAGGAACCGCAAGCACTGGCATTCCATCAATGTGCAGGTAGTATGTAATGCTAAGGGAATCATCACCTCAGTATATGCCAACTATCCAGGGTCCACCCACGACAGCTTCATTTACCAAATGTCTACCGTAAGCCGGGACCTAGAAGCTGGCCGGCATGGCGATACATGGCTGCTTGGTGAGTATGAATGCCACTGCACATGCATGCATGTCAGATGCAGAGTTATGTCACTACCCCACCAATGATACCCATCACCTCCTCACCAGGGGACAGTGCCTACCCTCTGAGCACCCACATGATGACGCCAATTCGGAACCCCATCACGCCTCCAGAGGTAAGATACAACACAGCCCATATTGCAACCCGGGGCATAGTGGAGCCCACATTCGGAGTGCTCAAGTCACGCTTTCGCTCCCTTGACCGGTCTGGCGGGCAGCTGTTATATGCGCCCCCAGTAGTGTGCAGGATCATAGTGGCAGCATGTGTCCTGCACAATGTTGCAACACGCCGGGGCCTGGCCGTGGACATGGTGGTGCCCCCACATCCCCAACCACATGCACGCCCGCTGCGCATGGGAGGGGAGAGGGCACGGGGTGTGGCAGCCCGTACGCAGCTGGTGGCTAATTACTTCATATAGAAATCACACCCCAGTGGAGTGCACACAGGCCTGGCACATACCATCTGATAAGCAATGATGACTCGACCTGACAATTAAGACGAACAAAGGGACTGTCAACTGTCAGAACCATAGCAGCCTGAAATTGTTCATGTGGAAGTGTCACAATGTGTGCATCCCTACCTACACAAACACCACCAATGCAGTGTCATGAAAAGACACTTCCATGCTGCAGAAATGAATACCCACTTGCAAAATACTACATGAAAACAGTGCCATGTCACCCACCCCCTCCCTGGCACGGGCACACAACACACCATGGCATGTCATGCAATGTGAGAGGAAAGAAATGAATCCCCACAACATGCCCCAAGTGTCAGCAGCTACAGTGTCCCTAATGGAAAAATGTCCACACATGAAATGCTCACAGTAATGCAGGACCTACATCCCACATTACCAAATACTTACCAAGAATACCAATCACCTACACAACCTCCAACCTACCTTAAACATGCCATTACAGACTTAAAAATTAGCTAGCCTCACCACCTGATGATGACGGCCCTCCGAACACTTGCAAGTATACAGTGTTAGCGCCACGCAAGAGTGTAGGTGCACTGCTTACAACATGGACTCCAGTTCCAAGGTGGACCGCATTGTGAAGACATGAGGAATGGACCTGCAAATATGGAGGATGAGATGGATGCAGAGGCACATATCAATACACCACGCAGTGTACAATACAACAACAATATGCACTATGAATGTATACACAGTATTGACTACAGACTGCCCACACAGCTCATGGGAGTCCAATGTCACCATGTACGTCAATGTCACTTGGGCACACCCTTTGCAAGCCCATGGAAACGGGAAGCAGGAGGGGTGTGTGTGACACAAAAACCCAAGCATCTGAACCAAATACATGCCAAGCCTGCATGTGCCCAGCCACAATGCAGCGTATGCCCACGGGAGCCACACAAGGCAACACACTGTACCAAAAAAAAAAAAAAAAATCAAAAATGGCCATTAATGGGCCCGGGCGAGTTGGGGAGGCCACCCAGGAGGTCCGAGGACAGGGTGCACACGAAAACCCACCTGTGTGGATCTTGCGAAAAAAAAACACCTCCATGGGCTCATGGCCTACACGGCTACCCTATTGTGGGAGTATCACTGCTGTCGCTATTCTCACCCTCTGCAGCTGCATCCGGAGGTGGTGGCACTATGGGAGGCAGCTCACGCAAAGCCCTAGTCTGTTCCTCCATGGCTGCAAGCATGCGGGTGTGGTAGGTCTCGTTCTGGAGGATGAGTGTGCGGAGGTCCCCATGCAACAACTCACGGGATGCCCGGACCTCCACCCTAGTTGCCTACATCTCAGCTGAGAGCGTACGGGTGAGATGCTCCAGCTGCTGTTCTGTCCTTCGGTTTGTTGAAGCCTCAAGCTCAACAAGAGTCGTCCTGAGGTGAAGGAGTTCCAGCCTCAGGGCTTCCCTGTGGCCCTGGGACTCTATGGAGATGGCTTCCCGCAGAGTCGCCAGTGCCGCCCGCCTGTCCCTGTCGGACGCCAACATGTCCTCCCTGTGTGACTGGCAGATGGAGTCGGTTGCCTGCTGTAGTCGCTCCATCAGCCTTTCGGGGGGGACAATGGAAGTGGCCACCCTATCCATGGCCTGAGCCATCATCTCTGATGATGCTGCCTGTTGGGTTGCCATACCGTAAATGGATTGCTCCCATGCGGTATTGCCAGGTGGCGTACGACCACCACGTCGGCGGGCACCACACCTGTCTGGGGCAAGGCGAACTGCGCCTTGCTGTGCCGGCACTGCCTGAGGCTGCAGGACTGCATTCCCCCTCTGATCTGCTGGCCCAGGAACAGGATCAGATGTCGCGGAGTGTGACCCTGCATCCGTAACCACCAAAGGCGTACCTGCCAACACTGACATCCCCATTGAGGGTTCTAACCCTGGTGTAGGTGGGTCGGACAGAACAGAATCCCTCCCAGGAACACTCACCTGCGATGGCACGTAGGTCTCATCATCCGAATCAACACCTGAGTACAGCTCGGGGGAGGTGCAGCCAGAGACACCCCTTGAGAGCACGACCTGCAGCAGTTGTGGGTTCTCACCCACCACCACACCACGTCCCTCACTGGTGGTCAGTCGGCCCTCAGACCCCTCCTGGGTCTGCACCATCTCCACAACCCCAGCAGTATCAGGTGCGTCTTCCCCTGCAAAGACATAAAAGAAAACAAATGGAAACAGGCACACAATGAGGGCTGACAGGCTACAGAAACAGTAATGGATTGACACATGTCCCACATGACTAAAACACTCCCATGCATGCACCGTCACTGCGTGTGATGGGGAGGAAGATGGCACACATTGATGACACCAAGATGGAAGATGAACACATTTGCTGCATGCTGCCTAGCAGTGGCATCACACATTGGCCAGTGATTGGCAGGTCAAATACACATGCCATCACACAGATGGCATGTACCCTAGCCATGAAGTGAAGAGGGAGAAGAGGTCACCAATTGTTCATTCAGTCCAGTTTGTTCATATGATTGATTATTTTCATTGTAATGGTTCTAATGTTTAACATGCAGCTGCCAGTCAAAAATGGTCCAATAGCACAGGGACATGTCCAAACTAATCATGTCCACGAAACTGAGCCAGTCCACTGTACCATAGCCATGTCAGACATGTGACAATAGGACTGAGAAATCCCGAGTAAAAGTGGTGGTATGCAAACAATCTGCCTGTATAAACAGAGGTAAATAAGCAACAGTGCAGTGGCAAGATGACACTCCAAGGGCAACTGGCGTGGTGTTGGGCTGGATGTCTAATGTTGGCCGAAGGGATGCTGCTATACCCAAATGCTGTTGCCAAGAATGTTTAGGAAGAGGCACATGGGTGAGCCGAACCACTCAGGCACACACACCCTCCCCTGGCACCCAAACAGAAGCCCTCCCACACACAACATGCACATGGATAACACACACATGCATGTGCACTCACCAGACAATGCCTCGTAATCTGCCACTACTCCCACGCCTTGGATCTGGTCCTCCGTGACGTAGGTCCCAGCAACCTGCTCATGTGGAGTGAGTTCTATGTCGTCTGCTGGAGACCCACCTCCAGTCACTAGAGTTGCAGCATGACTTGAGGCCAGTTTATTCTTTGCCCTGCGCTTCAGGTCATTCCAGCGCTTGTAGCAATCATTAGCTGTGCGCCTCACGATTCCAAGGGCACTTATGATGTCCGCAATGGTCTGCCAGTGTGCCTGACGTTGTGCAGGTGTGGTCTTGGATCCTGCAACAATCACCATTTCGCGGTCATGTGCGGACACATACTCTACAAGTGCATTCAGTTCGGCCTCATTGAAGCTGGGCTTCCTTGACGGGCCGGACTGTGTAGCCGTGTCTGGGGCATCAGCCTCTACTGGACGAGCACTCTTCCTCTTCCGCTTGGAAGGTGGTGGGGATCCGGAGTGTCCTGCGCCGCTCTGGACACTAGGGGCAGGAGCGTGGGATTGCACACTCAGCATGGGAGTTGGTGCAGGCATTATCTCAAGTGTGATGGTGTCAGGGGGAATGTCAGCATGATGGACCTGGACCGACACTGTCCTGGATGGGTGTGTGAGAGGTGGGGTGGATGGAGCCGCAGCTGCCCCTGAGCCTCCCCAGCCTGCCTATGCGGGGCAGCAGATGACCTAGCTGCCCCTGATCCATGTGGCCTGATGACACCAACGTTCACCGGCGCACGTGGCCTAGACCTGCTGACCTGGAAGTCAGCCATGGAGTCACCCTGTGCCAGGTCTGGTTCCACAGTGGGCTGGTCCAACAAGGGCTGAGCATGGATGGTGTCAGCCACGGTAACCTCAACCAGGGGGGGGGGGATGGGTGTCCCTGACTGCTCCACCACACATGGGGGGCTAGGGGCACCCTGCAAGTCACGGCCACGTCCCCTACCGGATCCACCACGGCCACCACTTGGGGCTCGGCCACCTTTGCCACCCTTACGGCTTGTTCGCCTCCCAGCCATGGCACTGATGTTATTGTGCGTATGGGAGTTGATGTGAACTATTGTCCTGGGCAATTGGGGGTCAAAGGGCTTGGGTACCAGATGGTAATCGTACCCTAGTGCTCCAGCAAGGCTGTATGTCACTCCTGGGGAAAGATGACGGGTCACGCAACGCACAGGCACCCCAAAAAAGGGAAGTAAGGTGCACGCAACCCCTCCTAGACCACGTGCATGGAAAAATAAACCTGCACTATGCTGTGGCACCCAGGAACACAAGAATGAACGTATGCGTGTCACACATAGCCTATAATGACCTCTTAAGGGGTGCGCGACACACGGGGCAAGCACAGATGTTAGATACGTGCGTGACTCACCGTCCACCAGGAACAAAAGCGTGAAAAATATGCGCGTGTGTGCGTTGGCAACACCCCCGCCAAAAGAAGAATTGTACGCTGTCTGAGGAGACAGGACAACAGTAGAAGGGAACGCTGTTTGAGGAAACAGGCCCAGGAAAAAGAGGAAAAGAGAAAAAACTGTCAGAGGTAACAGGGAGTACGAACTGGAAACGCTGTGAAGTAAATCGCGTGTGAACCGACAAGAAGTACAGATTTCACCCACTCGCTCTCCACGAAAAGCACGTACAAGGAAATGGCGTTCTACACGTACCTTTTATACACACGTCACAGATGCGCATACGCAATGAGGCCATTTCCACCAATTACGCGCTTTGACACTCGGACGTGTATCTCTTCATTTTTACACGCGCCATTCTCTACGGCCATGCGCGTGACGTCACAGCTGCGCATGGTGGCCTTTGGGCCAATGAAATCACATATGCGAGCACACGTGGTAAAACTGCACGTCCGAGTGTCATCGCGTGTAATCGGAGGGAAGTGAGCGTACACGCGATTGGCCTGGGTACATGTATTACTGGGGGTGCGCAGGAAGTTCCACACGCGATTGGTGGAAATCCACATGTGCTCTGTCATCACGTGTAATGAGGGAAACACCCGCGTGCCTCACGTCACAGACGCGTTCACGCGCTAAGGGCCTTTGGTCCAATGAAATCGCATATGCGTGCTGACGTGCATACGCGCTTAGGGCCTTTCCTCGATTTACACGCAGACGTGCAGGATTTTCACGTGCCAAATCACTCCGTATCAAGCTGGGCCACGCATAAGCACACGGAAGACCACGCTCCTGCCCAGAAGGCCGAACATCTGCCCCCAGAGTCCCGAGCACGCTCCCACCTGCCATCTGCTGCTGCCTGACTGCCTGCTGCCCACGTGCCCTGCCATTTGCTTCCTGCACATCAGCCAGGGGTGCTGTTGCTGTGACCACCCCTGCTGGAACCGAAGACTCCAGACTGGGATTCCATCGCTCCACAGCCCAGCCCCAGGACCCAGTTGCCCACCCACTCCTGCCTCTGGGGTTGTCATGTCGGGGCAAACACCATCTGAGACCACTGACAACCCCCGGTCAGAGAGGCAGAGGGGCACCAGCTTCAGTGCCACCGAAGTTGGTGTCCTGGTCGAGCAAGTCCTGGGGCAGTATGATGCCCTCTTCGGAAGTTCCCGCGCCGACAAGGAAGGACGAACTCGGATCTGGACTGACATCGTGACTGCCATCAACGCGGAGGGGGTGGCAGTCCGCGACTTCCAACATGTCAAGAAGCGCTGGGAGGACTTCAGGTCCAGGACCCTGAACAAGGCCCGGTGCCTCTTGAAGGCAGCGGATGCCAAGGGGCGCCGGGGCCACTTGTCAGAAGAACAGATGAGGGTCCTGGAACGCATATCCCCAGCGCTCCACGTCCAGGTCCTTGAGAGGCTGACCCGTCTGGAGTCGAGCGGTAAGTGTGCATGCATCCTGTTTGTGAGCTGTGCGTGTGGTGATTTTTCAGTAGTGTGCAGGTTGCACATCTGTTTGTATGGGGTCGAGTATGGGTGGGGGTGTACAGGGCCGTGGGGCTAACACATGCGAGGGCTGGAATGTGTGAGACATGGATGGTGCTTGTGTGTGTAGGCTTGCATGCCAAATGCAGTTGTGTGGGCAGACATGTTTGGATGAATGTGTATGTAAGTAGACATGTCCGTGATGTCACGCATGTATGTTGTTTTCAGCTGCATGTATCAGCACTGTGTACATGTGCATGTGTGTGTATTTGACAAGGGTGCAACAGTGATGCAACATGGATGCATGTGACAGCGGTTTGTGGAAGCCTGATGGGCAGATGTGACATGGATGCCCATCTGAACACTGCGACACTTGGCAGAGGTGTACACATGCATGCAAGTGTGGTGGTGTGTGTACATGTGTGGTGCACTTCCTGTGTTGCATGTGATGTCTGGCTCACCTTTGCCTGCTCATGCTGTTGTATGTGTATGGATGGTGCTGGCAGTTGCGATATGGCTGTGGTATGACTCATGTGTGCGAGTTGAAATGACATGTGTGTTGGGGATTGTGATGACATGTCTGAGGTTTGCCAATGCCACTCATGTACAACTGTCATGTGTGTATGTGTCCATTGTACAGTGCCCTGATGCCTGTGTTTTATTTCTCCCTGTCTGCAGCGTCAACTGATGAAGAGGGCGGAGAAGGTGCTGTGGAGCACAGCGGCAGGGATCCCACTGCCAGCCGGAGACGCAAGGCCTGGCTCCCCTCCCATGTTGTCATCGCGTCGGGGAGTGAGGAGTCTGGTGCCGCGTCCCAGGCCGCAGCTGCTGGGGGGAGGTCCAAGAGGCGGAGGTTAGAGTTGGACTCCTCGGCAGCAGAAGGGGCAGCTGGGACCCCACAGGGCCCAACAGGGGAAGATGGCACGGAGTCATCCAGGTTGGTGGGGGGTTTGGTGGAGGAGGAGGCCGTGCAAGCAACAGAGACGGTGTCTGGAGGTGGGGATCCCACTGGTGCTAGTGGCGCAGTGCAGGACCAGGGACAGGAAGCAGCACAGGCTGCCGCGGAGGTGCCTGTGTGCAATCCTGTCCCTGATCCTGTCCCTGCATCATCTTGCACCAGCAGGGATGCCTACGCCCAGACCCATTTCCAGGCAGGGGATGAGCTCACGACAACTGGCCTTCCTCTGCCTGCGGACGTGGCTATCCGGTTCCGGGTTGAGCCTGTTCTGAGTGGTGTGGCGTTGCGTCAACGGGCCATGCGAGGTGACCTGCAGTCTTTTCATGAGGAGACTGCACGTCATCTCCAATGGCTCGTTGACCACGTCAGCCTGCTGGGACAGGTCACACAGGCCGGATTCCTCCGTATGATGGGGCTTGCTACGACCCTCTCCTCAACTGAACCCCCTACGCGCCAGTCATCCTCCGTGCCATCTTCCCACCCATCAGTCACCTGGGTGCCCTGTGGAGCTGCCTCTGACGGTGCGGCCAGGCTGGTGGAGGAGGCATCCCTGCCAAAGTCAGGAGTCGGACGTCCAGCAGGGGTGGCCACGTCAACGACTGCACCCCAGCCGGCGGAGGATGTGCAGGCAGCAGGAAGCAGTGCACGGGCAGAGGCACAGCAGCAGCAACGTGGTGGGAGCCATGAAGGCTCGGGGCTTTCAACATCGGAGGGGCAGGCATCGGCCGGAGGGCAGGAGGACCCAGGACAGAGAGTGTCTTCCGTGTGGCAGCGGTTGGGCCACGCCATAGATGCGGAGCGGCAGCGGGCAGAAGAGGCACGGCTCACAATGGTCAGGGCGGAGAACTCCATGCGGAGGGACCTGAGGCGGGCCGAGTGCCTCGCGGCAATCCGCAGGGGTTTGGAGGTGGACACGTCGACCGCCCTGCGGACCCTCGGGGCCATGTAGGAGGAACGCCTCCGGGACATTGAGCAGGAGTTCGATGATGCCCTGGCCCGGGACATCCACAAGTGAGCCGTCAAACTAGCCCGCTGCCCTTGTACATAGTTATGTAGGTAGTGTTAGGTTTCATTTTTTTTTTGATTTATTTTGGACCTTTCGGACATTGGCCACATTTTTGTATATAGTTTATTTTATTAGTCAGTGTAGTTAGATAGGTTTCCTTTCTTTTGTTGGGATAATGGACCTTGGCTTGTTCGTATGTACATAGTTCACTGTTGGATTGTATTTTTCTTTCACATTTTCACCATGGAGCAATGGCTTTCTATTTTATTTCCCATTGGATTTTGTTTTCTGGACAGTGACTTTGGACACCATTACTTTGGATTTTGATATTTGGTTTTGCTTTTTTTCACGGACATGCTTCTTTTCATTTTTGTACATTCCCATTTCTTTATTTTTGATTCTATTTATGTTTCCTTCAATACATATTTTTTTTATCACACTTCAATGTGTAGTATCATCTCATTGGTTTAATGCATATCATGATATGGCTTTTGAGATTCACTGACACCTATTGGGTGCATGTGAGGGAAATGTGTTTGTTTCGGAACTTGCAATTGGTGTTCTGTCATGTAATTGCCAATTATGGGTGGGTGGATGCAATACTCGGGTGGGTGTTTTGCATTTGGAGGCTGACCATAGGGACCAGGGATCTAGATTGTGATGACATGTTGGCTGGGGAACATGAGTTGGACATGGGTGGGGGCCTGCTGGCAGGTGCCCCACAGTGCTGGGGGGTGGGGGTGCAGGGGTACATGAGTTGGACATGAGTGGGGGCCTGCTGGCAGGTGCCCCACAGTGCTGGGGGGTGGGGTGCAGGGGTACATGAGTTGGACATGAGTGGGGGCCTGCTGGCAGGTGCCCCACGGTGCTGGGGGGTGGGGGTAATAGGGGACATGAGTGGGGGCCTGGTGGAGGCTGCCCCTGCACTGCTGGGGGGTGGGGGTGCAGGGGGACATAAATGGGGGCCTGGTGGAGGCTGCCCCTGGTGGCTGTGGGATGGGGGTGGTGGTAGACATGAGTGGGGGCCTGGTGGAGGCTGCCCCTGCACTGCTGGGGGGTGGTGGTGCATGGGGACATGAGTGGGGGCCTGGTGGAGGCTGCCCCTGGTGGCTTGGGGGTGGGGGTGGTGGGAGACATGGGTGGGGGCCTGGTGGAGGGTGCCCCTGCACTGCTGGGGGGTGGGGGTGGTGGGAGACATGAGTGGGGGCCTGGTGGAGGCTGCCCCTGGTAGCTGGGAGGTGGGGGTGGTGGGAGACATGAGTGGGGGCCTGGTGGAGGCTGCCCCTGCACTGCTGGGGGTTGGGGGTGGTGGGAGACATGATTGGGGGCCTGATGGAGGCTGCCCCTGGTGGCTGGGGGGTGGGGGTAATAGGGGACATGAGTGGGGGCCTGGTGGAGGCTGCCCCTGCACTGCAGGGGGTGGGGGTGGTGAGAGACATGAGTGGGGGCCTGGTGGAGGCTGCCCCTGCACTGCTGGGGGGTGGGGGTGCAGGGGGACATGAGTGGGGGCCTGGTGGAGGCTGCCCCTGGTGGCTGTGGGATGGGGGTGGTGGTAGACATGAGTGGGGGCCTGGTGGAGGCTGCCCCTGCACTTGTAACGCTCACCTGATTCCCGTAGAGGCGCCGGTCTTGACTGGGCGTATACCGTATCTTCAAAGGTGATGTGTAACACACGGCTGGCTCTTTGGGCTGGACCTCTGTGCACTGTATGTCTGACTCGAAGGGTAAGATGTCTGCAGATAGAAAATATGGGATTAAGGAACTGGGTTATTGAATGTCTCTCTCTTCTTCCCTTTCTCTTCTCCTGTAGAACCCCAAAGGTTAACGCTCTCACCTTAGGTAAGTGAACGCTGTGCTCTCCATCTGCCTCGGGGCAGGGTGCTGTAACCAGTTTCTTCACTGGATAAGGGGAGCAGGCCTCTTGACTTCAGAGGACTGCTGTCCGTCGTTTACTGCACGAACGGTAAGTTTCGAGTAATTCTAATGTCTTTAAAGTCTTTAGTAATGATGTCTCTTGTTTTGCAGGGTTCCGGCGATGGCGGATGACGGGCTGAAGTGAGTTGAAGATGGAGCCCGTGTGATGAATAGAAGCGCCTGGAAGCACGTAAGTAAGCGCTTGTTGCCTGCTTCACGATGCGCTCTAACTGTCTTTTTATTTTGCAGGTACAAGTTCGGAGCGGCTGCAGGGTGCCGGAATACCCACTGGGTTAGATGTGGAAAGGAGTAATGGCACGTGAGTATTAAAGTTCCCCAATGTCTTTAAACGCACCTTGTTTTGTCTTTCAGATGCGGGATGCAGCGCCGAAGGCCTCCGGAGCGTGCGAAGAGTTGGTAAGCTTTTGTCTTTCAGATGCCGGAATGCAGTGTGAAGACCTCCGGAGCGCACGAAGAGTAGGTAAGCCTTTGTCTTTCAGATGCCGGAATGCAGCGCGAGGCGTTGGTGACAGCCGATGGACCAGGTAAGTGAAGAGCTGTCACTGAAGACCGTAATGCTAACCTGTTCTTTCTTTGTCTTTATAGGTGTTGCTGAAGACTGGATTCAGGATGGTAAGCCTTTTTCCTTAGGCCCAGGATCAGATGTAGAAGACACGATGAGCGTTCTGCTGCAGAGGATGCAGAATAACGCAAAGCAAGATTCATCCATCGGGTGTGGTTTAAATGGCCTCCTGTAGTGCTTAGGTGTCTCCTTCCACAGCCACGCCTAGGTAAGAAAAGAGTTCCTGCTTTCCAGAAGAGTTCCAGTGTTCTGAATCTAGGGAGTGGCTCCTGCCCCACCCAACAGGAAAAGTAGTTCCAAACAGAAGAGGATCAGAGGCTCAACTGGCAGGCAAGTAAGCAGCATGGTCTGCTGCAGGTAAGTCCACCCAAGCATTATGAGCCCGGCGCTTCCAGCGCTGGGACTGGGCATATTTATGAGCCTGGTGCCACTGGCACCAGGACTGGGTCCAAAAGGTCCCAATTGGGACTGGTTGGCACTCGGAACCTGGGTTATGGATCTGCTTCCAAGGGAGTTGGGAAAACCCTGACCTTTTGGAAGCAGAGATCATGACAGTACCCCCCCTCAAGGCCCCTCCCAAACCGGGATTCTCCGGGGGTTTTGGCTTGTCAGGAAATGTTCGGTGAAATCTTTTGATTAGGCGAGGAGCGTGGATATATTCAGCAGGTTCCCAGGATCTCTCTTGGGGGCCGTAGCCTTTCCAGTCAATTAGGTAAAATAGTTTAGATTTGGAGATCTTGGAGTCCAGAATGCTTTTGACTTCAAACTCGAGTTCTCCATCAACTAGGATAGGTTTTGGAGATTTAGTTAGTCGGGTTTGAGGTTGCACGAGTTTTAATAGAGAGACGTGGAAGACCGGATGTATCTTCATCTGCGGGGGCAAGTCCAACTTGACCGCTACTGGGTTTACTATGGTAGTGATGGAATAGGGACCAAGGTATCTTGGGTTGAATGTGCGTGGCCCTTTTAGAGGTAGATATTTGGTGGATAACCAGACTTGATCCCCTACTTGATATTGAGGGGCTTCCTTCCGATGTTGATCTGCTCCTTTCTTGTATTGTTCTTTAGCCCTGTGAAGGTGAGAAACAGCTTCCTTAAAGGCTTGGGTGATTGTAGAATGCAGGTAGTCTACTGCTGGTGTTTCAAGATCTTGGAGGGGATCCAACTCCGAGGTTCGAGGATGACTGCCGTACAAAAGAAAAAACAGGGTTTTCCCAGTTCCCGAATGGACAGAGTTATTGTAGGCATATTCGGCTATCCAAAGGATGTCTTTCCAAGTTTTTTCAGTTTGTTGCAGCATGCAGCGTAAATACTGTTCCAGAGTTTGATTGGTCCTCTCGGTTTGTCCGTCGGTCTGAGGGTGGTGACTGGTCGATAGTCTCACATCAATTTGAGCCGACCGACAGCAACTTCGCCAAAAATGAGAAATAAATTGACTACCTCGATCCGAAATTAGAACCGAAGGAAAACCGTGCAGACGGACGATGTTTTCGAGAAATTCTCGGGCCAGAGTTGCTGCTGTTGGCAAGCCTTTGAGCGGAATGAAATGCGCCATCTTGGAGAATAAGTCCACGATTACTAGAATCATATTGTATCCGGAGCATGGAGGTAGATCGGTGATGAAGTCCATAGAAAGCGTATGCCAAGGGCGAGGTGGGATGTCAATAGGGCGTAAGAGGCCTGCTGGTCTTTCCTTTTGACTCTTGTTTTGGGCGCATACTCCACAGGACATTATAAAGTCTCTGATATCTTTTTTGCAAGACGGCCACCAGAAGTAGCGCTTGATCTTTTCTGAGGTCTTGGCCATACCGGGATGTCCTTCCATTAAAGAATTGTGATAACAAGAGATTACTTTTTTCTGTAAATCTGTGCTGGGTAGGTATAATCGTTCTTGGAAATACAATAAGTTGTCCTTTACTGCAAAGTCCTTTCCCTGCAGATGCCAATTCTGTATGTCTGCTGGAGTTACAAGTTGCCTGGCTTTATCCTTAACTTCCTCTATGGATTCTGTGGCGATTACACCCAGAATTCTTTGTTCGGGAATGATTGGTACAGGTTTAGGGTTGATCAAGTGTTCTTCCACTCCCATCCGGGAAAGGGCATCAGCTTTACCGTTCTTTGTACCAGGTCGATAGGTAATTATGAAGTCAAACTCGGCAAAGAATAATGCCCAACGGAGTTGTCTAGAGGATTGGGCTTTTGCGGTTTTCAAATATTGCAGGTTTCGGTGATCCGTAATCACAGTAACGGTGTGTCGGGCCCCCAGCAGATAATGCCGCCAAGCCTTAAAGGCAGACTTGATAGCCAGAAGTTCCTTGTCAGTAATCGTGTAATTGATTTCAGGAGGCGAGAATTTGCGGGACCAAAATGCCAAGGGATGCAACTGATTGGTTACCGGGTCATTTTGTGATAGAACTGCCCCCATGGCAAGGCTTGAAGCATCAGTTTCCACGATGTAGGGGAGTTCGGGGCGAGGGTGTTTTAAGATTGGTGCAGAGATAAATTTAGTCTTCAAATCCTGGAAAGCTTGTTCCGCCTCGGTAGACCATTCAAAACGTTTGTTTTTCTTTAACAAGGCAGTGATGGGCTGGACTATTCGAGAGAATTCGGGGATAAACCTGCGGTAAAAGTTAGCGAAGCCTAACATGCTTTGCACACCTTTTACGGAGGATGGTGATGGCCATTTGAGAACTGCATCAACCTTCTTTGAATCCATACGCACTCCGCCAGGTGATAATATGAATCCCAAGAATTCAACTTCAGTCACGTTGAAAACACATTTTTCCAATTTAGCGAAAAGTTTGTGTTGACGCAATCTTTCGAGGACCATTTTCCCGTGTTTCCGATGTTCAGATTCCGATGAAGAATAAACGAGGATGTCGTCAATGTAAACAACAACACACACATCTATGAGCTCTCTGAGGACATCGTTCATGAAATATTGAAAGGCGGCCGGGGCATTGCAAAGTCCGAAGGGCATGACCTGATATTCAAATAGCCCATACTTGGTGCGGAAGGCCGTCTTCCATTCATCGCCCTCTTTTACTCGTACCAAGTGGTAAGCTCCTCTAAGATCCAGCTTTGTATATATGCATGCTTTTCTGACTTGGTCCAGGAGTTCAGGGATCAAAGGTAACGGATATCTATTCTTAACGGTGATCTGGTTCAGGGAGCGATAATCTATACAAGTTCTATGGTCTCCTTCCTTTTTTGGAACGAAGAACAAAGCTGAAGAAGCAGGGGACTTGGAAGGACGAATGAACCCATTTGCCAGGTATTGATCCAGGTATTGTCGAAGGTGAAGGTTCTCAGGCTCGGTGAGGGCATAAATTCTACTACAAGGAGGAGTAGATCCAGGTATCAGGTCTATCTGGCAGTCATAAGACCTATGAGGAGGTAGAGAGTTAGCCTGATCCTTCCCGAAAACATCTTGGTATTCTAGGTATTCGGGAGGTAACTGGGGAGTCTCTGAAGAAATTGCTGCCAGTGCAGCACCAGGTGGAGGGTGACAAGTAGAGACACATTCTGGAAACTGGACCGTTCTTGCTCGCCAATCGATCAGAGGATTGTGTTTCTCTAACCAAGGTATTCCTAGAATAATCTGAAACTGAGGGGCCTTGATCACATCGAACACAATCTTCTCATGGTGTCCATCTTGACTTACTAGCGTCACCTCTTGAGTGGTATGCGTTACTGGCCCGGAGGCTATCTCCGTACCATCCACCGTAGTAATGACGTCCTTTACAGCCTTGGGACAAAGAGTTAGATTCATCCTCAAAACCATTTCATAATCCACATAATTGCCGATGGCACCGCTGTCGACGTAAGCTTCAATTGCATGTAATCGATCCGGATTATCAGGGCTAATGAGGACCATAGGTATCACGAAATGCGAGGTCACGGAACTGGTTTTCACGCTCGGCAAGAGGACCTCTATTCTTGTCGGGCGAGGTCGTTTCCCTGCTCAGAGTTTGTAACTTTGGTAACTGCAGCTCCTACTGCCTTCTTGGCAGGTTTCACCGGACAGTCTCGAAGAAAGTGCCCTGAGTTTCCGCAATAGAGGCATAATTGCAACTGTTTTCTCCTTTCCCGCTCCTTTTGTGTTAGAGGACCTTTCAGACCCCCTATTTGCATGGGTTCCCCGGAGTCTACTCCTTTGGAAGGAGTTGGCGGTTTGGAAAATACTCGAGCATCAAACTTGGAACGATCGGCCTTCCTGTTCTGCAGTCTGTGATCTATTTGAACGACTAAGTCTATATAGTCCGAACAATCTTGTGGGGGATTCACTACTTGGGCTAACACATCTTTGAGCTCTCCACGTAGACCTCTATAAAACAGCGTAATCCTTTTGTCCTCAGGCCATTGAGTTTCCACTATCAGTCTGTTGAAAGACGCAATATAAGCCAAAAGGTCTTGATTACCTTGTCGCAACGAAAGAAGCTCATTGTCCAAGGCCTGCCCCTGTGAATGTCTTGCGAACAGTTTTTCCATACTGAGCTGAAAAGCTTGAAAATCATGGAGGACCGGATCATCTTGATTTACTAAAGGGATCGACCAGTCTGCCGCATTGCCACTAAGGTACGAAAGCACGAAAGCTACTTTAGCTTGATCAGTTGGAAAGGCTGCTGGCCGGCATAAGAAATGCAACCGGCACTGATTGATAAATACTGCAAACCTCTTTGGGTCACCAGAAAATCGTTCGGGCGGAGCCAGAGGTACATTCCCAGGTAGGTTGATCTGCACTGGATTCATAGAGGATGTAGAAGGAAGATTTCCCCCAGATGTGGGTAACGGGGTCTGTCCGGCTTGTGACTGTAGCAATTGTCTAGCGAGATCATCTGTTCGCTCCTTGGAAATAATCAGTTCCCTTCTTAGAGCGTTCGTTTCCTGACGGGCTGCATGCACTTCTGCCCTTAGTTCCCCAAGTAACTGGGCTAGCTGGTCGGTATCCGAGGTTTCCATAGCGCCTGGACGGGAGTTTTGTGGTAGGCTTTGCGTTCTGTAACGCTCACCTGATTCCCGTAGAGGCGCCGGTCTTGACTGGGCGTATACCGTATCTTCAAAGGTGATGTGTAACACACGGCTGGCTCTTTGGGCTGGACCTCTGTGCACTGTATGTCTGACTCGAAGGGTAAGATGTCTGCAGATAGAAAATATGGGATTAAGGAACTGGGTTATTGAATGTCTCTCTCTTCTTCCCTTTCTCTTCTCCTGTAGAACCCCAAAGGTTAACGCTCTCACCTTAGGTAAGTGAACGCTGTGCTCTCCATCTGCCTCGGGGCAGGGTGCTGTAACCAGTTTCTTCACTGGATAAGGGGAGCAGGCCTCTTGACTTCAGAGGACTGCTGTCCGTCGTTTACTGCACGAACGGTAAGTTTCGAGTAATTATAATGTCTTTAAAGTCTTTAGTAATGATGTCTCTTGTTTTGCAGGGTTCCGGCGATGGCGGATGACGGGCTGAAGTGAGTTGAAGATGGAGCCCGTGTGATGAATAGAAGCGCCTGGAAGCACGTAAGTAAGCGCTTGTTGCCTGCTTCACGATGCGCTCTAACTGTCCTTTTATTTTGCAGGTACGAGTTCGGAGCGGCTGCAGGGTGCCGGAATACCCACTGGGTTAGATGTGGAAAGGAGTAATGGCACGTGAGTATTAAAGTTCCCCAATGTCTTTAAACGCACCTTGTTTTGTCTTTCAGATGCGGGATGCAGCGCCGAAGGCCTCCGGAGCGTGCGAAGAGTTGGTAAGCTTTTGTCTTTCAGATGCCGGAATGCAGTGTGAAGACCTCCGGAGCGCACGAAGAGTAGGTAAGCCTTTGTCTTTCAGATGCCGGAATGCAGCGCGAGGCGTTGGTGACAGCCGATGGACCAGGTAAGTGAAGAGCTGTCACTGAAGACCGTAATGCTAACCTGTTCTTTCTTGTCTTTATAGGTGTTGCTGAAGACTGGATTCAGGATGGTAAGCCTTTTTCCTTAGGCCCAGGATCAGATGCAGAAGACACGATGAGCGTTCTGCTGCAGAGGATGCAGAATAACGCAAAGCAAGATTCATCCATCGGGTGTGGTTTAAATAGCCTCCTGTAGTGCTTAGGTGTCTCCTTCCACAGCCACGCCTAGGTAAGAAAAGAGTTCCTGCTTTCCAGAAGAGTTCCAGTGTTCTGAATCTAGGGAGTGGCTCCTGCCCCACCCAACAGGAAAAGTAGTTCCAAACAGAAGAGGATCAGAGGCTCAACTGGCAGGCAAGTAAGCAGCATGGTCTGCTGCAGGTAAGTCCACCCAAGCATTATGAGCCCGGCGCTTCCAGCGCTGGGACTGGGCATATTTATGAGCCTGGTGCCACTGGCGCCAGGACTGGGTCCAAAAGGTCCCAATTGGGACTGGTTGGCACTCGGAACCTGGGTTATGGATCTGCTTCCAAGGGAGTTGGGAAAACCCTGACCTTTTGGAAGCAGAGATCATGACAGCACTGCTGGGGGGTGGGGGTGCAGGGGGACATGAGTGGGGGCCTGGTGGAGGCTGCCCCTGGTGGCTGCGGGGTGGGGGTGGTGGTAGACATGGGTGGGGGCCTGGTGGAGGCTGCCCCTGCACTGCTGGGGGGTGGGGGTGGTGGGAGACATGAGTGGGGGCCTGCTGGCAGGTGCCCCACAGTGCTGGGGGGTGGGGGTAATAGGGGACATATGTGGGGGCTTGGTGGAGGCTGCCCCTGCACTGCTGGGGGGTGGGGGTGCAGGGGGACATGAGTGGGTGCCTGGTAGAGGCTGCCCCTGGTGGCTGGGGGGTGGGGTTGGTGGTAGACATGGGTGGGGGCCTGGTGGAGGCTGCCCCTGCACTGCTGGGGGGTGGGGGTGCAGGGGGACATGAGTGGGGGCCTGGTGGAGGCTGCCCCTGGTGGCTGTGGGATAGGGGTAGTGGTAGACATGAGTGGGGGCCTGGTGGAGGCTGCCCCTGCACTGCTGGGGGGTGGGGGTGCAGGGGGACATGAGTGGGGTCCTGGTGGAGGCTGCCCCTGGTGGCTGGGGGGTGGGGGTGGTGGGAGACATGGGTGGGGGCCTGGTGGAGGGTGCCCCTGCACTGCTGGGGGTGGGGGTGGTGGGAGACATGAGTGGGGGCCTGGTGGAGGCTGCCCCTGCACTGCTGAGGGGTGGGGGTGCAGGGGGACATGAGTGGGGGCCTGGTGGAGGCTGTCCCTGGTGGCTGTGGGATGGGGGTGGTGGTAGACATGAGTGGGGGCCTGGTGGAGGCTGCCCCTGCACTGCTGGGGGGTGGGGGTGCAGGGGGACATGAGTGGGGGCCTGGTGGAGGCTGCCCCTGGTGGCTGGGGGTTGGGGGTGGTAGGAGACATGAGTGGGGGCCTGGTGGAGGCTTCCCCTGCACTGCTGGGGGGTGGAGGTGGTGGGAGACATGAGTGGGGGCCTGGTGGAGGCTGCCCCTGGTGGCTGGGGGGTGGGGGTAATAGGGGACATGAGTGGGGGCCTGGTGGAGGCGGCCCCTGCACTGCGGTGGGTGGTGGGAGGCATGAGTGGGGGCACTGCTGGGGGGTGGGGGTGCAGGGGGACATGAGTGGGGGCCTGGTGGAGGCTGCCCCAGGTGGCTGTGGGATGGGGGTGGTGGTTGACATGAGTGGGGGCCTGGTAGAGGCTGCCCCTGCACTGCTGGGGGGTGGGGGTGCAGGGGGACATGAGTGGGGGCCTGGTGGAGGCTGCCCCTGGTGGCTGGGGGGTGGTGGTGGTGGGAGACATGGGTGGGGGCTGGTGGAGGGTGCCCCTGACTGCTGACGTGTAGAGGGTGGTGGGAGACATGAGTGGGGGCCTGGTGGAGGCTGCCCCTGGTGGCTGGGGGTGGTGGGAGACATGAGTGGGGGCCTGGTGATGGCTGCCCCTGGTGGCCGGGGGGTGGGGGTGGTCGGGGACATGGGTGGGGGCCTGGTGGAGGCTGCCCCTGCACTGCTGGGGGGTGGGCGTGGTGGGAGACATGGGTGGGGGCCTGGTGGAGGGTGCCCCTTGTGGCTGGGGGGTGGGGGTGGTGGGAGACATGCATTGTTGGTCAGTGGTGCAAGGTGACATGTGGGTTGGCTGGGGGGCATGCCCATGGTGGATGGGCTGCCTGCGGGACATGAGCAGGGGTGCAGGGTAGTCCCCCGTGGTGTGGGCTGCCTGCAGGGGCCATGGAGGTTGTAGAGCGAACACCTTGGAGGACCCACATGGCCAATTCACGTGTAGTACTCCCCAGAACCCCTGAAATACACGTACCCTGCTGAAATCGCGTGTGGAACTTCCCGCGCACCCCTGGAATACACGTACCTTGCTCGCACAGGACCAATCGCGTGTGGAACTTCCCGCGCACCCCTGAAATCCACGTACCCTGATGGAATCGCGTGTGATGCTTCCTGCGCCCCCCTGATGCACACGTACACAGGACAATCGCGTGTGGAACTTCCCGCGAACCACTGAAATACACGGTCCCCACTTGGCGTTTGCTGTTTGCCAGCCCTGTGAACTGGTCCAGGGTTGGCGCAGCCCTTTGCGATTATTTGGGGATTTTGAGGGCTTTTCCTTGCGCAAGGGCATTCTTGGGGGCATAACTGGCGCTGCTGCAGGGTAGCTGCGCAACGCTGCCCCACGGCTGGTTTTGGATGCGAAAATCCATGAATACGCTGTGCGCGGAAATCGATTTTAGCGCACGCGTCTGGCGCAGACATTCGCACGGGCATGCTGTGCGCCAGTCGCGTGCACCACTTTTTTGCGAATTTCTATGAATTACCCTGTAAATACATTGCATAATAGATAGTTACCTTTTTTTTACCCTCATATTTAGTTTACAAACCAGTGTACTGTGCATTCTGCTCAGTTTCTGTGTTTGCTTTTCTAATCCTTGGGTCTTGGGATAAAAAAAAAATCCATGTCGGATTAAAAAAAAAACTTTATTTGCTGTGGTATTGTAATAACTACTTCCTTGTTTCCTTTGAGTGTTTCCTTCATCTTTATGATTAATGTTATGTTTGTTGCCTTGCTGCCGATTTTTAACAACAGTTTGATACCTGTAGACGTATTCTAACTGTGCATTTGTTCTTACAGTTCTGTGATATTCATTTATTTGTGTCGTTGTTATATCATCTTGGGCAGTTAGATACCTGTTGGTGTATTCTAACTGTTTGTAGTCTTTTCCATAATTTTTTGGTAGTCTTGAAGTACACATTATTTATTAAATTTTGGCTTTAAGAACATTAAATACGCATTTGTAAGATTAGCTGGCAATCTCTGCTTTAGAGTAATGGTGCTATCATTACAATCGAAACATCCACATTTCTTTTTAATGTATGCAGTGTAGTGACCTGCATTGGTTGTAGCTCCTGCATAGTAAATTATACCTATTGTTGAAAAGGTTTTCTTTCCAAGTGACATTTGACTGTGTGTGAATCCAGTCAGTTTGCAGTTGTTTTGGTACCATCTGCATTATAACGTAGAAGCATAAGTATTATGTAGGCACTATGCGATTGTATCAGTAAGGTGGAGCGATTGTCTGAATTGCAAATAGTACATAATCTTCCATGGTTTGCATTCTGTACAAGTTGCTGAAATGGAATGAATTCACAATTAGGTATTGAAACATACACAAATTGCTCATTTGGTATTTGTTCCTGTATCACATTGTTACAGAGAGTGCATGTATGTTGCCACAGGTACGATATCTGGAAGATTTCATTTACAGGTATGCTTTTGTTTTCCAATACAAGTAGTA
Source organism: Ambystoma mexicanum (assembly GCF_040938575.1). Lineage (NCBI taxonomy): Eukaryota > Metazoa > Chordata > Amphibia > Caudata > Ambystomatidae > Ambystoma > Ambystoma mexicanum. Next base: position 1,583,352,742 of record NC_090929.1, on the reverse strand, counting down.
ATTACATTAGAAAATCTTGTGGATCTTCTTGTGAGTTCATAGTGAATCTCACCATTCCAGCACAGTAGTCCAATTCTTGCCTTATTCCATGAACACTGTATGTGTTGTCAGGATTATTTGTTGCATTTCTATGAATCACTAACATTTGCAAACACAATTGGTCTGTACTCTGTAAGTAAATATTGTTAAGAATTGGTGGCAATTGAAATAGAATATTCATTGCTACATTTGCATAGCAACTTACCCCAGTTTCATTTGCAAATTTGAATGGACCAGCTAGTTCTGTATCTGAGCACATTTTTCAGAGTGTCTGTTACTTCTTTGAAGACGTACCTGGTTTACATTCCCTAATAGGTTCTTCTTTGTTTGTGGTCATTGATGAAGCTTTAGCTTCTTTTGTTTTCTTTGAGGGATTTGCTGTTGGATTCTGTTGCATTTCTGTTTGATTTAGTTTTCTTTTACCACATTTCACTTAATCTGGAACAGGATATTGCTTCAGATGGGGGGTGTACAGTGAACGCAGTCTATTGTATTCTAGAATGCAAGGAATATCAGCTTTGACTTTACTTGCATCAAAGTTCATTAGCAATAGACGGTCAAGTGTATGTAAGCATGATAATGCTAAGTAGCTCATGCCTTCTTTAAAGACTGTCAGGGTAATTCATAGAATTCACCACACAAGTGGCGCACGCGGCTTTCCACGCACAGCGTATTCATGGATTTTACTTCCAAAACCAGCCGTGACACAGAGTGGTGCAGCAACCCTGCAGCAGCGCCAGTTACGCCCCCAACCCCTCCCCGTGCGCCATGCACAGCGCACAAATCCCGTACATGGTGCACAGGCCCCCAACCACGAAAACGCCTGTAAAACTCCCCGCGCACCCCTCCGAATACACGTACCCCGCTGATTGGAGCAGGGTATGTGTATAACGGGTTTGCGGGAAGTTTCTGTAACGCTCACCTGATTCCCGTAGAGGCGCCGGTCTTGACTGGGCGTATACCGTATCTTCAAAGGTGATGTGTAACACACGGCTGGCTCTTTGGGCTGGACCTCTGTGCACTGTATGTCTGACTCGAAGGGTAAGATGTCTGCAGATAGAAAATATGGGATTAAGGAACTGGGTTATTGAATGTCTCTCTCTTCTTCCCTTTCTCTTCTCCTGTAGAACCCCAAAGGTTAACGCTCTCACCTTAGGTAAGTGAACGCCGTGCTCTCCATCTGCCTCAGGGAAGGGTGCTGTAACCAGTTTCTTCACTGGATAAGGGGAGCAGGCCTCTTGACTTCAGAGGACTGCTGTCCGTCGTTTACTGCACGAACGGTAAGTTTCGAGTAATTCTAATGTCTTTAAAGTCTTTAGTAATGATGTTTCTTGTTTTGCAGGGTTCCGCCGATGGCGGATGACGGGCTGAAGTGAGTTGAAGATGGAGCCCGTGTGATGAATAGAAGCGCCTGGAAGCACGTAAGTAAGCGCTTGTTGCCTGCTTCACGATGCGCTCTAACTGTCTTTTTATTTTGCAGGTACAAGTTCGGAGCGGCTGCAGGGTGCCGGAATACCCACTGGGTTAGATGTGGAAAGGAGTAATGGCACGTGAGTATTAAAGTTCCCCAATGTCTTTAAACGCACCTTGTTTTGTCTTTCAGATGCGGGATGCAGCGCCGAAGGCCTCCGGAGCGTGCGAAGAGTTGGTAAGCTTTTGTCTTTCAGATGCCGGAATGCAGTGTGAAGACCTCCGGAGCGCACGAAGAGTAGGTAAGCCTTTGTCTTTCAGATGCCGGAATGCAGCGCGAGGCGTTGGTGACAGCCGATGGACCAGGTAAGTGAAGAGCTGTCACTGAAGACCGTAATGCTAACCTGTTCTTTCTTGTCTTTATAGGTGTTGCTGAAGACTGGATTCAGGATGGTAAGCCTTTTTCCTTAGGCCCAGGATCAGATGCAGAAGACACGATGAGCGTTCTGCTGCAGAGGATGCAGAATAACGCAAAGCAAGATTCATCCATCGGGTGTGGTTTAAATAGCCTCCTGTAGTGCTTAGGTGTCTCCTTCCACAGCCACGCCTAGGTAAGAAAAGAGTTCCTGCTTTCCAGAAGAGTTCCAGTGTTCTGAATCTAGGGAGTGGCTCCTGCCCCACCCAACAGGAAAAGTAGTTCCAAACAGAAGAGGATCAGAGGCTCAACTGGCAGGCAAGTAAGCAGCATGGTCTGCTGCAGGTAAGTCCACCCAAGCATTATGAGCCCAGCGCTTCCAGCGCTGGGACTGGGCATATTTATGAGCCTGGTGCCACTGGCGCCAGGACTGGGTCCAAAAGGTCCCAATTGGGACTGGTTGGCACTCGGAACCTGGGTTATGGATCTGCTTCCAAGGGAGTTGGGAAAACCCTGACCTTTTAGAAGCAGAGATCATGACAGTTTCACACGTGATAGGCCCTGTGCAAGTGGTGTACGTGTATTACTGGGGTGCTCTGGAAGTTTCACACGCGATAGGCCCTGTGCGAGTGGGGTATGTGTATTACTGGGGTGCGCGGGAAGTTTCACAAGCGATTGGACCAGTGCGAGCGGGGTACGTATATTTCGGGGGAGCGGGGGAAGTCTCACACGCGATTGGCCCAGTGCGAGCAGGGTACGTGTATTTTGGGGGTGCGCGGGAAGTTTCACACGCGATTGGCCCAGTACGAGCGGGGTACGTATATTACGGGGGTGTGCAGGAAGTTTCACATGCGATTGGCCCAGTGAGAGCGGGGTACGTGTATTTCAGGGGTGCGTGGGAAGTTTCACACGTGATTGGCCCAGTGTGACGGGGTACGTGTATTTCGGGGGTGCGCAGGAAGTTTCACACGCGATTGGCTCAGTGCGAGCAGGGTACGTGTATTTCGGGGGTGCGCGGGAAGTTTCACATGCGATTGGCCCAGTGCGAGCGGGTACGTGTATTTCGGGGGTGCGCGGGAAGTTTCACAAGCGATTACGCTGTCAGAGCGGGGTACGTGTATCCAGTGGGGTGCGCGTGGAGTCCCACACGTGAATTAGCACTGTACGTCCTCCCAGGTGTCCCCTCTACCCCCTCCACGGCCCCTGCAGGCAGCCCACACCACAGGGGACTACCCTGCACCCCTGGTCATGTGCCGCAGCCAGTCCATCCACCATGGGCATGCCCCCCAGCCAGGCCATATGTTACCTTGCACTAGTGATCACCAACTCATGTCCCCCAGCACCCCCACCCCCCAGCAGTCAGGGGCACTTGCCAGCAGGCCCTCACTCATGTCCCACTCATGTCCCCCAGCACACCCACCCCCAGCAGTAAGGGGCACCTGCCAGCAGGCCCCCACTCATGTCCTCCAGCACCCCCACCCCCCAGCAGTCAGGGGCACCTGCCAGCAGGCCCCCACTCATGTCCCTCAGCACCCCCACCCCCCAGCAGTCCGACTCACGACTGTGGCAGGGATGTGTCCTCCACCAGCCTGGCCGCTGGGTCAGCTCCACAGGGTACCCAGGTGATACATGGGTGGGAAGATGGCATGGAGGACGACTGGCGCGTAGGGGGTTCAGGTGAGGAGGGGGTCGCAAGAAGGTCCAGCACATGGAGGAATACAGCACCGGTGACCCGTCCCAGCAGGTCAACATGGTCAAAGAGGCATCCGAGATGACGTGCACTCTCTTCACGAAAAGACCGCAGGTCACCTCGAATGCCCTGTTGACGCAACGCTATCCCGGCCAGGACAGGCTCAACACGGTCCCGGATAGCCACGTCCGCAGGGAGAGGAAGGCTAGTTGTTGTGTGCTCATCCCTTCCCTGAAAACGGGTCTGGACGTAGGCATCCCTGCTGGTGCCAGATGATGCAGTGACAGGATCAGAGACAGGATTCCACAAAGGCACCTCCGCAGCGGCCTGTGCTGCCTCCTGTCCCTGCCCCTGCACTGCACCACTAGCACCAGTGGAATCCCCACCTCCAGACCCCGTGTGTGTCCCTTCCACGGCCTATTCCTCCACCAAACCCCCCACCAACTTGGATGACTCTGTGCCATCTTCCTCCGTTGGACCCTGTGGGGTCTCAGCTGCCCCTTCTGCTGCCGAGGAGTCAACCTCCGACCTCCGCCTCTTGGACCTACCCTCGGCAGCTGCGGCCTGGGACGCGGCACCAGACTCCTCACTCCCCGACAACATGACAATCTGGGAGGGGAGCCGGGCCTTGTGTCTCCGCCTGGTGGTGCGATCCCTGCTGCTGTGCTCCAAAGCACCCTCTCCGCCGTCTTCATCAGTTGACGCTGCAGACAGGGAGAGATAAAACACAGACATCAGGGCACTGTACAATGGACTGATACACACATGACAGTTGCACATGAGTGGCAGTGTCAAACTTCAGACATGGCATCACACTCCACGACACACATGTCATTTCAACTCACCCACATGAGCATTTCTACAGCAATATTGCACCAGGCAGCACCATCCATACATATACAACAGCATGAACAGCTGAAGGTGAGCCTGACATCACATGAAACACAGGGAGTGCACTAGACATGCACACACGCCACCACACTTACATGCATGTCTACATCTCCTACAACTGTCGCAGTGATGCGATCACCATACATGTCACATCTGGCATTCAGCCTTCTACATATCAGTGTCACGTGCATCCATGTTGCATCACAGTTGCACACTTGTCAAATACACACACATGCACATGTACCCAGTGCAGATACATGCAGCAGGAACCACCATCCACATGTGACACCACAACCATGCCAACGTACATAAACAGAAATTCAAACATGTGTGCTCCCAAACCTGCATTTGCACAGCATGCTTACCAACACATACGCCATCGATGTGTCTCACACCCAAGAGGACGAACATTTGGCAGCCTAACGCCCCTGTTCATACACATCCCTACATGGCCCTATGAAAACACATGTGCAACCTGCACACTACTGGCACACCACCACACGCACAGCGTCCAATCAGTATGCATGTACACTTACTGCTCGACTCCAGACGGTTCTGCCTCTCAAGGACCTGGACGTGGAGCGCTGGGCATATGTGTTCCAGGACCCTCATTTGGTGGTCGGACCGGTGGCCCCGGCGCCCCCTGGCATCCGCTGCCTTCAAGAGGCGCCGGGCCTTGTTGAGGGTCCTGGACCTGAAGTCCTCCCAGCGCTTCTTGACATGTTGTAAGTCACGGACTGCCACCCCCTCCGCATTGATGGCAGTCCTGATGTCCATCCAGATCCTGGTCCGTCCTTCATTGTCGGCGCGCAAACTTCCAAAGAGGGCATCATACTGCCCCAGGACTTGCTCCACCAGGACACCAACTTCCCAGGCACTGAAGCTGGTGGCCCTCTGCCTCTCTGGCTGGGGGTTGCCAGTGGTGCCAGATGGTGTTGTGCCCGACATGGCAATCCCAGAGGCAGGAGTGGGTGGGCAACTGGGTCCTGGTGCTGGACTGTGGAGCGATGGTATCCCAGTCAGGAGTCTTCAGTTCCAGCAGGGGTGGTCACAGCAACTGCACCGCTGGCTGACGTGCAGGCAGCAAATAGCAGTGCACGTGGGCAGCAGGCAGTCAGGCAGCAGCAGATGGCAGGTGGGAGTGTGCTCGGGGCTCTGGGAGGCAGTAATTCGGCCTTCTGGGCAGGAGCGTGGTCTTCCATGTGTTTTTGCGTGGCCAGCTTGATACGGAGTGATTTGGCATGTGAAAATCTTGCACGTCAGTGTGTAATTCGAGGAAAGGCCCTTCGCGCTTAAGCGCATCAGCACACGTACGTGGTTTCATTGAACCAAAGGCCCTTAGCACGTAAGCGCTTCTGTGACGTGGCTCGCGCGGGCGTTTCCCTCGTGACGTGGGCATAGTGGTTCAGCGCGCGTGAAAAAACTGCACGTCCGCATGTGAATGCGTGTAATCCGAGGAAAGGGCCTACGTGCGTAAGTGACGTGACGCGCGTGGGCGTTTCCATCAACACGGGTGCATGTTCATCGTACACGTCCAAAAACTGCACGTCCGAGTGTCAGCTCGTGTAATTGGAGGAAAGGGCCTTAGCGCGTACACGCGTAAGTGATGCTGTACGTGTGGGCCACTTTAAAAGGTACGTGTAGGACCCCATTCCCTTGTATGTGCTTTTCGTGGAGAGCGAGTGGGTGAATTCTGTACTTCTTGTCGGTTCACATGCGATTACTAGTTCGTACTCCCTGTTACCTCTGACAGCATTCTTTATTTTTTTTTGGGCCTGTTTCCTCAAACAGCGTTCACTTTTTCTTTTGTCCTGTCTCCTCAGACAGCGTACAGTTCTGCTTTTGGCAGGGGTGTTGCCTACGGTCACACGCGTGTTTTATCCACGTTATTTTTCCAGGCAGACGGTGGGTCGCGCACGCATTTACCAACTGTGCTTGCCCCATGTGTCGCGTACCCCTTCAGAGGTCATTGTAGGCTGCGTGTGACATGCGTACGCTTGTTTTTGTGTTTCTGGGTGCCACAGCGTAGTGCGGGTTCATTTTTCCACGCACGTGGTCTACAAGGGGTTGAGTGCACGTTACTTTTTGTTTTTGGGGTGCCTGTGCGTTGCGTGACCCGTCATCTTCCCCCAGGCTGTCACAGACAGCCTTGCTATAACACTAGGGTAGAAATTCCATCCAGTACCCTACCCCTTTCACCCCCAATTGCCCAGGACAATTGTTTACTGTAACTCCCATACGCATAACAACATCAGTGCCATGGTTGGGAAGCGACCAAGCGGTAAGGGAGGCAAAGGTGGCCGACCTCCAAAAGATGGGCGTGGTGGGCGCAGTAGGAGACGTGGCCATGATATGCAGGGTGCCCCTAGACCCCCATGTGTGGAGGACCAATCAAGGAAACCCATGCCCCCCCCCCCATTGTTGAGGGAAACATGGCTAACACAATCCCAGCTCAGCCCTTGTTGGACCAGCCCATTGTGGCAACTGACCCGACACAGGATGACTCCCAGGCTGACTTCCAGGTCAGCAAGTCAAAGCCACGTGTGCCGGTGCAAGTTGGTGTCACCAGGCCACGTGGATCTGGGGCAGCAATGTCATCTGCTGCCCCAAGTAGGCAGGGTGGGGAGGCTTCAGGGGCAGTTGCAGCTCTATCCACCCCAGCTCTGAGTCTCCCAGCCAGGACAGTGTTGGTCCTGGTCCATCAAAATGACGTTGCCCCTGCCAACATCACACTTCAGCCAATGCCTGCACCAAGACCTATCGTCATTGTGCCTTCGCACACTCCCAGTACCCAGTCCACCTGCACTTCTGCCCCTATGACCAGAGCGGCGCAAGCCACTCAGGCTCTGCTCCACCTTTGAAGAAGAGGAAGAAGGGTGCTTTGGCACTACAGGCTGAGACCCCAGACACAGCTCCACAGTCCGGCACGTCAAGGAAGCCTAGCTTTAATGACCCCGAACTTGATGCACTTGTGACCTACGTGTCGGCACATAGCCGCAAAATGGTGGTGACTGCAGGGTGCAAGACCACACCTGGTCAATGTAGGGCACACTGGCAGACCATCACGGACCGCATAAGTGCCCTTGGATTTGTGAGGCGCACAGCTGATGATTGCAACAAGCGGTGGAATGACCTGAAACACAGAGCAAAGAACAAGCTGGCCTCAAATCATGCCGCTACTCTGGTGACTGGCAGTGGGTCTCCACCAGAGGACAACAAACTCACTGAACATGAGTCTGTTGCTGGGACCTTCGTCACAGAGGAACAGATCCAAGGCGTGGGAGAGCTACCTGATTACGAGGCATTGTCCAGTGAGTGCCCATACATGTGTGTGTAATCCATATGTATGTTGTTTGGGTGATGGGTTCTGATTGAGTGCCAGGTGAGGGTGTGTACTCCTGAGTGTAATGGGTCACCTATGTGCTTCCTCCAATCCATTCATGTGCCTTTGATTTGGGTATGACAGTATCCCTCCTGCCCACAGTAGCCAATTAGCCCCACATTACTGCTGTTGCACTTGAACTATCATCTTGCAACAGCATTATTCTGATTTTTTCTGTGTTCATTCAGGCTGACTGTTTAGATTATCCCATTTTTCATATGCGTTTTTCATCCCTAATGCCACATATGTGACATGCTTCTGTCATTGTTTACACCCCACATTGTGCCACTTTAGTTACCTGGGGCCTCATTATGACCCAGGTGCTAAGTGTTTAACGGCGCCGTAAAAGGCTGCGGCACCGTTAAACACTTAGCGCCTAATTACAAGGTCCCTTGCGGGACCCGACCTTAACGGCTGGTTTTTTGCGGTACTGTAATTAGCGCCTTCCCCATTCCCATTGAGCCCTATGGGGCATAAAATGGGGAAGGGCCATGGCAGCATGGGGAATTACCGCCCCACCAACCTCGGAATGGGGTGGTAATTCCCCATTCCGCCATGGCGGACTCCGGCATGTACCATGGTGCTAATAGCACCATGGTTTAGCGCTAGAGTCCTAATGAGGCCCCTGGTTATTTGAATGTTTAAACCATTCAGGGAGAGGGAGTATTGGCCAGCTGAAATTTATTTTTAGGGCCTGTTTGCACGTGGACCATGATAGTTGTTTCCTGTCATGTTGAAGTGACCAACCATTGATGTGTACATCTGCCTACAATCACTGTCTAATTGTAAACTGGATGGGTTGCAGTGTGCGGCACATGCATATTTTGCAACACTATTCTGCATTTATCTTCTCATCATGTCCATGTGACATGGATCTGTGACAGTAATCATTCACTGACATATCGCTGTAGTTGTCTAATTTACCATGGCTATGCTACATGACATCTGTGTGCTGGCATGTGTCATGTATGTGTATTGGACATGCCACTCACAGGCTGATGTGTGATGCCAGTGCTACAAGAAATGCTGCGATTGTGTTGCTTTTCCATCTTGGTGTCCTCATTGTCTGCCTTTTTGACTACCCTTCAGAATCATTGACAGTGCATGCATGCCAGGGTTATGGTCATGTGGGACATGTGTTAACCATGTACAGGATCTCTGTCTTTTCAGGCCTATGTGGTGCTATGGTGCTCATGCCTGTTTCCATTTCTTGTGTTTCATGTTTTTGCAGGTGAGGACGCACTTGATGCTGGTGAGGTTCAGGAGATGGTGCAAACTCAGGAGGATTCTCAGACACGACCAGGCACCAGTGGGGGACATGGTGTGGTGGTGGGTGAAAACACTTTGGTACTGCAGACCATACTGTCGAGGGGTGCCTCTGGGTGCAGCTCCACAGACCTCTATTCAGGTGCTGAGTTGGATGATGAGACCTATGTGCTGTCGCAGGTCAGTGCTTCTGGCAGGGATTCTGTTCTGTCCAACCCACCTGGACCAGGGGTAGAACCCTCTATGGGGATGTCAGTGTTGGTAGGTCCGCCTTTGGCAATTACGGATGCAGGGTCACACTCCACAGCATATTATCCTGTTCCTGGGCCAGCAGATCAGAGGGGGAATGCAGTCCTGCAGCCTCAGGCACTGCCAGCAAAGCAAGGTGCAGATCGCCTTGCCACAAACATGTGTGGTGCCCGCCGAGGCGGTGGCCGTGCGCCACCAGGCAATACTGTATGGGAAATCTCCATGTACTGTATGGCAACCCAACAGGCAGCATCAGTAGAAATGATGGCTCAGGCAATGGAGAGAGTGGCCACTTCCATTATCCCGCCTGAAAGGCAGATGGAGCAACAACAGCAGGCAACAGCCTCCATTTGCAAATCACACAGGGAAGACATATTGGCGTCCAACAGGGAACGACGGGCGGCACTGGAGACTCTGCGCGAATCTATATCAATAGAGTCACAGGGTGTGATGGTTTCTAATGTGCATTTCGCCTTCCGACCTATTTCCAACATGGCCGCCACTTCTGCACTAGGAAATCGTCTACTCCACAGTCTAGTTGAGACTGATTCCAAGATGGCCGCCACAGCAGTTACCATCGCTAGCGTACAACGCAGGCTAGTTGTTAATTCCCAGGAAGCCTTGCAACCTTCCACCATCACTTCCTGTTCACTCCCTTATAATCCAGCAACAACAGAAGGAAGATGCGTTGCTACTCTCTCAGGAGCCGGCACACGCTTCGTAAATTCGCCTCACTAGGATTACGAAGACATTTCCTCTCAACCATTTTTTGTCTACTTTACTCACCTTCTTGTTCTCCATTCCTCCCTTTTATTTCAGAAGGCTTTACGGAACCTTTCATTTTCATTTCCGGCATTTCCGGGATCGATTCTACTTCTAAGCACGCTTAGACCCGGAATCTCCTCCATACCTCCCTCCAGGGAGTCTCTAGGTACTAATCTACTTTTCATCTTACTTCTTCAATCACTCCCGGCTATCAGACTTCTGTTTCTAACTCCTCACCCTTCCTTTATAGCAATACCTTGTTGGGAACCTCCAGATTTTCCTCATCCACTCAGGCTGGCTCAAAAGGACTTTGAAGTAAAAGGGTAGGCTTTCTCCTAGTTCATCCTACTCTTATAGAACTAGATACATCCACCCTAAATCTTACGGGTCTTTTCTTTCCCTCATCATAGTGCCCTCTTACTTTTGCAACACGATGGAGATTCCTTACCTCTCCGCTCTCTTCATGTTTAGCACATGGCAAGCTCTTAGAACCCTCTATAGGAACTTCTCCTTTCCTTACTTTCAGGAATAACTGTGTTCATTTTTACCCACTATATTTAGCTCAGTTTCAAAGGCCTCTCGTCTAAAACAGCCAGAAAGAATACCCAGACCAGCTCTCTCCGGTTCTCCACAGGAAGACAACGCCCACCAGCAGCTCTTCCAGGGTTTTATCCCCCACGAGGGTTTCCTGTTATGACGTGACTTCCAGGCTTTCTTAGTTACTTCTTAGGTTTATTACAGGAACTTAAGGACACAGTTACATGAAGATAAATAATAGAGAGTGTGGACTATAAACAGCACTGGCCCCATCACCCAGGCAGGGGAGCTCTAACTGCCTCAGTATGGAACCTTCAGATAAACATTCCACCATCCACACTGTGACATTCCATGTGACATCACAGGCTCACAGCAAGACAGCATTACACAGACAGCCACTACATAACACATCTCCTTTCCTTACCAGACACCCACACAGAAGGTCACTACATAACACATCTCCTTTCCTTACCAGACACCCACACAGAAGGTCACTACACAACACTACACAGACAGCCACTACATAACACATCTCCTTTCCTTACCAGACACCCACACAGAAGGTCACTACACAACACATCTCCTTTCCTTACCAGACACCCACACAGAAGGTCACTACACAACACATCTCCTTTCCTTACCAGACACCCACACAGAAGGTCACTACACAACACATCTCCTTTCCTTACCAAACACACCCACACACAGAGGCAAAACAATAAAGAGTTCCAAATAGACGCAGCCTATCAGGTGTAACCAGATTAGACAACACGACCAAATACCACAGATCACCTTGAGACACTGGCCAGACATCCCAAACCCATCTGCGTGCCAGGCATTTGACCACTGATAACCTAAAACAGCACTACAAGAGTACTACGCCAAACAGACTGTCTGGAGAAAATGCAGTCTTTGGCACAGCAAAATATAGGAAAAATATAAAAAAACGAAGGCGCTACCTCCTTTAAATATTTGTGGAAACAATCCAACGCGACACTAATCTACTAAGTCACCAGCCCTACTCCATACTGGCAGAGGCGCTACCTCTCGCATAACAGAATGTTCCACACGCTGGAGGCGCTACCTCCCTCGCGTACACTAGGGTCCATGCTCACCAGAGGCGCTACCTCTCTTCAATACAATTCTTCGCATACGCACCGGAGGCGCTACCTCCTTCAAACACCCTAGTGACACGCACATCAGAAGCGCTACCTCACTTCAAAACTTATTTTGACACATTAACGGGAGGCGCTACCTCCCACTAATACCAATTGAGCCACACTCACCAGAGGCGCTACCTCTCTCACTCGTGACCCACATACCAGAGGCGCTACCTCTGACTACTACTACAATGTCACTCAAGCCGGAGGCGCTACCTCATCTTCATACCAATCGTGACACGCACACTAGAAGCGCTACCTCACTTCAGCACTTATTTTGCCACATTATCCGGAGGCGCTACCTCCCTCAAATACAAATTGAGCCACACTCACCAGAGGCGCTACCTCTCTCACTCGTGACCCAACATACCAGAGGCGCTACCTCTGACTACTACTACAATGTCACTCACACCATAGGCGCTACCTTTGAGTGACAACCTGCCTCATATTACCTTCATGCCCTTCTTTGTGCATCCATTACTACAGTCAACCTTAACTCCGGCACAAAACATTTTGCATTACACAGCATAAAATGCATTGTTGTGACTGTAGTATAATGTAAATGCAAATTAAATTGTAGAACAACAAACGTTTCAACATTTCGTCCTACAAGTCCATGTTGTCATTTGCAACACACCCTAAAATGCCTCAATATGGTTAAATCTAGCACACTCATCCAGCACTTCAATCCTCAAAATTGGACATCTCCTTTTTACTCTATAATGCCAACAGTTTCAAAACTATATCGTCCATGAAGTGTTTAAAATGTCCATCCTGAAAATCCTCAAAAGAATTACTTTATACATCACATCAAACAAGGCACCATTCGCATAATCAGCACGTTGTACTAATTAACTGAAAGAAAAAAACTTTCAATCATAAACATTGCTGCTGTACAAACGTGCTCTTCCTGGCGTTGCTGCATCTTCAGTTTAACAGACGGCTGCCTTTCATTTCCACGCAACTACGGTGCAGAACAATCCTGCTTCCAAGAATATCTTGGACGTTTTAATTTATTCACCCCAACGTTCCAAGGGGTAGAGGCACAGTTCCGCATATGTCAACACGTTTAGGCTGACATCTTTTGTCTTCTTTGCTGCTCGCTGCCTCACATCCAACTATATTCAGCTTCTTTATTTCTGCATCTCACCATCAATGAAAACGCTTCCTGAACACTTCCTAGCGTGCACGTCATCACGTTAGGCCACGTACTAAGGGCCATTCCTTAAATGTTTCTCTACTTCTTCCGACAACTACAGCCACAATACGAATGGCTTTATTACAACGTTCGGGACTCTATATCTTCGGGGATTGCTGAGAACACCTGTTCACCAGCATTCTATGCTCGCCAGCACCCCCGGCACATTCCATTGCGTCATCATTTCACAGGTGAATCTCACGCAGCACTCATCTCTGGAGCTGTGACAATTCTAACGGTCGCAACACGCTCCCAAACCTCCATTCAGAACCAAATATCACTGTAAACTGCAGGCTGCTCCTAGAAACTTGCCGACTTCACGGTCAGTAATCACTTCCATTATGCCACAATGTTAATAACTGCCAATTGCTGGTTAATGTGGCAATATTCAAATCTAACGTCAATTAATGCGCATGCTTTCATCTCCATCACCACGTTGGGCTGGCACATTTCCCTTACATTACAGTACTTTAGACAAAGCCAGCTGGCTGCCTGCTTGCAAGGAGTCTTGTACTCTGGTGCGCTCCTCATACATTCAAGAGCTAGAACAGTCTTTAATACTTCATAGTAGCTGCTTGCATGCCCAGCATGCGACTCAGCCCCAGACAGCCCATTTACAGTACCTTTTCTTTTGTCTGTGAACAAGGGCATTTCCACTCACAACTGCTCTGGCTGCCTGCAAGGGAGAATATGTCTTCCCATCCCCAACAGGACTTATGCCACGTCGAGTTCAGGGCACCATTTTCACCATCTGCCCTCACCAGCTTCACTTCTGTGGGCACATTTCATAATTTCTGTTTCACCAACAGGGCGCCATCACATCACTGGACTGCTTCACTTTTGTTGATGCCTGAAAATGTGGGTCTTCCTTGCTCCTCCCCCGCCTTGGCCCTGGGTGATGGGTCTTACTTGTATGTGGGGGCAGTGCTGACCACCACTTTGTCCTCCTCTCTCCTGCACCCCCCGCAGCAGGCTCCCTCAGACTTCAACTTCTTATTATGTGCGCAGGTTCTTCTTGAAAGACATCCTCGTCGCCATTGTTATGACGTGTCTTCCAGGCTTTCTTAGTTACTTCTTAGGTTTATTACAGGAACTTAAGGACACAGTTACATGAAGATAAATAATAGAGAGTGTGGACTATAAACAGCACTGGCCCCATCACCCAGGCAGGGGAGCTCTAACTGCCTCAGTATGGAACCTTCAGATAAACATTCCACCATCCACACTGTGACATTCCATGTGACATCACAGGCTCACAGCAAGACAGCATTACACAGACAGCCACTACATAACACATCTCCTTTCCTTACCAGACACCCACACAGAAGGTCACTACATAACATTTCCCTCAGAGTTTCACGAAGGACAAGCTTTTGCAGGTCCTTTGAGGAGTTCTCAGGGGGATTTCTCCTATTCTTCGAAGATCCACCAGGGTTTCTTCAGACATCTGTTCACCATATAAATCCCCAGGTAGGTGGTTTTTTGATTCTTCCCAGTGTATTTCGGAACAATTTTGTTGTCTTTACAAAACAGTTAACAGTTAGCAATGCCCGTGTTATCTTTTGTTCCTAGTACTCTGGGTAGAAACATAGGAATCACAAGTCATGGATCAGCAACAGCAGCAACAAATTCAACAGCTGATTGCTGCTGTTCAATCCCTAACTACTGAAGTACAGCAGTTAAAGCATTAGAATGCCTCCTTAAGACAGCTCCAACAGCAAACGGCCCAACAGGCTGCAGCCCCTCGTATCCCACACTGCTCAGACTTTCCTCCAGGACCCTTACCAGGAGGACAGTTTGATGGTAACCCGCATAAGGTTAAGGAGTTCTTGGACTCCTGCTCTGTGCAATTTGCCTTTAAAGCAGCTTTTTTTCATACTGATAGAGACCGTGTGGGATATATGGTCTCACAAATGACTGGACCAGCATTGGCTTGGGCAACACCTTTAGTCACAAACAATAACCCTATTTTAGACTCTCATACAGCATTTTGCAATAGCATCCGTACCATGTTTGGCCGCCAAGAGATTCGTGTAGCGTCACAAGAACACCTCCTTGACCTAAAACAAGGAAGTTTAGATATTTTGGCTTACATAACCAAATTCAAACAGATGGCAAGCAAAACCACTTGGTCAGATGATGCTCAGTTCACACTCTTCAGAAGAGGTTTATCTGAAGACCTCAAAGACGAGGTGTCTTGGGTCCCTCGCCCCTCTACACTAACTGAATTCATCGCATTGGTAATGCAAATAGATTACCGTATGAAGGAAAGAGTAATGGAGAGAAAAAAGGGAAGGAATACACGAACTACGTTCTCTCCTCCTTCTCGTCCTCAGTCCAATGATGAACCGATGCAATTGGGTTCAACAGCTCGAGGCCCCTTGACTCCCGAAGAGAGAAACCGGAGGAGGACCTTGGGTCTTTGTATGTACTGTGGTTCAAATAACCACATGGTACAAGATTGCCCAATTACACCACCTCGGCGTTCGGGAAACGCCAGCTCCCGGCCGTAAGGGGAACCACGGTACGGGAACCAACACCTAAACAGGGTTCCTCACAAACCTCTTACTCCTCCTTCTGTACTAGTCAGACCGATTCTCATATGGTGGTACTCTTGGTCTCTTTCTCCTTCGGTTATCGTCTGCTACAGAACATACCGGCACTAGTGGACAGTGGAGCGGCCGGAAATTTCATTGATGATCAATGGGCCATCTCACACAGAATTCCCAGGTCCACTAAGGTAGAACCTATTCCAGTGGAAAGTGTGGATGGTAGCCCTTTGGTTTCCGGACCCATCAAGGATCAAACTAATCCAATCTTGATGAACATCTCTGGTCATCAAGAGATTCTCACGTTGGATATCATTCGGGCAGCCCATCATCCAGTAATTCTAGGATTACCGTGGTTAAGGAAACACAACCCGTTCATTAACTGGACAGCTGGATCTTTCTTTCTGGGGTCTGAATACTGCATAACCCATTGTGTCAAAAATCAGCAAAAGGTGATGGTTGACTCTGCTCCAGTTCCCTTGAATCACCAGTGGGTAACCTCCCTTAACCATGTATCTGGGCTTCCAGAATGCTATCATAAATTCCAGGAAGTTTTTTCTGTCTCAGAATACACTCAACATCCCCCTCACCATAGGGAGGACTGCTCTATAGAGCTGGTTCCTGACCAGCCATTACCATTTGGGCGAATGTATATCTTATCTGAAAACGAAAAGGAGGTCCTACGTGAGTATCTTCAAACCCATCTTAAGAATGGACTGATCACCGAATCCACTTCACCTGCGGCTGCCTCTTTGTTTTTTGTTTCCAAAAGAAACTCTACGGAACTCCGCCCGTGCATAGATTTCCGTGGGCTGAAAAAAATCACAGTTCCTGACAAATACCCTATGCCATTAATACCCGACATTCTTGAAGCAGTCAAAGGGGCCAACATTTACACCAAATTGGATCTCAAGAGAGCGTATCATCTTATTCGAATAAAACCGGGTGACGAATGGAAGACAGCATTTAGAACTCCGTTTGGACATTTTCAATACAGAGTGATGCCTTTTGGATTGTCCAACGCCCCGGCTATTTTCCAAAGGTTTATGGATCACATCTTTGCAGATCTGCTACTTCATAATATGGTTGTCTATTTAGATGATATTTTGATATTCTCTTTCAATATCCAAGAACATCAGAAACATGTTGAAGAGGTGTTACGGCGGCTCCAACAAAACCATTTGTATTGTAAGATAGAGAAATGATCCTTCCATCAAACTCAGGTTACCTAACTAGGATATGTTCTTTCGGCCGAAGGAATAGCAATGGACCCTGAAAAGGTGTCTGCTGTCCAAAACTGGCCCACTCCCTCTTCCGGCAAGGACATTCAACGCTTTGTTGGATTCGCTAATTTCTATCGAAGGTTTATTCCCGAATTCTCAAGACTTACTCAACCTTTGACGAATCTACTAAAAAAGGGAAAAAAGTTTTTATGGTCTCCGATCACAGACCAAGCATTCAATAAACTTAAGGAATTGTTTACCTCAGCTCCTATCCTGTTAACACCTGATCAATCCCGCAGGTTTATTGTTGAAACCGATGCCTCACAGTACACTCTAGGAGCAGTTCTACTTCAACTAGACGATTCTAATCAAGAACGCCCTGTAGCATATCTATCCAAGACACTTGCTCCTGCCGAACTAAACTATACTGTTCTAGAAAAAGAACTCTTAGCCATCAAGCGAGCCTTTGAGGAGTGGCGTCATTTACTCTTAGGAGCCAGACATCCTGTTGAAGTCAGGACAGATCATCACAACCTCCGGATTCTGCAGTACGCACAAACCTGTAATTGCCGCCAGGCTCGCT